>NC_059103.1:81462855-81797190 GCF_020740685.1 Jaculus jaculus
TAAAAAAAAAGATGGAATTCCATTTTTTTTACTGTGTTTGAATGGCATTATGTATGCTGATTTGCTCTTAAAAATATTTTAAATACTTAAGACAGAGGCAGACAGAGAAAATGGGCACTCTAGGGCCTCTAACCCCTGCAAACAAACTCCAGATGCATATGCCACCTTGTGAACCTGGCTTACATGGATACTGCGAATTCAAACCTGGGTCTTTAGGCTTCACAGGCAAGCATCTTAACCATTAAGCCACTTCTCCAGCCCTGTTGATTGGCTTTGTCAGCTAAAGTGACTTGTCCCTATACTAGCATAAGGGTGAACTGTAATGGAAGCGTTTTATATGGAGTTTGATCTTGCTGTTCTTGGTTCATCTGTGTGTCAGTTATTTTCTCATTGCTGGAACAAAATAGCTGACGAGAAGTACCTTAGGGAAGGAAGAGTTTATTTTGGCTTAAGGTTCCAGAGAGTAGAATCCATTGTGACCAGAAAAGCATGGCAGAAACAGGAAGGCAGGTTCACATTGTCAGAAAGACAGATTTCATACAGTTCAGGACCCCAGCCCACAGAATGCTGCTGTCCAGTTAAAGGGTCTAATTAGCCTAATCTACGTAGTCCCTCTCAGGGAATTCTGTCCTATCAAAGTTGGCATTATCAACCATCACAGTCTGACAAATTGCTGTCTACCAGTAGCAGTTGTCAAGACTTCTGAGGTTATTAAAGATTGGATTTATAAGGTTTAGATACATTAGAAGTAATGGAAGAACAAATTAATTATATCTCAATGCTAAAGTCATAACTAACTGAAAGAACATTAGTATAGAAAAGCAGTATGCAAATTGAGAGGATCCCTCAGTGAAGTTATAAGAAAAGAGAAAAGAAGCTCATGGTGAAGAGCATGTTGTGAGTTTTTAGGTTGTTTTCAGTTTTTCATTTATTTATTTATGGTAGAATCTCACTTTAACACGGGCTGACCTGGAACTCACTCTGTAGCTCAGGATGGTCTTGACCTCAGGGCAATCAATCCTCCTAGCTCACCCTGCTGAGTGCTGGGATTAAAGGTGTGTGCTACTATGCCAGTCTTCAGTTATAATTTCTTGTGTACTTGTTCATGAAACTAATTCTAATCCTTTTGTCTTATAGGATTCATCTAATTGATGAGTTTAATACCGATATGGATATCTTTGTATTTCTCTTGTCAACAAAAGCTGGTGGATTAGGAATAAATCTGACTTCAGCGAATGTTGTTATACTTCATGATATTGATTGCAATCCTTATAATGACAAGCAAGCAGAGGATAGATGCCATAGAGTGGGCCAGACTAAGTAAGTATTTTCAGTTAAAACGTATTTTAAAATTTTTCAGACTATTAGAATATAGTTTTGTTAGGCTGGGTGTGGTGGCACATGTCTTTAAGCCTAGCACTTGGGAGGCTAAGGTAGGAGTATTGCTATGAGTTTAAAGCCAGCCTGGGGCTACAGAGTGAGATCCATATTAGCCTGGGCCCAAGTGAGACACTACCTCAAAAAAATCAAAAATAGGATATAGTATGTTAGATGTTCTTAGTTTTCATTTTTCCAGCAAAATATAGCTGCTGGTGTGTTTTTATACCAGTATATGTTGAATGTGACCTCCACTGTGTAGCTTACTCATTTTCTAGTCGTTAACTCCCACACTCATAAGAAATAGCCCTTCAATTGATGTGGATACAGTATCTATAGTATACCTTCCTTGAGAAAGATTAGAACCTGAGTATGGTGGCTCTATCTGTAATCCCAGTTCTTGGAAGGCTAAGGCAGGAGGATTGCCACAAAATTGAGTCCTACCTGACCTGTGGAGTAAATTTTAGGCCAGCTCCAGTTTCACAGACATCTGGGCTGCAAACTAGAAAAGGTAGTGTTTACATACTATTGCTTCCTTGTTACCTTCAGGAAGTAGAGTTCTGTAGGATTTTAGGCAAAAGTTATGACATAGATCACTGGATCATAAAAGTGCTTTCGTATATTCCTTGTGGAATATTCTTTATTTCCAAAAGACATTTCTCTATTTGTGGACAAATTTTTTTTTATCAGTACCTGCTATCAAGGCTTTTACATTACTGCTTTTATAAAATTGTTTCTTAGAACTTCACAAGGAAAGCATATTTTTTACAAATACACATCATATCTAAACACATAAAAATTATCTATCTAGTCAAGTTCTAGAGATCATTGAGCTAAATCTCTAGCCCATTGTCATATAGTTTTATGAAGAATTTAAAAGTTAAAGCTGGGTGTGGTGGTACACACCTTTAATCCCAGCACTTAGGAGGCAGGGGCAGGAGGATCGCCATGAGTTTCAGGCCACTCTGAGACTACATGGTGACTTCCAGGAGAGCCTGGGCTATAGCGACAACCTATCTTGGAAAAAACAAATGAAAATTTAAAATTTAACTATGTATTATAATTTTCAAATTATTTGTATTGAACCTGTAGGCATAGTTGATATATATCTAAATTGTATTAATGACCCATGGATATATCATGCATTTGTTTTTAGAGAAGTATTAGTTATTAAATTAATAAGCCAAGGAACAATTGAAGAATCAATGCTAAAAATTAACCAACAGAAGTTGAAACTAGAGCAAGATATGACTACAGTAGATGAAGGTAAGCTTTGCATACTAATATTTAAATACAAATTGACCAGTATAAGGGGATAAGAAAGTTTGAAGGTTTTTTATTTATTTTTTTATTTTTCCAGGTAGGGTCTTGCTCTAGCCCATGAGTTCTTTGTTTTGAAAGCTATTTATTTTTATTTATTTATTTGAGAGAGAAAATAAGAGGCTGCGAAAGAGAGAATAGGCATGCCATGGCATCCAGCCACTGCAAATGAACCCAGATGCATGTGCCACCTTGTGCATCTGGCTTATGTGGGTCCTAGGGTATTGAACCTGGGTTCTTTGGTTTTTCAGGCAAGCACATTAACCACAGCCATTTCTTCCAGACCAAGTTGTTTTTTTAAGCAGTCCATTTTATTTTAATTTTTAAAGAGTTGTTTTTTTTTAATATTTTTTGTTGACAACTTCCATAATTATAAACAATATCCCATGGTAATTCCCTCCCTCCCCCAACTTTCCCCTTTGAAACTCCACTTTCCATTATATACCTTCTCTGTCTCAATCAATCAGTCTTTTATTCTTATGTCATGATCTTTTCTTTATATTTTGATGGTCTTGTGTAGGTAGTGTCAGGTACTCTGAGGTCATGGATATCCAGGCCATTTTGTGTCTCTAGAGGAGCATGTTGTGAGGAGTCCTAGCCTTCCTTTGGCTCTTACATTCTTTCCGCCACCTCTTCTGCAATTGACCCTGAGCCATGGAAGGTGTGATTGAGATATTTCAGTGCTGAGCACTCCTCTATCACTTTTTTTCAGCACCATGGTACCTCCTGAGTCATCCCAAGGTCACTGCCATCTGAAAAGAGAAGGTTCTGTAGCCTAAAGTGAGAATAGCACTAGTATATGGATATGAACATTAAGAGAAGTGCTTACTAGGCAGTTTGGTGAACATAGTATATACTTTTAGCCAGACAGCAGCAGACGTTACATTCCTAGGGCTCATGACTATCCCTGTTGTAGGTTTCCAGTGTCAGGGATGTATTCCCTCCCATGGAGTGGGCCTACAGCCAAATTAGAGGGCGGTTGGTTTCCTTCAACAGTTGTGCCACTATTGCACCTGTTGGGTACATTTGTCATGGCTGGCCAAATATAAGGCTTGTAGTGTCCACTGTTGAGTATCTTCAGTGGTGATTTCTCTTTCCCATTGAACTACGTGCAGCATGGCTTTTTCCAGCTTTCTGTCAGCTGGTCTACAAGGAAGAGGTTTTCAGCTCAGTGACCTTGCAGCCCAAATATGTGGGGTCTTCAGCAATAGGGTCTTACCATCTAATCCTGGTGGGAAACCAAAGGCCTCAGCAATGGCCTGTAACATTTAGGGGCCATCAGGGACCTTCCTGGCCAACAACTCACTGGAAGCTATCCTATCCCTGGCATTGGAAATCTTCTAGTAACAATCTATGGCTTCTGTGTGTTCATTTTCCACAAATGTAGGTTTCCATATGACTTATTTATATCCTCTTAAATTTATATTAGCATTCTCTCCACCTTTCCTTACTCAGTCTCTTCCCCTGACCTTGCTTAGACCTTTTCACTACCATTAATATTCTTCTACTTACATATATATGATACCATCCTATTAGGTCCCCCCCCCTTTCTATTCCCGTTATATCTCCTTTCTAGCTTACTGGCCTATACTACTGACTTTTCTTCTTACTTACACAGAAGTCCAGTTATTTGTAGCTAGGATCTACATATGAGAGAGAACATGCAATGTTTGATTTTTCTGGGCCTGGGTTACCACACTTAGTATAATCCTTTCCAGATCCATCCATTTCCCTGCAAATTTCATAACTTCATTTTTCTTTACCGCTGAGAACTCCATTGTATAAATGTACCATGTCTTCATTATCCACTCATCAGTTGAGGGACATCTAGGCTGGTTCCATTTCCTAGAGCGCCAATAAACATAGTTGAGCAAGTATCTCGAAGGTAATGAGACGAGTCCTTAGGATATATGCCTAGGAGTGCTATAGCTGGGACATATGGTAGATCTATTTTTAGCTATCTTAGTAACCTCCACACTGATTTCCATAATGGCTAGACCAGATTGCATTCTCACCAACAGTGTAGAAGCGTTCCTCAATTTCCGCATCCTTGCCAGCATTTATGTTCATTTGTTTTCTTGATGGTAGCCAATCTGATGGAATCTCAATGTAGTTTTAATCTGCATTTCCCAGATGACTAGGGATGTTGAACTTTTTTTTAGATGTTTATATGATGTCTGTATTTCTTCTTTTGAGAACTATTTTCTTCCTTAGCCCATTTTTAATTGGGTTGTTTGATTTCTTATTGTTTAATTTTTTGAGTTCTTTGTATATCCTAGATATTAATCCTCTATCAGATATATAGCTGGTAAAGATTTTCTCCCATTCTGTAGGTTGCCTCTGCTCTATTCACAGTATTTTTTGCCATACAAAAGGCTTGTGATTTAATTAGGTCCCAGCGATTAAGCTGTGGTTTTATTGTCTGAGCAGTTGGGGTTATATTTACAAAGTCCTTGCCAAGACCAAATATGTTGAAGTGTTCCTTCTACTTTTTCCTCTAGCAGTTTCAGAGTTTCAGGTCTGATGTTAAGGTCTTTGATCCATTTGGACTTAATTCTTGTGCATGGAGAGAGATAAGGATCTGTTTTCATCCTTCTAGAGATACATATCCAGTTTTCCTAGCACCATTTGCTGATGAGGCTATCTTTTCTCCAATGAATATTTTTGGCATTTTTGTCAAAGATCAGATGGCTATACCTAACCCTGACTTACATCTGGGTCCTCTGTTCTGTTCCATTGATCTACATATCTGGTTTTATGCCAGTACCATGCTGTTTTTGTTACCATGGCTCTGTAGTATAGGTTAAAATTAGGTATGGTGATACCACCAGCCTTACTGTTTTGTTTTGTTTTGTTTTTTGGTTTTTCCAGGTAGGGTCTCACTCTAGCCCAGGCTGACCTGGAATTCACTATGGAGTCTCCGTGGCCTCAAACTCATGGCAATCCTCCTACCTCTGCCTCCCAAGTGCTGGGATTAAAGGCATGTGCCACCACGCCCGCCACCAGCCTTATATTTGTTGCTCAAAATTATTTTAGGCATTCAAGGTTTTTTATGCTTCTAAATGAATTTTTGGATTATTTTTTCTATTTGCATGAAGAATGCCATTGGAATTTTGATGGGGATTGCATTAAATGTTTAGATTGCTTTTGGTAACATTCCCATTTTCACAACATTGATTCTTCCAATCCAAGAACAAGGGATGTCTTTCCATTTCCTAGTGTCTTCTGCAATTTTTTGCTTGTGTGTTTTAACATTTTCATTGTAGAGATCCTTCATGTCCTTGGTTAGGTTCATTCCAAGGTACTTTATTATTATTATTATTATTTTTGATGCAGTTGTGAATGGGAGTGATTCTGATTTCATTCTCTGTGTGTGTGTTCTTAGCATATAGGAAGGCTACTGATTCTGTGTATTTAGTTTGTACCCTACTACGTGGCTATTAGTGTTTATCAGCGTTTGCTGGCAGAGTCTTTAGGGTTCTTTATGTATAGAATCATGTCTACAAATAATGATAATTTGATCTCTTCCTTTCCAATTTGTATCCCTTTTATGTCTGTCTCTTGCCTTATTGCTATGGCTACGATTCTAGTACTATATTAAATAAAAGTGGGGACAGTGGACACCCTTGTCTTGTTCCTGATGTTAGTGGAAAAGCTTCCAGTTTTTCTCCATTTAGTGTTATGTTGGCTGTAGGCTTGTCTATCGTCTTTATCATGTTGAGATATGTTACTTCTATTCCCAGTCTCTGTAAGACTTATCATGAAGGGATGTTGGATTTTGTCAAATGCTTTTTCTGCATCTAATGAAATGATTATGTGATTTTTGTCCTTCAGTCCATTTATGTAATGTACTACAATTATAGATTTGCGTATGTTGAACCATCCCTCCATCTCTGGGATAAAGCCTACTTGGCTGCTGTGAATGATCTTTCTGATATTTTCTTGTATTCTGTTTGCCAATATTTTATTGAGAATTTTTACATCTATGTTCATGAGTTTGGTCTGTAATTTTCTTTCTTTGTTCTATCTATGTCTGGTTTTGGTATCATGGTGATGTTGGCTTCATAAAATGAATTTGGTAGGATACCTTCCTTTTCTTTTTTATGGAAAAATTTAAGAAGCATTGGTGTTAGTTCTTCCATGAAGGTCTGGTAAAATTCACCTGTGAATCTATATGGGCCTGGACTTTTCTTACTTGGGAGATTTTTGATAACTGTTTATATCTCCATGCTTGTTATAGGTCTATTTGAGTGGATTATCTCATCTTCCATTTCTTTCAGATTTTCAAACTTAGTTGAGTATATGTTCTTATAGTCAGTTCCTATGATTTTTTTGTATTTCTCTGGTATCTATTTTGATACTGCCTTATTCATCTCTAATTTTGTTAATTTGTGTCTCTTCTCTCTTTCTTTTAGTCAGATTTGCTAAAGGTTTATCAATCTTGTTTATCCTTTCAAAGAACCAACTCTGTTTCATTGATTCTTTGGGTTTTTTGTTGTTGTTTGTTGTTTGTTTGTTTTTCTTTTTTTGTTTCTATTTCATTAATTTCTGCCCTAATCATTGTTATTTCTTTCTTTCTAGTAATATTTGGTTTGCCTTGTTCTTGTTTTTCCAAGGCTTTGAGGTGAAGCAGTAAGTTGTTTACTTGTAACCTTTCTATTTTCTTAATCTAGTCACTTAAAGCTATAAATTTCCCTCTTAGAACTGCCTTCATTGTGTCCCAAAGGTTTTGGTATGTTGTGTTCTCATTATCACTTGACTCTGAATTTCTTGATTTCTTCATTGACCTATTCATCATTTAGTAGTGTTTTGTTTAGTTTCCATGACTTTGTGTATGCTCTTTAGCTTTCCTTGCTGTTGATTTGTAGTTTAATCCCATTGTGAGCAGATAGAGGGCAAGGAATTATTTCAATTTTCTTCTATTTGTTAAGATTTGTTTTGTGCCCTAATATATGGTCTGTTTTAGAGACCGTTCTATGTGCTGCTGAAAAGAATTTGTATTCTTCAGCATTTGGATGAAATTTCCTGTAGATATCTGTTAGGTCCATTTGTTCTATGATCTCATTTAATCCAGATGCATCTCTGTTTATTTTTTGCCAGGATGTCCTGTCAATTGATGAGAGTGGGGTGTTGAAGTCACCCACTACCACAGTGCTTTGTGTTATCTGCGACCTTAGTTCTTTTTTTTCTCAATTTTTATTAACATTTTCCATTATTATAAAAATTATCCCATGGTAATACCCTTTTTCCCCCATATTTCCTCTTTGAAATTCCTTCTCCATCATATCCCCTCCCCATCTCAATCAGTCTCTATTTTATTTTGATGTCATGATCTTTTCCTCCTCTTATGATGGTCTTGTGTAGGTAGTGTCAGGCATTATGAGGTCATGGATATTCAGGCCATTTTATGTCTGGAAGGAGCACGTTGTAAGTAGTCCTACCCTTCCTTTGGCTCTTAAATTCTTTCTGCCACCTCTTCTGCATTAGACCCTGAGCCTTTGAAGGTGTGATCAAGATGTTATTCAGTACTCCAGTCATTTCTTTCCAGCACTAAGATACCTTCTGAGTCATCCCAAGGAATGACCTTAGTTGTAAAAGCATTTGTTTGATGAAGTTGGGAGCCCCCATGTTAGATGCACATATGTTTAGGATTGTAATGTCCTCCTGTTGGTGTGTTCCTTTAATCAATAAAAAGTGACCCTCCTTATCTTTCCTAACTAATACTGGTCTGAATTTTACCTTGTGACATAATTGGATAGTGACCCCTGCTCGTTTTCTATGCCCATTTGCTTGAAACACCATTTGTGCCTTGAAACACCATTTCCCAACCTTCCACCCTAAAATAGAGTCCATCCTTTGTGGAAAGGTGAATTTCTTGGAGGCAACAAATTAAAGGATCCTGCTTTTTTATCCCAGTCTGCAAACGTATGTCCTTTGCTTGGGGCATAAAGGCCATTGATATTGAGTTATTATTGAAAGATGTGTATTATTTTTGCCATTTTTCTTGTTTGTTGTTCTTCTGGTTTTACCTTTGCTTTCCTGTATTAACTAGTTTTTGGGTATGGCTTGCTTTTCCCAGGTTCCTTATATGTATGGTTTTCTTTCTCTTCAGCATGGAGGATCCTTTGAATTATTTTTTGTAGAGCTCGGTTTGTCAATTATTCCTTTAGCTTGCTTTTGTTGTGGAATGTCCTTATTTCTCCATCTATCTGAATTGATAGCTTTATAGGATAAAGTAACCTTACTTGACTGTTGTCTTCCAAGCCCTTTTGGCTTTTAAAGTTTGTCTTGAGTAATCTGCTGTGATCCTGATGGGTTTGCCCTAGTATGTGACTTGAATTTTCTCTCTAACTGCTTTTAGTATATTTTCTTTGGTTTGTATGTTTGGTAGTTTAATTATAACATGTCAAGGAGGGGTCCTTTATAAGTTTTCTGTTTGTTGTTCTAAGGGCTTCCTGTGTCTACATTGTCATCTCTTTCTCACATTAGGGGAAGTTTTCTTCCAAGATTTTGTTGAAAACACCTACTATGCCTTTGGAGTGAAATTGTCCTTCTAGTATACCCTGAGTTCTTATGTTTGATCTTTTCATAGTGTCTCAAATATCCTGAAATTCCCATTCATACTTTCCTATTAGTTTGTCTTTCTCTTCATTGGACTGTATTAGATCTGCCACCTGGTCTTCTAGTTGAGATATTATGTCCTCTCGTTCGTCCATTCTACCGGTGAGATTTTCTACATAATTTTCTATCTCATTGACTGTGATTTTCATTGCTAGTAATTCTGACTAGTTTTTATTTATCACTTCCTTATTTATATCTTGTATTGACCTCCTTCATTAAATTGGTTTCCTTTGTCGTCTTTGATTTCTTTGAACATATTTATAATCATTCTTTTGAAATTTTCTTAGGCATTTCCTCTAAATCAGTTTCATTGGAGGTCATTTCTGATTTATTAATATTTTTGGTAGATTTATATTGTCTAGATTTTTTGTGTTTCTTGTATCATAATGTAGAGAATTTTGCATCTTAGATTAATTTAGTGCTTGGGATTTCTAATTATCTGCAGTATTATTAGATGTATCAATCAATTTGATCTTATATATCTTCAGTGTAAGAGCTTAAAAGGTGCTAGGTATAGGTCTTAAGAATCCCAGTTACCATAAAAGTGACCCTAGGTGTGGGGTTGCCTGCTATGAGAGTATTCAAGTAGGCTGAATGGAACAAAATACAGGGAAATTCTAAAATTTAACTAAATAATGTACATAATCAATTAAAAAGATCACAGAATATTTATGCAAGAATAGGTATTATGACAACCAGATCCCTTAACAAAGTCACAGTCCCTAAGGATGTGTGTTGCCCACACCCTTAATCCTGTCAACAGGGAGGCTAAGATTTTTGGTCTGTAGAGGGCTCCAAGTCAGCTTGTGACCGATTGAGACCTTTCCCCCAATGAATGACAGAAGAGGAAACAAAGGCACTATAAATCAGAAAGCAACAAATGACAAGCCCAAAGCATAGCTTATTTAAGAATGGCAAAACCAACCATTTATCAGATTTAACATATAATTTACCCTGACATGAAAGGTGCAAGTAGCACTTCTAATTCAAGCCTATATACCAGGCTTATTTGGCGGATACTGACCTCATGTAATCTCAGTTACCTTTGGGGTGGCTTTGGTCTCAGTTATACTGTGTGCCTACTTAGGTCCCAGTTTGCCGCACTGTGGATTCAGGTAGGCTAGCTGGGTTGGTGGGTTGCTATTCTGATCACCTGTGCCCGGGTGCTGTGTAGGTGAGCTCCCTTCCCAGGTCTCTGGTGCTTGTTGGTGCTTGTGCTGATGGTGGGGGAGGGGAGGCTGTGGATGGTGCCTGAATTTCTCTAGCTGGTCCTCACGATCCTCTTCCTCATGAGCTGTTCTGTTGGTCCCTGTGTCTTCCCTTCATGCTTCTTGAGTTTGTGAGTTGGCTGGCATGAGTGAAAAATCCCCTTACTTGGCTCTTCCTGCAGCTCAGGCCAAGTCTTATGGCTGTGGCCATGCAGACCTGGGGCCACTACTGCTGGAGCCACGTCTGCCCGCTTCTGTGGTCTCTAGATGCTCTGGGTTTCTCCTACTTCTCTGTTATGGTTGATAATTTATTATGCCCCTTCCCTTTTGTAGAAGAGTGTATTTTGCTGGGTTGTTTTGGCTTTTCTCCCCTAGGCTGCTTTGGCATGGTTCCAATGCCGCTGTCTTAACCAGAAGTTCCTTTGTTTCTTTTTAAATTCATTTGAGAGGAGGTAGAAGAATGGGTGTGCCAGGGTCTCCAGTCACCAAGGTCCCTAGACTTCACAGGCAAACACCTTAAATGCTAAGCCATTCTGCAGCCCTATATTTAACATCTTAATATCAAAAATAATCTTTTGTTTGGAAGAGATATGAGGGATTCTTTCCCCCTTCCCAATCAGTTTGGTACATCATGTTTTCTTGTATTGTAGCCCACTTAAAAAAGCACCTGTCACCTTGTATGAGTCCTGTAGGACTGTTCTGTAAGTCTCTAAATCTGTAGCAAGCTGAAGACAACCCTGCTATGGTGTGTACAGGAAACAGCCTTCACTTACTGTAGGGCTAAGTTGGATTTTTTTAAATCTTTTTTTTATTGAAAACTTCCATAATTATAGACATCAAACCATAATAATCCCCCCCCCAACAGATCTAGTCTCCATCATACCCCCTCCCCCTGTCAATTAGTCTATTTTGATGCCATCTTTTCCTCCTGCTGTGAGGGTTGTTGAGGTAGTTCCAGGCACTGTAAGGTCATGGATATTCAGCCTATTTTGTGCCTGGAAGATGACATTGTAGCAGTCCTCCCCTTTCTTTGGCTCTTACATTCTTTCTGCCATCTCTTCCACAATGGATCTCTGAGCCTTGGAAGGTGTGATAGAAATGTTTCAGCACTGAGCACTCCTCTGTCACTTCTTAGCACTTTCATGCCCTTTTGGTCACCCCAGTGGTCACAGCCATTGGAAAAGAAGCTTTTCTAACCAAAAATGAGAGTAGCATTAACATATGGTAGGAACATTAAGAAACGTGCTTACAGGGTAGTTTGGTGGGCATAATATGTACATTTAGCCAAGCAGCAGCAGGCATTACACCCCTAGGTCTCATGACCTCTCCCGCCATAGGTTTTTGACTAGGTTTTCAATACCAGACATGTATTCCTTCCCATGGAGTGGGACTCCAGTCTAATTAGAGAGCAGTTTCTCCCAATACAGACAAGCCACTGTTACACCCATTGGGTCGTTTGGCGTGGCTGGCCCAACCTAAAGCTTGCAGTGTCCACTGTTTATCACCACTGATGACCTCTCTCCCATAGGGCTGCATGTAGCATAGCTTTTTCCAGCCTTCTGTCAGCTGTTCTATTGGGAAGAGATTTTCAGCTCAGTTCCAGCCTGATTTCTCAATGACCTTGCTGCCCAAATGTGGAGTCTTCAGCAATAGGGTCTTACCATCTATTTCTGGTGGGCAAGCAAGACCCTTGACAATGGCCTTAACAATTTTTGTTGTTGTTGTTATTGTTGTTGTTTTGCAAGGTAGGGTCTCACTGTAGTCCAGGCTGACTTGGAATTCACTATGGAGTCTCATGGTGGCCTCGAACTCACGGCGATCCTCCTACCTCTGCCTCCCAAATGCTAGGATTAAAGGTGTGCACCACCATATCCAATTAACTTTTTTGTTGTTGTTTTTGTTGTTTTGTTTTGTTGGGGGGGGGGGTCGTTGTCAGGGACCTCTCTGGTCAACAGTATAGTGGAAAGTATCCTGTTCCTGACACTGAAATTTTTCTAGTAACAATCTATGGCTTGTGGGTGTGCCGTTGTCTAAAAAAAGTAGGTTTCCATTTTACTTATTGATAAAATCTTCAGTTTTGATTACCCCTTCCCACCCTTCCTTCAGCCTCTTCCCCTGACCTCGCTTATGCCATTCTACTCCTAGTAATCTGTTTAAGAAGGATTTTTTTTTTTTTTGAGGCAAGCCCAACAGGCTGGACTTTCTTTTTTTATGCAAGAAAGAGAGAGAGAGAATTGGTACACCAGGGCCTCTACCCACTGCACTCAAACTTCAGATGCATGCGCCGCCTTGTGTGCATGTTTGACCTTGCATGCTTGCATCATCTTGTGCTTGTGGCTTGTGTGGCATCTGGAGAGTTGAACAGGCTTCACAAGCAAGTGCCTTAACTGCTAAGCCATCTCTCCAGACTGAAGGAGGATTTTTAATCAGATGATGCTGAAGCAAACTATGGATTGGAGATAGTTTGGAAGTCACTAAAGAAAGACAAAGATGAGCTGGAGAGATGGCTTAGGCTTGCCTGTGAAGCCTAAGGACTCAGGTTCAATTTTCCAGGTCCCACATAAGCCAGATGCACATGGTGGTGCATACATCTGGAGTTCATTTGCAATGGCTAGAGGCCCTGGCATGCCCATTCTCTCTATATTTCTCTCTCTAATAAATAAATAATAATTTTTTTTAAAGAAAGAAAAAGTTGAGAAACAAAATGTATCTTGTAATTAAGCTATTTCTGTAAAACCTCTAATGCAACTTTTTGACCCACAGGTGATGAAGGAACGATGCCAGCAGATATAGCCACGCTACTGAAAACGTCAATGGGTCTGTGAAGGAAGAATTAACAAATTTCTATGTGAAGAGGAAATACCAACTTGGTGCACACAAGGACATTTACATATGAAGACCATGGGGTTTATGAACATTTGTAACTTTTTATAATTTCCATATTGCATTTCTCATAGTATGGACAACTTGTTTGCCACTAACTGGATTCTCCAGATGCTCACCTGAAATTTCGTAAAAAACCACAAATATGTCGTCCTGAAGATGTTGAATAATCATTTTACAAAGCAGTTTTCTGAATGGGGATTAGTTGGTGATTGTTTGTAACAAATATGCTAATGCTTTAGAAATGTCAGTATTTTTGTAATTATTTCTACCTCCAAATATATATATATATTGTCTTTCACTGGATAATGTGTGTAGATTTTTACATGTGCCTTATTTGACAATGCTTATGTCTTATTTTTGCTTGTCTCATTTGAAGGTTTTTATGAGTTTAAAAAATGCATCAGTAGCGGTTATATAGCTTCATTTTTCTTGCTATTTGAAGCAGATGTTCACCAATGTCATTAAGAACTCAACTTGAATCTAAAGGTGGCATTTCATCTAATAACATCCCCAGGTTCTCTTCCTACTTCTGTTAAAACGGATTTGTTTGGCTAGGCACGAAGTTGTTTTCCAATGAGCAGTAACTAAGAAACCCCCATTGTACTCCATGGGTTCATTCCTTCTGTTCATGTCCCACCTACACTGATTGTACTTATTAAATCATCTATTCCGGTGCATGTTTTCGTTGATTTCCTGCCTGGATTTTGCTTCTCTTAAAGCTGTTGCCCAGTCACTAATGCTATAGTTCTCTATAGCGTATTTCTTGCTGCCATTATCTCCACAGATCAACAAAATTTGGGTGCCATTTTCTAGTCTGGCAGAACAGATTAACCTAAACCCACTTCACTTCAGAGCAAAATGGATATGACTGTATATTGATGCAGCCTTAGGTACTGCATGGATATAGTCATTGCCTTCAACTCTCATCAAAATATAATTTACCAGTTCCCAGAATTTGCAATACATGACTAACTGAAGAGAGAGCCATTGTTCAATTCCATTTCAATGTGGGTGACAGTGACCTTTAGAAGTAAAGCTGTCTATTTGATATCTCACTCTTTAAAATTTTCTTTAACTTTTTGCCTGTCGGTCTATATTGCTGTTTTTATTATACACCAATTTCTTTGTATAACTTGTGAGTTTCATGTGTTTTGTTTTTATTATGTAAATATCATTATAAATAAACTTATTTATAAATGAAAGATTTGTTAATTATTGGAGATCATACTTTTCAAGACATCCTAACTTGCTAAGATGCTAGGTAAATCCTTTTGATTTTGAAGGTGGAGATGCTCTTACAGTGAATCTTTTTAGATATTAGAGACTCATGAAAATTCATGGCTCAGACTGAATCATGAAGGCATATTAAATATTCTGATTATGTTTCAGCATTACAGGGCCAAAAGAAATCTGCAAATGTTAATGCTACCTCCTCCTGCATCTCTCAAATCACATAGCCAAATGGCTAGAAGTCTTACCTTTTAAATTCTTAAGTGGATTTCTCTCAATTTTTCTGTGTTAATATGTCTTTCACAGTAGGCCCTTCCTTTCATTGTGGTTGTTGTTATAGCTTTATCCCTTCTAATGACATGTGGTTGGATTCTCCCTGTAATATTATGTCTCGGGCTTAAATAAAAATATTTGTGATTGTTAAACTTGTATTTTCACACCTTTTGTAATCGCTTCTAACCCTCCTTCCCCATAAGGAGATACAGTATTAGGCAATCATCTTACATTCATAATATTGTTTATCAATAAATTTGGAATTATTACTTAAGGGATGTATCCTCATTTGTCCCTCCATTGGGCTGATGTCAGTCAACACTGCAGTTCTATCAGTTGACTGGATGAAGCCTCATTTGTTAATATGTTGACAAGCTAAAGCTACTTTTGGGGGGCACAAATTGCACATGGGTGGAAAGTATGCCTTATGTGTTTTCATAGCTATTTTGGGCCTTTGGGCTTGTGGCCAGGAAGTATTGATAAGGAAACATGCATTACCCGTCTTGCTGTTTAGTTTCCGCTTGTGCAACATGTTAGTGTTCCACAGAGCACATGCCCTTAACCATTGGCATATGTTTGTTTTTTTCCTAATTATAATAGGAAACTTCATTTCTGTTTTGATTCACCACCCCTCACCACACCCTCTTTGTCTGTATGCAGAGACATTTAAGTACAGGATGCATTCTCAGTTGTCTTGTGTGGGATAAAAGAGTGTTTTGTTCCGTGTAAAAATGCAGTCTATGGGTTAAGTATTTCCTTACAGAGCCTGCTGTGATTTCACTTTATACTTTTGAGTCAGGGCTGGAGAGATGGCTTAGCAGTTAAGGCGTTTGTCAGCAAAGTCTAAGGATACAGGTTTGATTTCCCAGTACCCACATAAGCCAGATGTACAAGGTGCACATGCATCTGTAGTTCATTTGCAGTGCAGTGGCAGGAGGCACTGGTGTGCCCATTCTGTCTCAAATTAATAAAATATTTAAAAACACATGAGTCATATGAATACCTCTCATTATCTTACTTTGAATTTTCGTAATTTTGCATTAGCATTGTATTTATCACTTCTTCTAAATCTTTCCATAAAAGCTAGTCACAGTAGAATTGGAGGAAAATGCCTCTACATAAGAAAAGTCAGTGCTTTCATTAGCTAGAGTATTTGAAATTCTGTTAAAAGTTTTTTAAAATATATTTTAAATTTTTTATGTGTTTATTTGAGAGAGAGAGAGAGAAAGAAAGAGAATGTGTGTGCCAGGGCCTCTAGCTACTGCAAACAAACTCCAGATGCATGTACTGCCTTGTACATCTGGCTTTTATGTGAGTACTTGGGAACGGAACCTGGGCCATTAGGCCCTACAGGCAAGTGCCTTAATCACTGAACCATCTTCCCAGGTCCCCCAATATTTTCTTTCTCCATACATTCCCCTCTCTCTCTCCTCTCTGCACTTAATGTCTAGTATAAAATCATTTATTTATTTGTTTGCATTTTTGATGTGGCATTCTAAGTAAGCAATCCAAATTTTATAATAGCATATAAATTCAAGTAAAATTTGATGTTCCCATAATGTTACTTAAAATGGGGAGCTAGGTATGGTGGCTCAGCACTCAGGAGGCGGAGGTAGGATTGCTGTGAGTTCTAGGCCAGAGTGAGAGTGTGGCAAAACAGAACCAGACTTTCTGGAAACTAATTGGAATGCATTGTTATGTGGAAAATGCTGTGATTTGATTGCTTGCTTGCACAGCCCTTTGGCTTCCCTTGTTAGAAAGGTGATAGCAAGCTGAAACTGCAAAAATGCCTTACTCATTGGAAAGTGTGTATCCATGACCTTTAAAAATTATCCACAAGTTAGAAACCTTTTTTTGTGTTTGTGTGTGTATGTGCACATGCACATGGGCTGCCTGCTTCACTATCTTTGCTGTAGATCAATATGACTTGCCATTGCAGTTGAAGTGTCAGACTGCAAAAGGATGTCAGACTAACTGGCCTGGCTCCACCTCCCATTGCTGTGGGAACATTGAGATAACAGATGTATGTGCCACTTGCAGCTGGCTTTGTGTGCTAAAGTATTGAACTTGGACTGGCAGACTTTGCAAGTCAGCACCTTTAATCACAGAGCCATTCCCCAGCCCCACACTTGACAACATTGTTGATGATTGTATAAGTAAATTAAAAATTATAATACTCATTTAACACACTGAGAATTAAAAGTTTTATTTTTGTTATCAAAAATAGCCTGAACACGGGTTAGGAAGATAGCTCAGTCAACTAAAGTACTTGTGTTACAACCGTGAGTACGGAAGATTTTTTACTCCAGTACCCACATGCAAAGTGTGGTGGTGTGCTTCTGTAATCCCAGAGCTGGGGAAGCTAACATGTTAGCCAAGCAGTCTACCCTAAGTTGATGAGCGCCAGGCCAATGAGAGACCTTGTCTCAAAAAGGTGGATGGTGGGGGGAGGGAGGGTATCACCATGGGGTATTTTTATAATCATGGAAGTTGTTAATAAAAAAAAATAGAATAAAAAGAAGGTGGATGGTGTTTCTAAGTGATAATCGGGGTTCTCTGGTCTCCACATGCGTGCACACCCACTCACACATTAAACACAATTGTCTGACAGTATGTAACCCTGTAAGTGAGCTTTTTACATTTTGGCAAATTGTCATATTCCTGACTTTGCAACTGCCTCCTGTGCTCTTTGAATCAACACGTGCACCCCACACCCGCCTGTGACTTGGTTCAGAATGTTGGCAGTTTGGGGTGGAGCTGTGGCATTGGGAGGTTGTTGAGGTAGACCTAGTAGTGGTGGCTGTCATTTCAAAGCATGTTTTGAGGAGGTCTTTGGGACTCCTACCCTACCTCTCTACTTTCTGACTACCATGAGATAGACAGTTCTTTTCTACCACCTTTTCCCATTTGTGATTCTCTGTCTCACCACAGGCCCCAAAACTCCCAACTCACCACGAACTGAAATTTCTGAAACCTTGAGTGTTGAGAATAAGTCTTTACTCCTTTAAAGTGATTTTTTTTTGGTGGGGGGGGGCGGCTAGAGAACAAGGTATTACACTGGCTCAGGATGGTCTGGAACTTACCAGGTAGCCTCGGCTGGCCTTAAATTTATGACAGTCCTTTCTCAGGCTACCAAGTGTTGAGAATCTAAGCCTAAGCCACCATTCCCCCCCCACCACCCATACCCTTGATTTTTGATGGTATTTTGCTAGGGTAATGAAAAGCTGACTCACAGAACATTGGTATGGCGGAGTGTGACCACTGATGTGGTTTACAGAGCTCTGGAATTGGTTCAGGGGAGGCGTTTAGTAAAGTTTGGAGGCACAAGCAATAGAAAGCCTTGAACAGTGCAAGCAGAGTAAAGGCCTGTTTTCTTAGAAGCTCTGAAGATCAGAATGCTATTAGGAATGTGAATAGTAAAAGCCAAGCTAATAAAGTTTACAGTGGGAACAAGGACCTTTGGAAGACTTAGATCCCAGGCCACTGGTCACTGCCCTGAGACTTTGTCAAAAGATGAATTTAAAAGTGACAGACTGATTTGGTGGAGGGAATTGAATGGAGCACAGTATCAGGTTGCCACATGGCTGACTGGCTCTTAGCCAGTCACTGGGGATTGGGAACAAAGGTAGAAAAGAAATATGCTCAGGAAATTTTGCAGAAGAGGGGCCAGAAAGATTGTAAGAGCCGCAGGCTGAGACATCACACCCAGAGGCATCCCTTCCCACTAAAAATAACTGACTATTGCTCCCACAATGTATGAACTACAACCCCATGGGGAATACCTGCAACCCCACTGAGGAGCATCCCTAATGCAATGGGGGCAGAGACAAGGGAAAAGAGGGTACCAACACATGATGTATCTATACGAAACATGTTAATGAATATGATAAAATTAAAAAGAAAATAATATCCTGAATGCTGCTGCAGAGGAGGCTAAAGAGATGGCCGTTTCCTTGAAAAGAAGCCACCAGGGCTCAGAATGTTAGGTTTGCAGCTTCTTTTGCTAAGAATCAAGGAGTGAGACTGCCAACGAGGGTCACCTGGCAAAGGACATTGAGTTTCGAAGAAGCCAGACCCTTGTACCACTTTGCATTCTGATTAACAGTCAGAACTCTTGTTACTTCACATCTCCCCATTTTCACTTGGTACCTACATTTGGGGTTTTCACCATGTATATACTGGCAGCTCATCTGACTTATAATTCCCTAGTGACATCATATCAAGCACCCGTTCATGTGCTCATTGCCAGATGTGTATGTTCTGCAAAGTATCTCTGGTAGCTTCATTGCTGATCTCTTACTTTTGTTGTTGAGTTTCCATTAGTTCTTTTTATATTTAAGTAGCAATTCTTCATTGGGTACATGTTTTATAAAAATTTTCTCCCAGTCTGGTTATTTTATTTTACTGATTTTTAACTGGCAGTTAAAAAATATTTTCACTTATTTGCAAGGAAAAGGGGGAGAGAGAGATTATGTGCATGCCAAGGCCACCTGCCACTGCAAACAAATTCCAAATGCATGTGCCACCTTGTGCATCTGGCTTTATGTGGGTATTGGGGAATCGAACGGGATGGGTGACTGGCAGGCTTTGCAAGCAAGCACCTTTAACTTTTGAGTCTTCTCCCGATCCCTAATTGGCAGGGTTTATAGTTTCATAGTCACTGCATCTAGGACACCAATGTCTTTGTCATACACTTTTCTTTATGCCAGTCAGCTCCCTGAGCTACTCTGCCTGCCTCTCCCTGAGCTACTCTGCCTGCCTCTTGACTTGCTAGATCCCCGCAGGCAGCCCTTCTGTAGCCCACTTATGTTTGCTTTCGAATGAACTCCAAGCTCATTTCTCTTTCACTGCACTTTTATCCTTGTTTGTGGGTTCACTTTTTATTGCTCATTCTTGTGAAATGTCACATGTGTGCTGTCAGGAGGGAAGCAGGAAACATGAGTACACCCTTGGCTATGTCTGATCATGGATATGCACTGTCTAGCACTAACATGCATGATCATCTGTCATTATGTGCAGCAGTCATGAACTCAGTGATTGCAGATTGCAGAGCTGGCAGCCAAATTTTTATTTTACCTGACTACTAATAGTTAATATGTTGTAATTCACACACAAGCCACTTTGGGGTGAAATTGATATCATTTAAGGAAAGCAGTCATGCATGTTGGTGCATGTGCAGAGTTTAATAGTATTTAACATTATTTTCTTGCAGTTATAAAAAGCAAAAGCCTATTCTGAAAAAAATCAACACTAGAAACCAAATCCTTTTTAAAATTTAATTTTTTTAAAAAAATTTGTTTATTTTTATTTATTTATTTGAGAGTGACACACAGAGAGAGATGATGGGTGTGCCAGGGCTTCCAGCCACTGCAAACAAACTCCAAATGTGTGCGTCCCCTTGTGCATCTGGCTAACGTGGATCCTGGGGAATCGAGCCTCAAACTTGGGCCCTCAGGCTTCACAGGCAAGCACTTAACTGCTAAACCATCTCTCCAGCCCTAAATTTCATTTTTAAGTTTTAACTTTATTTATTTATTTGAGTGTGACAGAGACACACACACAGAGAGAGAGAGAGAGAGAGAGAGAGAGAGAGAGAGAGAGAGAGAGAGAGAGAGTGAGAATGGGCACGCCAGGGCTTCCAGCCACTGCTAAGGAACTCCAGACTCATGCGCCCCCTTGTGCATCTGGCTAACGTGGGTCCTGGGGAATCAAGCCTTAAACTGGGTCCTTAGGCTTCAGAGGCAAGCACTTAACCGCTAAGTCATCTCTCCAGCCCATGTTTTACTTTTTAAAATTTTTTTCCAAGGAAAGAGAGAGGGAGAGAGAGAGGGAGAGAGAGAGGGAGAGAGAGAGGGAGAGAGAGAGAATGAGAGAGGGCATACCAGGGCTTCCAGCTGTTGCAATCGAACTCCAGATACATGTGTCACTTTGTGCATCTGGCTTTATGTTGGTACAGGGGAATCAAACTAGGGTCATTAGGCTTTGCAGGCAAGCACCTTAACCACTGAACCAACTCTTCAGCCCTGTTTTTTAAAGCTTTTTGTTGCCAACTTTTGAGATCAGATGAGATAGAGCGCATTCAGGGGGGTATAGCCGTGGATGACAGATTTCATATATATCGACAATGTACCATGATCATAATCCCCTCCCAACACTCCCTTTTCACCCTCCTCTGAATCCTATTTTCTCTCCAACTAGTCTTTCTTCTAATTTGATGTGATCATTTTTTCCTCCTATTAGGCAGATCTTGTGTAGGTAGCATCAGCCACTGTGAAGCCATGAATTCCACAGCCACGTTGTGTTGAGTAGAAGACACTATTGTAAAGCATTCTTCCCCCCTTTGGCTCTCACATTCTTTCCCCTTTCTCTTTCACTCCCTGAACCTTGGACGGTGTGATAGAGACCATACTTTTTAATTTTTTTTTCAAGGTGGAGTCTCATTTTAGCCCAGTCTGACCTGGAACTCCCTTTGCAGTCCCAGGCTGGCATTGAACTCATGACAATCCTCCTGCCTCTGCCTCTTAGGTGGTACTGGGATTAAAGAGTTGCATCACCCCTGGCTTTTTTGGGGGTGGGGGGATTGGTTTTCAAGGTAGCATGTCACTCTAGCCCAGGCTGACCTGGAGTTCACTGTGTAGTCTCAGGCTGGCCTCAAACTTACAGCCAGCCTTATACCTCTGCCTCCTGAGTACTATAATTAAAGTGTGTGTCACCATGCTTGGCTTTTTTTTTTTTTTTTTAACAGTGGCCTTTTGATTTTATTTATTTGAGAATGATATAGAGAGAGACAAATAGAGAGAGAGAATGGGCACACAAGCGCCTTCAGCCACTACAAACAAACTCCAGACGCATGAGCCACCTTGTGCGTCTGGCTTACATGGGTCCTGGGGAATCCAACCTGAGTCCTTTGGCTTTGCAGACAAATGCCTTAATCACCAAGCCGTCTCTCCAGGACCCCTTTTGTTTCAATGAGCAGAATCCAGTACAGTGAAGACCCTGGCATGGGACGGGGTGAGTGTGGGTTCTCTGGCAGGTTGATGAAGCTGCCTTACCCGGTAGGAGAGATGACTGAGACTGGCAAAACCTGGAGCACTACAGTTTGGTTTGGGGTCTCCTTTGTATCCACCCAGCAATGGCAGGAAGGGCTTGGACTTTCTTTCGTAACGTCTCCAGCCTGGGATGGCCATCCAGCAAGTCAGGCTTTAAGACCAAAAGTGTGGTACTGCAAATATCCCAGTAGAAATCTGCCCAAGTTACCTAGTTAAAGTAAACCAAAGACTATTTGCTTTTGAACATAAAAGGCACAAAGTTTTATCACATTCTAAAATTAAACTTAATCTAAAAGGTAAATTCTTCTTAAATTCAAAACAACTTCTTATCAGGGCAAATGATGAATTTGTGTATGATTAAGAAGTTTATAAATGACAAATAGCATTATATTTGCACACAACACGGACCTTCAGAGGTTGGTTAGTGCCTTCATGTGGAAAGTAATTTTTTTTTTGTAGATAGATAAGAGACATTTTTACTACTAAATGATCTAATGGTATATACTATTTTGAAACCTGGTCCAGTATCCACCAGTCACAACAATGTATTTTCATCGAACCTAACCTACATTTTATAATATGCAAGCATGTTCTTTGTAGGACAAGGTAGAATCCCAGGTGCATACATTTCATCCTGCTGTGCCCTCAGCTGTCACGGTTCAGACTGTATACCCTTTCCTTCATGTCACAAAGTGATTGAAGATTCTTGGTTACTTCTGCAGATATCCTACCCTCAGAATGGGTGTGTGATTAATTCACTGTGTCATTTAGCTTGTTCCTTTATGCTTTAAGGGGTCAATAAATGGGACACAAGTTATTTCTGGACTATCTATGATTCCAAGTAAAATATTTGGAGTAAAATACTCTGTCATATTGGGAGAAATAATATGTGGCTATCAGACCATTAGGGTGTGCTGAGGCTGGTCACTAGCCGAGGGTGATGACAGCTGGGCATTCTCCCCTCAGGACTACGGCTTGCTCTGTATTCTATTGTGTGGGTTCCATAGTCACATTAGAATGAAGCCCATTTTATGTAACTTTATACTTATTCATGGCAAGATAGCATCTCAAACTATATCCCAGACTGTCCTAGAATTCTGTAGTCCAGGCTGGCCTCAACTTGCCTCAGTATCCTGGATGCTGCAATTAATAATCAGCATGTGTCACAATGCAATGCCTGGCTCTAGGGTTCAGGTCACACAGCTGTAGGTGTGCCACAACTTAATAGAGCTGGTTGCTAGTGTTTCACAAGCTTACTAATTGTGTCATTTACGAGACTCTATTGCCTGGAAGATTTGCACTTCAGCCAGGAAACATGTATGAAGCATCTGCTGTGCACCACATGCATGTTGAGGTGATGGAGATGGACTAGAGCACAAACTTGGACACAATGCTCACTCTGATGTATTTATTTACTAATTAATCAATCAATTGTCTGTGCTATGTGTCAATGCATAACCTTTCACATGCCCCTGGGGCACATTCCCAGACAGAGTGAGACGGGTGATGCATAAAAGTGAAGCACACTTGGGAGACAGAGGTAGGAGGATCACTATGAGTTTGAGGCCAACCTGGAGTTACCATGGGACCCTACCTCAGAAAAGCAACAACAACAACAACAAAAGGCAAACTGTGTACAATGTATTGGTGACCAAGGGCTGACTGACATGAAAGGATGCAGACCCTCATTGATGGTGTGGGGTGGTGATTTGTGTGGAGGAACTAATTATGTATGTTTGGAGCTCTGTGAGGAACAGAGACAGTACTCAAAGAAAGGGGCTAGAGACCTTTTCTAAATAAAGATTTTTTCTTTTCAAGGTAGGGTCTCACTCTAGTTCAGGCTGACCTGGAATTCACTACGTATTCTCAGGGTAGCCTTGAACTCATGGCGATCCTTCTACCTCTGCTTCCTGAGTGATGGGATTAAAGGCATGCACCACAAGGCCTGGCTTTTTTTTTTTTTTTTTTTTTTTTTTAAGATAGGGTCTCACTCTCTTACTCTAGCCCAGGCTGAGCTGAAGTTCAGTATGTAGTCACAGGCTGGCCTCGAACTCACAGTGGTCCTCCTACCTCTGCCTCCCAAGTGCTGGGATTAATGTTGTGCACTACCACACCTGGCTTCCAAAGTACTTTTAAAAGAAAAAAAAAAACAATATTAGTATAAGGTAGGGAGAAGAGCATGTTAGAGAACACTAAAAGGAAGCCAGTGGGAAGAAAAGTTCGGGTATGTGGTGAGGTGGGAAGCTGAGAATGAAGGTGGGGTAGGCTAACCTCTTTCCCACAAGTTGGGAACAGGCAGATGGTCAGTGTGACCAGACACAGTCCTGTCTTCCACAAGGGAAGGTGAGGAGTTGCCACTTCCACAGCACTGAGGTCACCTGTGGTGGTTTGATTCAGGTGTCCCCCATAAACTTAGGTGTTCTGGATGTTAGGTACCCCAGCAGGTGGCAATTGGTATTGCATGCCTCCTGGAGGGAGTGTATTGTTGGGGGCGGGCTTATGGGTGTTATAGCCAGTTTCCCCATGCCAGTGTTTGGCACACTCTCCTGTTTCTATTGTCCACCTGATGTTGGCCAGGGGTTAATGTCCACCCTCTGCTCATACCATAATTTACCCCTGCCATCGTGGAGTTTCCTCCTCGAAAAGCCAAAATAAACCTCTTTTCCCACAAGCTACCCTTGGGTGGGTGCTTTCTACCAGCAATGCAAACCTGACTGCAACATTAAAGTGGTACCAAGGAGTGGGGTTGCTGCTAGACACCTGACTGTGTGGCTTTGGCCTTTGGGAAATAATTTTCAAGAGGAATGTGGAAGGATTTGCAACCTTGGCCTAAGAGATGCCTTGCAGTGCTTTAAGTACAGCTTGATGGACTATTCTGGTCAGAGCTGAAAGACCTGAATGCACTCAGAACTATGGTCTGTGAGGTTTGGCTTATGAGGGTGAGAAAGAGCTTTGCTTGGACTGGGCTAGCAGTTTGTGTTGGAAGCTTGCTGTTATGCCCATGTCCTGAGAAGTTGTACAGGGTTGCTTTGTGTAGAAATGAACTGGTATGAGCAGAGGGATATGGCACAGAAAAAATATTTGGAGTGAATAGCTGCCTGTTCAGTATGAGAGATTACAACCTTTGAGATTGGGCCAGCTGATCTGTACTGGAGAAACAGGAAGAATGTCGACTCTTTTGAAGGGGCCTGAGTGCTCAAGGAGTGTCCTGTTCTTCAAAGTCTGCTTTATTCCCCCCTGGATTAACAAATTGGCACTGTACCTGGTATTGTAGAGTATAAGAAATGCAGGAAAGAGAGGGTCATTGAGTTTTCAATGCTGTCTTGTATTTTGAAAATGGCCATGGGCAGTGTGAAGCAGGTTTGTTGCTTGCCTGCATAGAGACCCCATGGAGCTGAGGATGAACTGTGGATTGCAGTGGAGCTGCTGGGACCACGAGATGGCTGCTAAGGAAAGCTGCCAGCCCCGAGGAAGTTTTCCAGGACTGTGAGTAGCCTAACTGGAAGGGCAGAATTAGAATGCCAGAGACTTGTTGATGGTTAGAATTATCGGACTTGGAGATTTGTCACTGACTAGAGTTGTTGGACTTGAAGCTACAGAGTTTGACTTTTGCCTTGGTAGTTTTAAATCTTGTATTGGTTGAATATATATGCCAATGCCATCTTTTGCAGTGTGAGTGTTTATTCTGTGCTATTATGGGGTTTTTGAGGTTCTTTTTTGGTATTATGGCTCAGTTAAAAGATCTTGGATTATGGGGATGTATGAACATCATTGGAATTGATAAAAACTATGGGGACTTTTAAAGCTGGACTGAATGCATTGTATTTTACATCATGTAGATATATCAGTTTATGAGGGCCAGGGGCGGAATGTGGTGGTTTGATTCAGGTGTCCCCTGTAAACTTAGGTGTTCTGGATCTTAGATTCCCCAGCTGATGGCAATTGGGAATTAATGCCTCCTGGAGGGAGTATATTGTTGGGGGCAGGCTTATGGGTGTTATAGCCAGTTTCTCCTTGCCAGTGTTTGGCACACTCTCCTGTTGTTATTGTCCACCTGATGTTGGTCAGTGGGTAATGTCCACCCTCTCTGCTCATGCCATCGTTTTCCCCTGCCATTGTGGAGTTTCTCCTTGAGCCTTTAAACCAAAATAAACCTCTTTTTCCCCACAAGCTGCTTGTGGTTTGGTGATTTCTACCATCAATGCGAACCTTACTGCAACAGATGTGTTTCTGTTACTGCTGCCATCCCAGGGTGTCTGGCTGTCGCTTTTCTTTCTGTAATGAGTGCTTACTGAGGGTCACTGGCCAGGCCCATCAATTCTTCAGGGATTTTAAAGTGGTTATGGTTTATTCTAATCCTTTCTTTTTATTTATTAACTAGAATGCTTTTATGAAGAACAACTTTGTCTCATGATTTTATTACTTTGAAATAAAATCTGCACAGTAAAAGCAGAATAAATGCTTCACTTCAAATCTTTCCACTTTTGATTTTCAACACTTTTCCGAATGTATCTGTATACTGTCTTCTTTTATTTTTTAAAATATATTTTATTCATTTATTTATTTGAGGGAGGGAGAGATAGTGAATAAGAATGGGTGTGCCAGGGCCTCTTGCCATTGCAGACGAACTCCAGACATGTGCACCACATTGTGCATCTGGCTTACATGGGTACTGAGGAATCAAACCTGGGTCTTTAGGCTTCACAGGCAAGTGCTTTAGCCACTAAGTCATCTCTCCAGCTCACGATAGTATTTTCTAAAAGTAAGCGATGAAGCTTTGTCTGCTGGGGGTTTCTTAAAATGTGTTATGTTGGTGATGTCTATCACAAATTCATCTTCATTTTGATTCAGTCCAATGCACTGTGGTTAATGTTCTTACACAGGCTTGAATGACCTGTCTTCAGCCCATGGAAAGCCTTTATGCTGACTTATGAGTCTTTTTGATACAAACGCCAGCTCTTCTTGCTAATTGTATTTGCTTTTAGTGTGACAAGGTATCCTGTGTTTGCTGTCCCCAAACTGAAGACGAGGCATACATGATTGTTCTCACAGTGGCCATCAGCTCATGACAATCCTCCTACCTCTGCCTCCTGAGTACTGGGATTAAAGGTGTGTGCCACTACACCTGGCATAATTTTTTTTTTTTTTTTTTTTTTTTTGGAGGTAGGGTCTCGTTATATCCCAGTGTGACCTGGAATTCTCTATGTAGTCTCAGGGTGACCTTGAACTCATGGCAATCCTCCTACCTCAGCTTTCTCCCAAGTGCTGTGACTAAGGGCATGTACCACCATGCCCAGGTAAAATTAAATATTTTAATAGTACAGTATTATATCTGCTCTAAGCATCTGTTGGAAACAGCTTCATTACTTTGTTTTGATTTTCACAATAGTGTTCTAAAATTGTTATATAATTATATAAAAATTTCATGATCCCAAAGTCAACTCTACTAAAAAAAAAAAGTTTAAAGAACTTTAGCTTTATTTCTCTGCTATATTCCCCCTTAGAGCCTTTTCCTCTGCCTCTACCTCCCAGGTGCTGGAATTCCAGATATAATTTCACATCTGGCTGGAATAACATTTTCTTTCAGTAAACTTTTCTTGTGTGTTTGTCTTTGTTTTTTGAGGTAGAGTCTCATGCTAGCTCAAGTTGACCTGGAATTCACTAGGTAGTCTCAGGGTGGCCTCGAACTCAGTGATCCTCTTATCTCTGCTTCCCAAGTGCTGGGATTAAAAGGCGTGCACCACAGGCCCAGCTCAGTAAGTTTTTTTGTTTAGCTTTTTATTTAAATGTAATTGCTGTTCTTTTAAAACATGTAATATATACTCACAGAGTTTCCAATGAACCACTCTTTGTCCCCCAAGTATGTATCCAAATCTTGCAAAAGATGTGGAGCATGACATGTGAGCAGCTCACTGAACATCTGATCCTGCGAGGGAGAAAACACCACTTTGTGAGGAGGAAGAAAAAGAAGCACTAGGATTTGAACAGGAAGTAGGTATGCATCTTTTCTCCCACATGAATTCACAAAGAATGAAAGTAGTTATTTATTTTTTTTTCACACTTATGGTAGCACAGTGATCCCGGTCTCATTCTCTACAGATTTTAGTGATTGAATTCTTTAATATTTTATCACTAGTTTTTATAGTTTCATTATCAATAATGGCTAGCTATTTCACCATATAATCTCTCTCTTTTTTTTGATGTAGGTTCTCACTCTAGCCAAGGCTGATCTAGAATTTACTATATAGTCTCTGGCTGGCCTTGAACTCAGAGTAATCCTCCTACCTCTGTCTCCCAAGTGCTTAGAGTAAAGGCGTGTACCACCGCACCTGGCTATAGTCTCTTTTTATGACTTGTAACATTCTTATTTTTGAGTTTTTCACAATGTATATTTGTTGTACACAGTACTGCATTTCATGAAGATATATTTGCACATGCATATGTTATATGTTGAATATACCCCCCCCCTGCAGACTGCCTACTCTCCATTCTCACCCTCTTCCTCCCATTAGTCCTTTTGTCCCCCAGACAGTTTAATTTCTACTTTTAAAATTAAATTTTATTTTTTACAAGGTTATACTCTTATGTCTCCTGTTTCCATCCCCATTCCACTGAGGGTTATTGGTATTCACTGTGGGGTCATGGAGGCCTTAGTCAATCTTTTTGTATGGAGGTGGCAGTGCCTCAGGGTAATCCCAGCCATCCTATGGCTCTTAAAACTTTCTGCTCCTTCTGCAAGGTTCCCTGGACTTTGGCCAGTGTGTTAAAAATCTGATTTAGTGTTGAGTTCTCTGTAGTCTCTAGATTCCTGTTTTGATGAGATTTGAATGACCACAGTGTCTGTTGCCACCTCCCTGGAGCTGGTTTTCAGGCTGGTGTGAGAGAAGCGCTCATGTCATCACGCCCTCTGCAATGTCTCCTGGGCCCCTGAAGAGGTGGCACAAGTGATTCATCTCAAGTTTCACTTCTACTTTTATGTCATATATACATACATACATGATTTTATGTATCTGTATAGAATCTAGAAGCCACAAATGAGAGAAAACATACAATCTTTGCTTTCTTTGATTAGTTTCATTTACTTAATATGATTATCTGTACTTATATCCATTTTCCTGTATGTTTGAAGTGACATAACTGCAAAGCCTATTGTGTATATGTGCCACATGTTCTTTATTCCCCTGCTCCTGTGCACACAGAATCTACGAGATGATGGGCAACAGGCGTTTTTCACATTTCAGCTCTGCATCTGTGGGAGAGAAAATGGCTATTGTGGCTCTCCTCAGTAGTTATATCCAGGATGGTGATGAATGAATAAGATGTGGTTGTTGGGCAGCTTTCCTCAAAGCATTGTGTGCTTTCTGTTTTAGTGTGCATTCAGTATGTGTGCATGCAAATAAAAATCTTATAATATCTGCACTAGTGACTTCTTTAGCTCAGATTCTCTATATAAGTTGTCAAATTATTTCTAGCTAGTAAAGTGAAATTAGTACAGAGCACAGTCATCATTACTTAGTACACACTTTATTTTATTTATTTATTTATTTGGGTTTTTCACTTAGGATCTTGTTCTAGCTCAGGCTGACCTGGAATTCACTATGTAGTCTCAGGGTGGCCTCGAACTCATGGCAATCCTCCTACCTCTACCTCCCAAGTGCTGGGATTAAAGCCATGTACCACTATACCCGGCCCTCAGTACACACATTAAAGAACTATGACCAAAATAATATGAAGAAAAATTTAATTATATGTCCTTTGTGACTGTGCATGCACATGTGTGTAATTTTCTTTTTCTTTTTTTTTTTTTTTTTGTCAGTTCTAGAGACTGAAACTAGGGCATGATAGGTAAATATTCTACCACTTAGCTATATACCCAGCACCAGATGTATATTTTATTTTATTTGTTCTTAATTTATTTTTTTAATTGACAACTTCCATAATTGTAGACAATAACCCATGGCAATTCTGTCCATCCCCCCACTTTCCCCTTTGAAACTCCACTCTCCATCATATCTGCTCCCCCTCTCAATCAGTCTCTCTTTAATTTTATTATTTTTAAATTTTTATTGACAACTTCCATAATTGTAAACAATATCCCATGGTAATTCCCTCCCTCCCCCCACTTTCCCATTTGAAACTCCACTCTCCATCATATCCCCCTTTAATCAGTCTCTCTTTTATTTTGATGTCATGATCTTTTCCTCCTATTATGATGGTTTTGTATAGGTAGTGTCAGGCACTGGAGATCATGGATACCCAGGCCATTTGGTATCTGGAGGAACATGTTGAAAGGAGTCTTACCTGTCCTTTGGCTCTTACATTCTTTCTGCCACCTCTTCTGCCATGGACCCTGAGCCTTAGAAGATGTGATAGAGATATTTCAGTGATGAGCTCTCCTCTGTCACTCTTCTCAGCACTATGGTGCCTTCTGAGTCATCCCAAGTTACTCTTCTCTCTTTCTTTTGGTAGGATTTGCTAAGGGTTTATCAATCTTGTTTATCCTTTCAAAGAACCAACTCTTTTTGCATTGATTCTTTCGATTTTTTGGGGTTTTTTTTTGTTTCTATTTCATTAATTTCTGCCCTAATCTTTATTATTTCTTCCTGTGTGTTGATTTTTGGTTTGCCTTGTTCTTCTATTTCCAAGGCCTTAAGATGAATCATTAAGTTTTTTACTTGTGATCTTTCTAATTTCTTAATACATCTACTTAAAGTTATAAATTTCCCTCTTAGGACTGCCTTCATTGTGTCCTAAAGGTTTTGATATGCTGTGTTCTCAGTATCATTTGATTCTATGAATTTTTTGATTTCCTTCTTGATTTCTTCATTGGCCCATTCACCATTTAGTATTGTATTGCTTTGTTTCCATTATATTGTGCATGCTCTATAGCTTTTCTTGCTATTAATTTGTAGTTTGATCCCATTGTGATCAGATAGAGTGCAAGGAATTATTTCAATTTTCCTGTATTTGTTAAGATTTGCCTTGTGTCCCAATATATGGTCTGTTTTAGAGGATGTTCTATGTACTGCTGAAAACCATGTATATTCTGCAGAATTTGGATGAAATGTCCTGTATATATCTTTTAGGTCCATTTGTTCTATGGCCTCATTTAATCTGGATATTTCTCTGTTTATTTTTTGTCAACATGATCTGTCAATTGATAAGAGTGAGGTGTTGAAGTCACCCACTACAACTGTGTTTGGGGTTATCTGTGGCTTTAGTTCTAATAACTTTTGTTTGATGATATTGGAAGATCCTATGTTAGGAGCATATATGTTTAGGATTGTAATGTCTTCCTGTTGGAGTGTGCCTTTAATCAATATAAAGTGACCTTCCTTATCTTTCCTAACTAATGTTGGTCTGAAGTCTACCTTGTCAGATATTAGGATAGTGACCCCAGCTTGTTTTCTAGGGACATTTGCTTTTTCAACCTTTTACCCTAAGATAGTTGGCTATCAGTTGTGAAAAGGTGAATTTCTTAGAAGCAAATTGAAGGATCCTGCATTTTAACCCAGTCTGCAAACCTTTGTCTTTTGGCTGGGGCATTGAGACCATTAGGAGTTATTATTGAGGCGGCTCGGAGCAAGACGGCGGCGGGAGTGCTGCGGCCCAGGAGCCGCCTGGCTCAGAGGCCTGGGGCGGCCACAGTCCGCGGTGACTTCCAGTAAGAGGCCCGGGGAAGACAGCTGTTAAAATCCTTGTCAGGGAAGTTGATCCAAGAAAAGATGCTCACTCTAATCTCCTAGCCAAAAAGGAAGCAAGCAGTCTGTACAAATTACAGTTTCACAATGTTAAGCCAGATTGCCTAGAAGCATACAACAAAATTTGGAATTTGTGAATTTCTGTAAGGCAAGAAGCGGCATGCTTCTCTCTAGGAAGAATCAGCTGCTACTGGAATTCAGTTTCTGGAATGAGCCTGTGCCTTGGTCAGGACCCAATATATATGAACTCCGACCAGGAACCATGATTGAATGGGGAAATTACTGGGCTCGTGCAATCCGCTATAGACAGGACGGGAATGAGGCCGTGTGGGGGGAGGTTCTTCTCTCAGATTGGGCAGCTATACATGGTGCACCATCTTTGGGCTTACAAAGATCTGCAGACCAGGGAAGACATGGAATGCAGCATGGCACAAACACGGCTGGGAAGAATTGGTATGCTACACAGTCCCGCTTATTCAGGAGATGGAGTCCAGAATCATGGTCCTGCTGAAGACCTCATCCCTGCAGCGAAGCTCCAGAGCTTTGACGTGCCTACACAGATGATGTGACCTGCATTTGCCATGAATTAATTTTAACTGTACATCAAGTGAAAAAGAAACACCGAGTGTAAGCTGCTGTACATAGCTTGTGAGGCTTCTTTTCATTAAAATTTATATAATCATGTGATTAAAATTTATATAATCATGTGAAAGGAGAAACCAAGGCAGTTTGACTGTGGCTGTACTCTTAGAAATTTCTGTCTGTCCAATGTTAGCCTCCCACCCTCCAGAAGAAAATAAAAACTTGAAGCAAGACATGGTGGCTCAGGCCAGCATTCCTGAGGCTGAAGCAGAATTTCAACAAGTTCTAGGCCAGTCTAAGCTACATAATGAATTTCAGGCCAGTTTGGGCTATAGAATGAGAGCCTGTCTAAAAAATAGGTAGGTAGGTAGATAGATAGATAGATAGATAGCCAGGTATGGTGGCATACATCTTTAAACCCAGCACTTGGAAGGCAGAGGTAGGAGGATCACTGTGAGTTCAAAGCCAGCCTGACTACAGAGTGACTGTTATGTCAGCCTGGGCTAGAGTGAGGCCCTCCTTGAAAAAAGAACTGAATACATATGAATAAGATTCCATCTATGAAAAGCAATTAGCTATTTCTTTCTACCAAAAAGGGTGAGGGGGGAGGAATCTGTTTTAAACTTACAAGTTTTGACAAATTTTAGGAGGGAAGACAAAAATACACATTTTGTCCTGTTCCTCAAACACTTTTTCTGAGTATCAAACTAGGAACAAATTATAAGTGTGCCCAATAACTAGAGTTGTTTTAATCCACTCACTCTGACTGTGCCCACAGAGTGTGCAACATGACATCACTAAACGGGCAGTGTCGGGTAAGGCACATTTCATCAGTAATTCAGTCTTCACAGCGTGTGTTTCTCTATGTGAGAGGAAAATAATGGTTTGAACCTGTGTATCATGTGATTTCAAAATGAACACCTTGAATAGCACTAATTTTATTTGTAATATTTTTCTATAAAACAAGGAGCTATTGGAAAAGAGGTTTTATTTTGTAAACAGTCATTTGTGACCTCAGAACTTCTCTGGTTAATATTTAAGTAAGCTCACAGCAGATCATGTGTGAAGGATAGTGCATGCTGAGATTTGACATAAAGATACATACATTGTCTAGTTGTTTGATTTTATTAATATAGTGTGCCAATTTTGTGACTGTGATCATGTGAAAGTCCCATTGAACTAAAAAATTATGTCCTATCAAATTCTGTTCCATCAATGAAGGAACTTATATATAAAATAAAGTGTGAATAAATCTCTTATCAAATGTCAAACTTTTACATGTGAATGGTTTTCTCTAAGAGCACACAAAAGTAAATAAAATTCTCTTAATTTTCAAAAAAAGAGTTATTACTGAAAGGTGTGTATTTATTTTTGCCATTTTTCTTGTTTTGTAGTTCTTTCGGTTTTACCTTTGCTCTCTTGTATTAGTTAATATTTGAGTATGGTTTGTTTTTTCCAGGTTCCTTACATGGGTGCTTTTCTTTCTCTTCAGCATGGAGGATTCTCTCAAGTATTTTCTGTAGAGCTGGTTTTGTTTTCAAATAGTCCTTTACCCTGCTTTTGTTGTGGAATGTCCTTATTTCTCCGTCTATTTGAATGGATAGCTTTGCAGGGTAAAGTAACCTTGGTTAACAGATGTTATCTTTCAGAACTTAGAATGCATCATTCCAAGCCCTTTTGGATTTTAAAGTTTGTGTTGATTAATCAGCTGCAATCCTGATGGGCTTGCCTTTGTCTGCGAGTTTTCTCTCTAATTTCATTCAATATATTTTCTTTGGTTTGTATGTTTGGTAGTTTAATTATAACATGGCAAGGAGAGGTTTGTTCCCTTCTCCAGGCCTCTGGTACTTGCTGCTGCCTGCTTTTGCGCTGCGCGGAAGAGGGAAGGCTGCGGATGGTGGCTGACATTCTCCTGCTGGTCCTCACCATCCTCCCTTCACATTTCTTGAGTTTGCAAGGGGGCAGGTATGTGTGGGAAATCCCCTCACCTGGCTTTCCCTGCAGCTCAGGCTGAACCTGGCAGCTGTGGCCATGTGGAACTGGTGCAGCACTGCGGGAGCCACTTCTGCCGGCTTCTGTGGTCTGCGGACACTGAATCTTTCCTACTTCTCTGCCGTGGTTGATCACTGATTATGCACCTTCACCTTTTAGTAGAAGACTGTATTTTTCTCTTTCTTTCCCTTTCTTTCTCCCTTTCTTTCTCCCTTTCTTTCTTTCTTTCTTTCTTTCTTTCTTTCTTTCTTTCTTTCTTTCTTTCTTTCTTTCTTTCTTTCTTCTCTTTTTCTCCCCTAGGCTGTTTTGGCATGGTTCCTACACTGCCATCTCAACTGGAAGATCCCAGACGTACATTTTAAAACATATGCTTCCTGATAAAGTCTAGACAGCTATTCTTATATTGGTGGATTCAGAAATTTCCTGTCTCCTCTTCTGGAAACTGGTGGGTAAGGTTTTTCACTCTGAGAAGTTGTGGAATTGGTATTCGCACAAATATTTTTTTCTATTTTAAAAATATTTTTATTTATTTATTTAAGAGAAAGAGAGAGACAGATGGGGAGGGGAAGGGAGAGGAGAGGAGAGGAGAGGAAAGGAGAGGAGAGAATGGGCACACCAGGGCTTCCTGCCACTGCAAATGAACTCCAGATGCATGTACCACTTGGTATATCTGACCTTATGTGGGTACTGGGGAATCAAACCTAGGCCATCAGGGTTTGCAAATACCTTTAATGGCTGAGCCATCTCTCCGGTGTTTTTAAAAATATTTTTATTCATTTATTTGAGAAAGATAAATAGAGAAAAAGAATGTACTATTGTTTTTTAAAACCTTATTACCAATGTCATTTAGTATTGAACATAGGCCCCCAGAATTTCCCCAGTGTGCTCATTTTATATCCTCCCCACTCTGTGGATAAGGAAACAAATGGAAATCTAAATAATACTCATGATATGTTTAGGAGTTGTCATAGGGGATCAATGTCCAGAGACATATTCTGCTTTTAATTACTTAAAAATGGAAATGAAGGATAAAAGGAAATGAAGTGATGGCTTAGCAGTTAAGGCACTTACCTACCAATCCTAAGGACCCATGTTTGATTCCCAAGTACCCACATAAGCCAGATGCATAAGGCGATACATGTGTCTGGAGATCCTCTACAGTGGTAAAGGCCTTGGTGAGCCCTTTCTCTCTCTATGTATTTCTCTCTCTCTCTTTCTCTCGAATAAATAAATAGAATATTTTTAAAAAATCAGAATAAAATTTTAGCAAATAGATCTGTAAACACCTGTAATTGTTGAATTTTTAATAAATATTTTAAAAGCACAGATGGTAGTGATATTTTCATTGACAAGCATGGTGTCACCACACCTGTAATCCTAGCACTTGGGAGGCTAAGGTAGGAAGATTTCAAATTTGAGACCAGCCTGAGGACATAGCAAGATTCTGTCTTGTCCCTGCACCTACAAAGAGGATTATGACTGTCCATCTTAACTGTATTGATATTGTGATTTAGAAAATGCTGCCTGACCACAAGGTGGCAGCACCTGAACTCTTTGCAAATAGCCCAAGCCCAATTCTGAAGCATTCTGTGTCCAGGACAGGTTCCGATGTCAATTATAGAGCATGTAGCCATGAAAAGTGTTTCTGCCACATGCTCTTTATTCATGTAATTTGTTCATGAGCCTGGGTTGCTATGTCCTGTGAAACTCGTTTTGGAGGTAAGTGGTAAACACAATTTTATATTCATCCATAAAGAAGCATATTAAAAAATATTTTCAGGGCTGGAAAGGTGGCTTAGCCATTAAGGTACTTACATGTTTGATTCCCCAGAACCCACATAAGCTAGACACACATGGTAATGCATGTGTTGAGTTCATTTGTAGTGGGTAGAGGCCCTGGTGTGTCCATTCCCTCTCTCATAAACAAATAATAAAGTATTTTTAATTCATTTATTTGAAGCAGGGAAAGAGTGAGACAGAGAGACAGAGACAAGAGAGACTGAGAGAGAGAAAGAGAGAGAGAATATGGGCACACCAGGGCTTCTTATCCTTGCAAACAAACTCCAGGTGCATGTTGGACTTTATGTGTGTGGCTTTACCTAGGTAATGGGAAATAAAACCAGGCAAGCAGGCTTTGTAAGCAAGTGCCTTTTGCCACTGAAACATCTCTCCAGTTCTCCTTTTAAAAAATATTTTTATTTATTTATTTATTTTCAAGGAGAATATGCTACATCCCTTGACAGTAGAAAAAAGTGAGTCAATATAAAATGTCAGTCATTAGATTGGATCAAAACTTGTCAATGGGTAGAGGCTCATAGGTAATATCTTCAAATACTGATGAGAAACTTAGCAATATAGAAGAAACATTTGCAAGGCTGGAGAGATGGCTTAGCAGTTAAGGTGCTTGGCCTGCAAAGCCAAAGGACCCAGGTGTGATTCCCCAGGACCCACATAAGCCAGACGCACAAGGGGGCACATGCATCTGGAGTTTGTTTTAAGCAGCTGGAGGCCCTGGTGTACTCATTCTCTCTCTCTTTCTCTCCATGCCTATTTCTCTTTCTCTCAAATAAATAAATGAAATATTAAAAAAATTTGCAGACTAATAAGGCATGAAACTTCATTTTCCTATGGTTAGTAAGCTACTAGAGGATCATTCCCCAAAATCAAAAGAGAAAACAGGAGGATGAGCTCAGGAAAGGGCCAAAAGAAACTTTCATAACAACAGAAAATATCCCAGAATGATCACTGCACCAAGCGTGCAGAGCAACCAAACCCCACGGTAACAGTGACTTGTGGGTCCCTGGATCATCAGGGCCTCTGTTTCCTGAAGGACTCCAGGCAATGGTGGAGAGCGGGGTCTTGATCAGCAGTGAGCATGATGGGAAATATACCTGGGTGAGGACTTCCGGGAGTAGCTTGATTTATTCAATAGGGAAATAGTTTTGAGTGGGAAGAGGGATCTAAGGGGACTGGTGGGTTCAAAGGTTGCTTGCCTAGGAACGTTCATTCCAGCACATAGGGAGAGTCAGGTGACTTGCATAGAGGCGGGAAGAGGGAAGCAGGGGGATGGGTTGTGTGAAGCCATCTCTCCAGCCTTGCAAATGTTTCTTCTATATTGCTAAGTTTCTCATCAGTATTTGAAGATATTACCTATGAACCTCTACCCATTGACAAGTTTTGATCCAATCTAATGACTGACATTTTATAAGGAGTTGCCTAGGTAACTGGCCAAAGGTCACAGGGCTATGTGCACAGCCTCAGTTTCAGGATGTCCAGGTGGTCCAGGCTTGGAGAGGGAGTGGCCTTCTGTAGCCCTGGGGCCCTTAGCCACGCCTGGCAGCTCAGGCCCATCTCCTGAAGGCTCCAGCCTGTGCCTGGCAGTGCCCGACGGTGTCTCACAGGTGTTTGTACATCCTGCTCTCATCACACCTCCTGTCAACAAACCTTCAGTTTACCCTTTGGATAGAGAAGGCATGCTTGAAATGAACAATGGAATATACAAGAAAAGGGAAAGCATCTCAGAAACAGGACTTGAAGCCCGGAGGATGGCACAATGGGGGTGGCAATGAAGGGAAGCCCACTGATGTTAGTTAGCTCTGCAGAAACCTCTAGGGAGCTCCACAAAAGACAAAAGTGGCCTCCAGGCCACAGTGCTCTAGGAAAATACTGGAAATCCTAGGTGGTATAATATATACCCATTTTCCTGAAAATTTCATTGTTCTTTAGAGCTGAATAAAACTCCATTGTGTATGTGTACCACATCCTCATCATACCCACTCAGTGATGGACTTCTAGACTGTGTCTATTCCCTAGGGATTTTTAATAGGGAGGCAATGAATACGGAGGAGCAAGTATCTCTGTACTAAAATATAAAACTACACATCTATATTACTTAGATTAATATAATCATTTTTATTTCTGTTTTTCAAGGCAGGTTCTCACTCTAGCTCAGGGTGACCTGGAATTCACTATGTAATCTCAGGGTGGCCTTGAACTCACAGTAATCCTTCTATTTTGGCTTCCTGAGTGTTGGGATTAAAGACTTGAGCCACCATGTCTGGCCTATTTTCTTTTTCCAACATTATATTTTACTTTATTTGAGAGAGAGAAAGAGAGAGAGAGAGAGACAGACAGACAGACAGACAGAGAATGGGTATACCAGTGCCTTTAGCCACTGCAAAAGAACTCCAGATGTATGTTCCACCTTGTGCACCTGGCTTCATGTAGGCACTGGGGAAGCAAACCTGGGTCCTTTGGCTTTGCAGGCAAATGACTTAACTGCTAAGCCATCTCTCCAGTCCTAAAATAATAATTTTTAAAAATATTTCATTATTTGAGAGAAAGAGGCATATATAGAAAGAGGATAGGCATGCCATAGCCTCTAAGCATTATAAATGAACTCCAGACACATATGCCACTTTGTGCATCTGGCTTCACACAGGTACTAGGGAATTGAATTCAGGACCTTAGGCTTAAAAGGCAAGCACCTCAACCTCTAAGCAATCTCTCCAGCCTGAAGTAATAATTTTTAAAAGCATATAATAAAATTTCTATTGTTAATAGCAGTAGCAGTAAACTGATCACATTACTTTCACATCTTGTTTCGTCTCTGCCCAAGGAAAAAGTGACATGAAATCATCCAGTGTATCCACAATAGCATCAACTTGACATTGTTCAAGTTCTGTTTTTCCAGCCAAATCTGTGGAAGAAAATGAAGTAATTTTATACCTACCAGTATGGTCAATTTAATTATTATATTAAATCGGCATTATATTCATATGTTCATATAGCTGTTAAGTAGAAGTCAGACAGTAGTGGTGGACTTACAATGGATGACTCATGTAAATTGTACCTCAGTGAAGCTATTCAAAGTGAAAAAAGAAGTGGTTGAGTCACCCTAAGTGAGCTGAAATTTTCAAGTGTGATACCCAAACGTTGATTCTTCCCAATGACCTGAAAGCAGAGCTGGGAACTCTATCATAGGCTCTCCTCACTCTTCTTCAGCCCGGCCTTGACTGCTGTAGCCCCTTCAGTGATCTGTCTTAGGCAGGCGATGCCTCTTCCTTCTGCATTTTTAGTTCAGAACTGTAGGCCTATCCTCCCAGCTTCCCTGTGCATATGTCCTGAAAGATTCTCCTTCAACAATCCCACAATTCAGTCAGAACACTATTATCTTGAACCAACTCTTTTTCCTTCTATAATGGCTTCCCCATGTGAGTTGAACCCACAGGAGCTGTCGTATGAATTAAAAAAGAAATTGGTTGCCTGCATGGCATATGCAGTTGATTGGAAAAGACTGACAGGATAAAGGGGGTTGTAGGAGGGTTTTTAAAATAAACAGGAATGAAAAAGAAAGAAGCAATAGCAGCTGTGCACAATGCTATGAGAATGACCAAATATGTCCATGCTATGATCTGCCTGCCCTCTCCTCCTGGTGCTAACACTTACCTTTTGGTCCCAAGATGATTTGACATTCTTGTATTTCCTGGTGTTACCACCCCCATCTTTTCTGATGCCATCCTGACTGTGTTAGTGACCTTTAATGAGTGTTTCTGCACTCACGCCGATCAAGTGCAAATTGGAATGATCCTACAAAATTCATCTTGTTATGCTAAACCTCTAGAAAAAGAAACCTATAGTTGTTTAATCATTAAGCATTAGACCCAACCCATTTTTCTAAGTGATTCTCTTTTTCCTCCTCTCCCTGCTAATCTGAAGTTTCTTTCTTTTTCTCATGCCCTTTCTCTCCTTCCAGAATGCTCCAGCTCAGTGATTCACCACGCAAGCTTCATAAGCCCTGTCTAGGCAATTTTTAAAAATATTTTATTTCTTTATGAGAGAGAGAGAAAGAGAGAGAGAGAGAGAGAGAGAGAGAGAGAGAGAGAGAGAGAGAAGGGGCATGCCAGGGCCTCCAGCCACTATAGCAAACTCCAGACATGTGTGCTACCTTGTGCAACTGGCTTACATGGGTGCTGGGCAATTGAACCTGGGTCCTTAGACTTTGCAGGTAAGCACCTTAGTCACTATCCCTTCTCTCCATTCACCTCTCTGGACAATTTTTTAAGAACGCTAATTCAGTCCTCCTGAATCAAACTCTAGAGGTATATCAGTTACTTTCTTGTTGCTGTGAGCAAATACCTGACCAGTAGCAACTTATGAAAGGAAATGATTTAATTTTGGCTGGCTGTTTCAGAGGGTATAGTCCATGGTGGGGAAGAAGGCATGCGAAGCTGGAGAGGAAGTTGCAGTCACCCCAGCAGAGAGGAAGCTAAGGAGAGCAGCAAGTGGGGCTGGACTGGAAAACCTCATGGCTGCTCACAATGACCTACTTCCTCCAGCAAGGCTCCATCTTCTAATGATTCCACAACCTTCCCGAGAAGCGCCATTATCTGGGGACAGTGTTTAAACACTTGAGCCTATGGGGTGCACTTTAATTTCCAATCATAACAGGAAACAAGGTTGAGCAGACTGTATTTTAGTGAGCCTTGAGCAGGTCTTGAGAAAAAGGGTGAAAGGCACTCCCCATGTTCATGTGTTCCTCTTTTTGAGGAAAAAAATCCTTTTAAGTTTCCACTTAAATATAATTTTGTCTTCAAAGCTCAATTTCCACAGTCAGATATAATTTCCATCTCTTTTAAACTTCCAAAAACTTCACTTGTTGAAATATGTGTTAGTATAACACATTTTGTTAAGGTATATGACTACTTCAAAAATGAGAGGCTATTAATTACGGGTCACTTTGCTGGAGAGCTCACTGTGCTTGAATAACCTAGTGTGGCAATAGAAGGGGGCAGAGGCTGAGGAGTGAACAAGAGTGACTCAGCAAGTTGACCAGAAAGAAAAGGGCTTGAGAAGAAGCCAAAAGCAGCTTCTTACTCAAAAGCAGTGTGAGTTCGGGATGGATGAAAAAGGTGCTAGGCAAAGTCAGGAACTGTTTTAGTACTTCTCATCAATGCCGTGGCTAGAATCACTAACAAAGCCATTCAGACAACAGCCTGGTACTAAAGATGCCTGGATGGAATTGGCAGAGGCAAGAATACTCCCTTTCTATCTTTCCTAGCATGGTCAGAATGAAGAACACTACCGATTACATGGTTATGATAGCCTAAGACGATTTTATTGTTTTATATTTTTGGTGTGTGGTTATTGATTTGTGGGAGTGTGAGCTCATGTGCATGTAGAGGTCAGAGGATGACTTTCAAGGCTCGGACCTCACTTGCCCTCTAGTTTTGAGGCAGGGTCTTTGTTCTCAACCCCACTGTGTACAGCAAGCAAACTAGTCTATGAGCTTTATGAAAAGTCTCCTGTCTCTGCCTTCCATCCATCAGTGTGCTAGGATTGCAGAATCTACTATGGCTTCTAGTTCTTGTATAGGGTCTGGAGATCTGAACTCAGATGCCTATGGTTGTGTGGCAAGTACTTTATCCACTAAGCCACCTCTCCAGCCACAGGTCTAAGAAATTAAAAAAAATCTTTTATTATTTATTTATTTGAGGGAGAGAGTGAGTGAGTAAGCATGGGTACACCAGGCCCTCTAGCCACTGGAAATGAACTCCAGACAAATGTGCCGTCTTGTGCATCTGGCACTGGGGAATTGAACCTAGGTCCTTAGGCTTCATAGGCAAGCTCGTTAACCACTAAGCCATCTCCCCAGTCCAAGTCTAAGAAATTTTAACTTACATGTGTTACATGATTAATGTCATCTAACATATAACAGTTACAACTATTAGCAAAAGATTGCGGTATTACATACCTGTCCAATTTTTCAGCTAAATTTCCACCCAACCATGTCCCTCCTCCCCCAGCCCTGTCAGCTAAACTTCAGAAAGGACATGGTGTAGCCATGAGGTGAGTGATAGTAGGGGCAAGGTACAATATATATATATAAAAAAAATTGCATAGGTGGGAACCATGTGGGCCTGACATCCCAGCACTAGGGAGGAGCTTGCAGGATTTGAGGCCAGCATGGACTCCGTAGTAAGACCCTCTCTCAACAACAACAACAGAAACTAATAAAGTATTAAATTAAGTAAAATAAAGCAAAATTAGGAAAAAAAAAAAAGGTCTGGAGAGATGGTTCCACAGTTAAAAATGCCTGTTTACAAAGCCTGATGGCCTGGGTTTGATTTCCCAGTACCTATGTAAAGCTAGATGCACAAAGTGGTATGTGCATCAGGAGTTCATTTGCAGTGGCAGGAGGTCTTCGTGTGCCCATTCTTTCTTTCTCTTTTTATCTAAATAGATAAATATAGAATAGTTGTCTAGGGAAGCTAGAGAGGTTAGGCTGATATGGATGGTACATTTATATTGCTCCAGTTTTTATTTCAATTCTCATTTGTACAATAATATTAAATAATACAGCTATTAAGTATTGAATAAATATCACATTTATTTGTTCAAATATTCAAAAAATTTTATTAAAAAATAAATATATTACCTGTGTTTTTGGTCAGATATCTTGCTATTGCCAGGCTCTGGTGAAGGGTGAGTCCCCCAACTTCCAAAACAGGGATTTTGCCAAATGGAAGAGCTTCAGACAGAACAAGTTGAGAAGCAGCTTCAGAACAAAGCAGTGTTATGATGACGATTTTGAAGTCGCAGAATGCTTAAAGAATGCTCTTTCCCAAGTCCTCTCTGCCCTCTTCTCCCTGCCCCTCCCTCTCAATGAGAAATCAGTTCATGAGGCCTGGGGAGGGCTTTCTTTGTGTATTTGCCATAAATAATACTGAATCACTTGAGGATGTCTGCCCTTCTGGAGACACTAAAGAAGAACCTATGGTCCCAGTAGGAAGGAAATGTGGTTTTCCATCTAGAGCAGTAGAAACAAAACAGACTCAGGATTTAACAAGATGCACGGAATCCCTCTTCCTGAAACCTCAGCGGAGGTGAGAGTGCTCATGCTGCTTCTATGCACTATCTTCAGAAGTTCAAAACAAATATGAGCAAAGATGCAAGACAAAGTGTGGAATTATGTAAACGATGTAAAAGATCGCTTATGCTTTTTACTTACAGTGTACTTAAGCTAAAATCATAATTTTTTAATTTAATTTAATTTTATTTTTTTTTAGGTTTTTCGAGGTATGGTCTCACTCTGGTTCAGGCTGACCTGGAATTAACTCCGTAGTCTCAGGGTGGCCTTGAACTCACGGTGATCCTGCCACCTCTGCCTCCTGAGTGCTGGGATTAAAAGTGTGCGCCACCACGCCCTGCTGAAATCATAATTTTTATAATGTTTGCAAGCAAGCATATTTAACTGCTGAGCTATTTCTCAGTGCAAAAATGATTTTTTTTTTGTACATTACACTAAATAATTAGCATTTGTTTTAGCATTATTTACTTTTTTTTGTTCCATGCAAACTGTTAGCTTTTATCTTAGGTATTTTTCATTTTTACTTATTTTTTCACATTTTATTTAAAAATACTTTATTTATTTATTTGCAAGCAGAGAGAGAAGTCAGGAGGGAGAGAATGGGTGTGCTGGCACCTTTAGTCACTGCAAACAAACTCCAGATGCATGCACCACTTTGTGCTTGTGGCTTTACATGGGTACTGGTGAGTCAAATTCGGGTCATTAGACTTTGCAGGCAAATGCCTTAACTAGTGAACAATCTCTTCAGCCCCTCCACTTTTTCTATTTTTGACATTATCTAGCTACATAGTGATCTAATTCCCCCCATTAACCCTTTTATTCCTCTCCCCTCCCTTTGGTACCCTTCTTTTCCATTAAACCTCATTTACTTTCATTTCTTTTCTTTTTCAATCCATTGAGTTAAGTTAGGGCCACTTACTTGATCTGGGTGGAGGCGTCTTTACTGTGGAATGGGCAACCTCCTAGTGGCTACACTACTGGTGAGCAAGACCCCCTTTCTCCCAGCAGCCATAGCTGCTTTTTAAAGGCCTTGGGGTTCAGGTATCTTCCCCTCAATAGCAGAGTGGAAGTATCAACAGGCTCAATCGTGGGAAACTACAGCTGTTGTGAGTTCATCAGTCATATCCATGTTATATCCAGAAGACAACATTTCACAGCCATCCTCCCTATCCTCCTGCTCTTACATTCTTTCCGCCCCTTCTGAGGGGTTCCCTGAGCCCTGGAGGGCATGGTTTAGATGTCCTGTTGGAGAGTGAGTTCGCAGAAATCCCTTATTCTCGCCAGTTTGACCAGTTACACATCTCTACATTAACTGCTGCCCATTGCAGTAAGAACTTCTATGATTGAGGCTTCAAGCAGTACTAATCTATGCAAGCAAAATGTGCTTAGCTTTAAATGTCAGTGGAAACATTTTTCTGTCTAGATACTATTATTCCTTGAGTTTTGGATTTTAAACTAGCAATGCCAATGAGAAAGCCATAATAATACCTTCTAAGATTTCTGTCTTGGGGTTTCAGTACATGTAATTGATTACTTCATTTTCTACAATTTATGAGTGTTAGTATGAAAAAGAATGCTGAAGTTTTGGAACCATCCCTTCTTTGTGTTTTATCTAGTTGCATAAGTGGATCAATTAGTAATTATAGCTTAAACTGAGACTTTGTGTTTGTTTTTATTGAAACATCAAGGAATCACAAATTTATGAGACTTTTGATTCAACTTATAGCATATCCTATGGTCATTCTTCATGAATGTACATTATACTATGCACAAAGGTTGTTCTCTCTTTAAACTGCCATGAGGTCACTCTCCCCAAAATCTTACATGTTTGCCATAAAAATAAGAAGTAGAAAACAATAAGGGAATACATATTAAAAGGCTGTTGTATTTCTATATTAACTAAATTACTGTGAGACTCCTAATGGCTGTTTAAGTTATGAGAGTTCCAGTTTGAAATGAGTATTATAGTAATCTTTTGAGAGCTATATTAACGTGACACTAAATTTTTATAATAATTGAAACAGTTTTAGCATGCATATAATATCCTCTTAGTAATTAAATATACTCTTCCACATGCCAGATTGTGTTTTCTTAGTATAACTTTAATTCTACCTTGAACTGTTTCAAAGTTTTTGAAAATAGCTTTAATTCTGACTGTGGTACTGAAGATGATAGAGCTGGTGATAGCTTAACAAGCATTGAAAAGAGCGAGGTTGAAGGTGGGGCGCCATGTGAACGTTCTCATAGTGCATGCTGCCCCCCCCCCCCATGCTCGTACGGCATTGGCCGTGCATTGGTTGGTCTAAAACAGGGGACAGTTTGGGTAGCTCAGTAGGATGTATTCTTAGTATGTGGCAGCCCTGTACACAGACCAAAAGCATTGCTTTTTCCTTTCTTTTTCTTAAACAGAACTTAGAATGTTTTTAGATATCAAAAAGTTGAGATTTGGGGGTAGGAGGTTACAAAGATGCCAGTAAATTTATGAAATACCAAAACATCCCAAATTGTGTTTACCTAGTTCTCTTAACCCTGGCTGAAGAAACACTGCATAAACACTATTTAAGTCTCACCTATATTTAAGAATATATAATAAGTCAATGATAGGTAAGTTAACAACAAAACAATCTTTTAGTGCACTTAAAATGTTACCTAAAATACTTGGAAATAGGGGAGTAAGATGAAAATGTCACTAGATTAGAAGGAAGGTGACTTGAATATAGAGGGGTTTTGTTGTTGGTGGTTTTTTTTTTTTTTTTTTTTTTTTTGAGGTAGGGTTTCACTCTATCCCAGGCTGACCTGGAATTTACTATGTAGTCTTGTAGTCTCAGGATAGCCTCAAACTCACTGTGATCCTTCTACCTCTGCCTCCCAAATGCTGAGATTAAAGGCATGTGCCACCACACCCAGCAGTGACTTGAATTTAGGTATTTGTCTTTTAGGAGTCTGATTTAAAAAAAATTATTAATTAATTTATTTATTCTTGTATATGTGTGAATATGTGTGCATGTGCCTATTGCTGCAAGTAAACACCAGATGCTTGTGTCACTTTTTGTACCTGGTTTATATGGATGACTTTGGAATTGAATCTCAGCAGGCGGGCTTTGCAAGCAGTTGCCTTTAACCACTAAGCAATCTTTTCAGCCCCTAGAAGTTTGGTTTGGAGTGGCTCACTATTCACTACATGCTAAGTCATCTCTGAGACTCCCTGTACTTTATATTCAGCTTACATATGGATATAGCTGTTTTCCATGCTCAACATAATAGGTGACTTTTTTTTTTTGCCTGTCTGACCTTTAGCACCAGTCTAGGGCAAAATGCTGCACAACTTGCGTTTGTGTATCCTTCTCTAACTTCAAGAATCCCTGCGTTAATGGCATCTTGCCTGCCTATCCTTCCACATGCCTCATGATTTTGTGTCCGTTTATTTTAATACTTTAATTTTACCAACCTCAATTATTGCTGCAATGGACAGACAGCTCCCTGAATGATGCGTGCAACCTTCATCAAAGTAGCCCTACATCTTTCTTGGTCAGGGATTAAAATAATCCAAAAGAGGACATAAGTGAGATTTGCACTAATAGCTAATTAAATTGTGACAATTTAATCCTGATGCTTTGAAGCTTTTCTCTTTGCTGCCTGGACCACTGGTGACTAAGTAGGATTTTTTCAGATGGAAAGACAGAACACTGACCAGTAGAAACAGAATTTAATAAAGGTACTGTTGAAATCTACATCTAGGATTTGCCCTGATTACAGAGATACATTCTACTGTTTTAATAAGGAAAACCATACACAAAGAAGCATTAAAAAAATTATTTTGGGCTGGAGAGATGGCTTAGCAGTTAAGTGCTTGCCTGTGAAGCCTAAGAACCCCGGTTTGAGGCTTGGTTCCCCAGGACCCATGTTAGCCAGATGAACAAGAGGGTGCATGCATCTGGAGTTCATTTGCAGTGGCTGTAGGCCCTGGCATGCCCATTCTCTCTCTCTCTCTCTCTATCTGTCTCTTTCTCTCTCTGTCTGTTGCTCTCAAATAAATAAAAAAAAATAAAAATAAAAAAATTTAAAACAACTTTATTTCATATAGCACTTTTTTAACAAAATAGCTTTAATTTATATGTCCATTTACTTACACAATTTGATATTATGTGAACATTATAGAAACATAAAAACATAAATAATACACTGATATAGTACTGTATAAAGATGGATTAATTAAAATCAAAGATTTTATAGTTTCAATTTAGATTGATTATTGTTAGTTTTAAGATATACTATTCATCTGGCTACTTGTTTTTATAGTTCCAAATATAACCCTTAATCTTAACCTGTCCCTTTAAAGACATTACTTAATGGAAATGAAGAAAATTTAGACCCTACAGACACAAGTCTTTTTTTATTTTTTGGTTTTTTTTTTTTTTTTTTGGTTTTTTGAGGTAGGGTCTCACTCTAGTCCAGGCTGACCTGGAATTCACTATGTAGTCTCAGGGTGGCCTTGAACACATGATGATCCTCCTACCTCTGCCTCCAGAGTGCTGGGATTAAAGGCGTGAGCCACCACGGCCGATTCAGACACAAGTCTTTTAAAAGGACCACTTTTGGGGGGTTTAAATTGGATAAGACAAGAACTTTAAAAAATTGTTTTGGGCTGGAGAGATGGCTTAGCAGTTAAGGCATTTACCTGGGAAGCCCAAAGACCCATGTTGGACTCTCCAGATCCCACATAAGCACAAAGGTGAGCCAAGTACAAGGTAGAACATGCCCACCAGGTGGCACAAACATCTGAGGTTTGATTGTAGTGCTGAGACCCTGGGGCACCAATTCTCTCTCTGCATCTCTCACTCTATCTAATATATATATATATATATATATATATATATATATATATATATATATATATATATATATATGTACGTATAATATATATGTATATATATTAGATAGAGTGAATATATATATGTATATATTAGAGTGATATATATATATATATACATATATATATATATTCATTCATTCATATAGCACTTGAGGTAGGTGTCACTTTAGCCCAGGCTGACCTGGAATTCACTATGGAGTCTCAGGGTGGCCTCGAGCTCACAGCGATCCTACTACCTCTGTCTCCCAGTGCTGGGTTAAAGGCCACCATGCGCGGCTCATATAGCACTTTTTAAAGCCAGATTTATTTATTCAGCATTTTTGGATTGTCAACCATATGCTAGTCGCTACACGAGGCACTTGGAGATAGATACGTCATTCCCAAGAAGGAACGTAACCCTTCGGTAGTGCCAGCGCAGTCTGCAGCATCACGTGGCATTTGGCACATGGCCAGGAGCTAATAAAATATCTCTGCAACATACTTGCATTTTTACCAACAGGGATTTGGATTCTCAGATTTTTCTACAATTCAATAGTAATTGTTTTCATATTATGCCAATGTAGCTCTTGAATCATGGTACTTTACATAGATGACTTCATTTTCTTAACAGAGTAGAACTTCCTAAGCTTGTTTATTTGTTGTTTCTATTTATTTATTTATTTTTGTGGCAGGGTCTCTCTGTGGCTCAAGCTGAACTACAGACCAGGCTGACCTTGAACTCATGGCAATACTCCTACCTCAGCGTCCTGGATATACTTAGCTTGAAAGAGTTTTTTTTTTTTTTTTTTTTGTGTGTGTGTGTGTGTATGTGTATTTCAAGGTATGATCTTGGTCTAGCCCAGGCTGACTTGGAATTCCCTATTAGTCTTAGGCTAGCTCCAACTCACAGTAATCTTCCTACTTTTGCCACCCAAACGCTGGGATTAAAGGTGTGCTCCATCATGCCCAGCTGAAGTGTTTTGAAAACAGAGAAACAGAATATTGACTCTGACATAGACTTTCCACATGTGGATAAGCAGGAGGCTGAGCATGAGCTGGCTCATAGAAAGAAAACCATGAAAAAAATCAATGGGATTGCTGAGGTGTTCTCCTAAACCGTGTATGTTTCTGGTACATTCTCTATGTTCTAGTACATTCTCTCCACTGGAATGAAGTCTTATGTAGTCAGTACCTCCTCTGTGTCTACAGAGAAAGAAATGAGCATGCTTCAGCATGGCAGTGCATAGTTGGATACTTAATGACTGTTGCATCTCTTATGTTTTTACAATTTGTTTAGACTAGTGGTAATGATCATATGTGAATTTCAACTATGTTAGCTTTAACTTTTTTTTTTCTTCAGTTTTTCAAGGTAGGGTCTCACTCTAGTTCAGGATGACTTGGAATTCATTATGTAGTCTCAGGATGGCCTTGAACTCATGGTGATCCTCTTACTTCTGCCTCCTGAGTACTGGGATTAAAGGCATGTGCCAGCACACCAGACTATGTTAGCTTTTTCACAACAAATGTGCTCATAGAGATTTTTAAGTTTTTTTAACAAAATATTTTATTTTTATTTATTTATTTGAGAGACAGAGAGAGAATTGGTGTGCCAGGACTTATAGCCACTGCAAACAAACTCCAGATGCATGTACTACCTTATGCATATGACTTGCAAGGGTACTGGGGAATAGAACCTAGGTCCTTTGGCTTTGTAGGCAAGTGCCTAAACCACTAAGCAATCTCTCTAGCCCCTCATAGAGATTTTTAAAAAGGATATAATCCTACAAACAAAATTTTATTTGTTACAAAGCAGTAATTTATTGTTCATTATGTAGGAATTGTTAGAAACCCACTAGCTAAATTAAGACTGAATTTATGTTTAATGACTTCTGTGGTAATGCTATATAGCATTATGTCTGCTTTGAGAAACTGAATAATATACACTTGGTCATTACAAAATTTTGTTATATAATGGAAATTATTTCTAAAGCTATGCATTAGTTCTCAAAGAATAGATATTAACTAAATTAAGATTGTGGCTTAATTTAATAGTTTGAAGTACCTATTTGAGATGGTTCTAGGCATTTTAGATGAATTTAGGAAAAACAAAATTATTATCAATATTAATTTCTGAATGTCACCCCTCCAATACAGCTTAAATAGAATATATGTTTTACTCAAACTCAAAAGTGTCCAACTCCACTGGCTTGTGGTTTTCCCTTTTCTTCTTCTGGTTTTTCAAGGTAGGGTCTTACTCTTGCCTGGGATGACCTGGTATTCACTATGTAGTCTCAATGTGGCCTGTAAGTTACAGTGATCCTCCTATCTCTTGCCTCTTGAGTGCTAGGATTAAAGGCATATATTACCATGCCTGGCTTTGGTTTGTGTTTTTATGTTGAAAATATTCTTGCATTTTTTCCTTTGAGGTCCAATTTTTTAGAATTGTTTCTTTTTTAAAAATGTATTTTATGGGCTGGAGGGATGGTTTAGCAGTTAAGGCACTTGCCTGCAAAGCCAAAGGACCCAGGCTTGACTCCCCAGAACCCACATACACCAGATACACAAGGTGGTGTATGCACCTGGAGTTGGTTTGCTGTTGCTGAAGGCCCTGGCATGCCCATTTTCTCTCTCTCTCTCTCTCATAAATAAATAAATAAATAATTTAAAAATGTATTTTATTTGTTTGAGAGAGCAATAGAAACAGAAATAAAGAGTTGATGAGAGTGAGTGTGGACATGCCAAGGCTGCCTACCACTACAAATGAACTCCAAACATGTGCCACTTACTGCATGTGGCTTTATGTGGAATCAAACACAGACCCTCAAGCTTTGCAAGGAAGCATCTTTAACCACCAAGCCCTCTCTCCAGTCCTGTTTCTTTATTTAAAAAATGTTTATTTATTTAGTTATTTATTTGAAAGCACAGAGGGAAAGAGACAGAGAGAATGGGCACACCAAGGCGTCTTGCCACTCCAGCCACATCTAGTTTTACATTGGTACTGAGGAAGTGAATCCAGGCCATCAGGCTTTGCAAGCAAGTGTCTTAACTGCTGAGTTATCTCTCCAGCCTCCTTGTTTCTTCTCCTTCTTCTTATTCTTTTTTGTGTGTATCTGGTCTTTCTTTGTGTATGAGTACAGGCATGCACATACACTCTAGAGATCAAAGGACAACTTTCAGGTCGTCTTGTTTGAGGAAGGGTCTTTTTGACTGCTCTTTTACCATTCTAACTGGCCAGTGAGCTTCCAGGAAATCCCCCTATCTCTGCCTCCCTTCTCACTATAGGCACACTGGGATTACAGTTTACCACAGCATTGCCAACTTTTATATGAGATATGGGGTTCTGAACTCAGGTATTGAGAATTAGGTGGCAAGTGATTTAATCCACTAAGCCATCTCCCCAGACACCTAGACTTATTTTGCAATGTATCTGGAATGCATTTGAGCTATTCTTCTATAGTAAAAAGTAAAGCATACACATTTTGTACATGTGGGTTTTGTACATGGTGGGTTTGTGTGTTGGGGGTGGTAGGGATACATGTAGTGTGATCCAGTTGTTTTCCATCCTTGGTTGTTCTGATCTAGGACATGTTGGTTATTTGAAGCATAACATTTACAAATAAACACTCGTTTTTTTTCTTTTTGAGGTGGGGTCTCATTCTAACTCAGGCTGACCTGGAATTCACTATGTAGTATTAGGGTGGCCTAGAACTCATGGTGATCCTCCTACCTCTGCCTCCTGAGTACTGGGATTAAAGGTGTGTACCACCATGCCTGGCTCAAATGACCAATATTTTAATTAAAATTAACTTTTAAATGTTTATCACTGTATGTACTATGAAGTAATCTGAATTGTTTTTATTTTTTTTTACAGCTTGAAACACCAGAAATTTATTATGTCATGGTCTCTGTAGGTCAGGCCATAAGGTTGAAAGCTAAGGGTCAAATAAGGCTACAGTTCTCTGCACCTTAGGGTCTTTTCCAGGCTCAGTGTTTGCTGGAAAAATTTGTGGCCTCACAGGACTCAGGTCCCTTTCCTCCCACCTTTTGGCTTGGGACCACTGTCAGCAATGAGAAACCACCCATAATTCCTTGCCATGTGGGGTCCAGGGTCAGTGTACAACCAGGATCCTTTCATCTAGGCTAGCTAGAGTGTTCCTTGACAGTGACCAGCCAGAGAAAGCTCTTTGCTTTTAAAAGACTTGAGTGATTAGTATAGGACCACCTAGATAACCCTCTAGCTTAACAGCTACTGGTTGGTTCATTAATTATATCTCCAAAATCCCATGAGAGAAGCACTTAAGTCAGCACTTGATGAATTAACTGGGACTTACATCAGTATTTGATGGAATAACTGGAGAAAGGTTCCTAGAGGCTTGGAAACTTGGGACTATCTTAGAACTTTGCCTACCACATACACTTGGCAATAACTACAAGCCAAAGATGTTAGCCACTTTATGTGGTTTAAAATTTTCAGAAGCACTATGAAAACAGGAAAAAGAACTAAGCAACTATTCTAATAATACATCTTATTTAACCTACATGTTTTTTAAAATACTATCATTTCAACAGTTACACAATATAATGAATGAAATAATGGGGTGTTTTAATGTTTTTCCTAAACTACATCTTGAAAATATGATATATATTTGAAACTTAGAGTATATCTCATTAGGGCTTACCACATTTAAAACACCAAGTAGCCATGTATGATATGAGTTCAGGATTGTGGCTATTTGTTTTGTTCTGACAAGGTCCTATCCCAGTTCTAGAAGCATCTCTCCTAACTTGCATGTTGAGCATCAGCAATTCCTGATGTGGCTTTCAATGTGACATCCAGGGTTGTATTGATACTTCTTTTCTATACTGATTGTTAAGCTGAAATTCTCACAGGAGAATTGCTGTAGTTGGAATGGCATGGCTGGAAGCTGGAAGAGAGTCAGTCCTCAGACAGTCAGCGTGTCTAGTGCCAGAAGGTGCTACATGGGTGACTGGGGGAAAAAGACCAATATCTGCCCAAGCAACTCATGGTCTAACCTACTTAGCAGCAAATAACCTGTTGTGATGCCCACACAGGTGCAATAGTGGCACACAGCCATGGTGGGAAACCAGCTGCTCTCCATTCAGCTAACTGATCCCTTCAGTGGTAAGGGACCGATAGCTGGTGCTGGGAAACAAGTCAGAACCATATCCAAACATAAGCCCACTCTCCATTATCAAGCTACCATCAATCGTGGGATACAAGAGGGCCTACACCTATTAAATTCTCTATTAAAAAAAAAGGGTTATCTCATTTGTCCTGGTGCTAACTTACTCTACATTGGAGAATCTGCTTCTCTTTTTCAGATAGATGTAGATCGTAATAAGAGAGCCAACCCATCATACCTCAAAAGGGTGGCTGAAACTAAGAACAATTGGTGAAACAAGCAAGGGTGCTGTTTTCTTGGTGAACCAGATACCAGCACAAGGGGGAAGGAGATCAACACAGAGAAAAATCAACTCCTACAAAATCAGAGATCTAGAGACCCAGAGGCCCCTAACACCTCATCACTGAAGCACATCAAAAATGAACCCAACATGGCTCAGGGAAATTTTGTGATCTGAATTTGTAACACTTTACCATAAGCTGTACTGCTCCTAATTATTGTGATGGAGTGAAAATAGTTACAGTGAGTATAAAAATAAATGTGCATACCTGTTGTCCTACAATACTTATAATTCTAGGACTTGGGAAGTGGAGCCAGGAGGACTAAGAGTTGAAGGTCATCCTCAATTACACCAAATGTTTGAGGCATCCTGGGCTACATGAGACTCTATATCAAAAATAAAGTCACCCCTGTGTTGGAGGGTGCACAGGGCCGGCACAGAGTGAGTAGGCCAGATCCCTCTTCCCCTGGGCTCCTCCCACTTTCCTCATCCTGGTTGGTCCTCCTGCAACTAACTGGCTTGGGGCTGCATGGACCCTGAGAGTTTGCTGCAGAAGCAGGCCTCTTGTCCCACCTTCCTGATTGAAGTGCCCTGGGTTCGCAACTCCTGGATACCATGCACCAGACGGTGTGCACCGGAGGGTTTGAGTGGTGCAGTGTGGAATGAATAGGCCAGATTCCTGGTCCCTGGCTCCTCCCAGTTTCCTGGTCCCTATAGGTTCTCCTATGCCTGGCTTGGGGAGGCCTGACCCCTGTGTGGGGGCTGTAGAAACAGGCCTTTTGATAGGTATCCTGTCTGGCCCCTGGGTACTTACATCCCTATTCCCCTGAGTCAGAGGGTACATGGGCCACAATAGGAGAAGGCTGCTTGCCTCCAGCTTTGTAACTTCTTGGTGCCTTGTTCCCCAACCTATGATTCCCATGTGCTTAAGAGTATGTGCAAGTGGGTGAGTAAGCCAGAGCTCCCAGTTCCTTAAGTACCTATGATGTACCTGCAATCTCCACAATCTGCACATCTGTGGTTGTAACCCATCCTATACCAGGATACCAACCCAGTTCACTTTTAAAACAGAACACCCTCTGGTGATCCCACAAGAGCAAGAACTTACTTCTCTCCAAGAGGGGTAGACCACAATGTAAAAAAGCCAAGGAAACTCAGAAAACTGAAAGATCTCCACCAAGGATGCCTAGTACCACAGTGGAAACCTCCAATGAAACCATAGAGAGATCAATAGAAATTCCACTCCAAAATAAAAACACCACAACAGATGAGACCCTGATCAAAAGAATTGCTGAATTGGAAGCAAATATCAATGAAATTGAAGAGAATCATCTCTTAGAGCATTCAGCTTTTGACAGTACACTTAACTTGACTGAAGAAAATGTAAGAACCCTCAAAAGAGATATTAATGAATTAGAGGAGAATCAAAAAATGGAAGTTCTCAATAAACAATTGATTAAGCTTTATGAAGACTTGATAAGGTATAAGAATGAATTCCAGGAAGCATCAAGAAAATCAGAACTCAAACTGATACAGTACCTCAAAAAAGATATGGACATGATGCAAAATAACACAACAGAAAACAAAAGTCAAATAGAGCTTAGAAAAATCTCTCTAGAACCCCGCACTAACAAAGTTACTCATGTGGATGACAGAAACTCTGACCTGGAAGACAAGACAAAAGAAATTGATCGGGAAGCCAAAAACTTTGCTAAATTCAAAAAATCAAGTAAACAGAATGTGAGGGGACTGTGGGATACCCTAAATGACCAAACATCCAGATCATAGGTATACCAGATGGAGAAGAAATCCAAGACAGAGGCATAGAGAACATACTTAACAAAATTATTGAAGAAAAATTTCTCAGTCTCTCCAAAGAGAGGCCCATCCAGATACAAGAAGCCCATAGAACACAAAACAGACAGGACCAAAGAAGAAGCTCTCCAAGGGCACATCATAGTTAAAACTCTTAACAATGAAAATAAAGAGAGAGTGCTAGAAGGAGCAAGAGAGAAACAATTTATTACATACAACTCCATCAGAATTACCTCAGATTTCTCAATGTAAACTCTGAAAGCCAGAGGGCCTGGAATGGATCACTTCAAAATCTAAAAAAACTATGGCTTCCAACCCAAGCTACTCTAGTCAGCAAAAATATCCCTCATAATATATGGCAAAAGGAAAACTTTCCATGAAAAAAGTCACCTCTATGACTATATGAAGACAAAGTCAAACCTACAGAGAATACTTCAGGGACTAATCCACATAGAAGAGTCAAATAACCAATCTCAAGAGCCAACAACAAGAAGATCACAATAATCAAAAATAGACCAAAAAAGTATGAAACAGGGCTGGGCGTGGTGGTGCATGCCATTAATTCCAGCACTCAGGAGGCAGAGGTAGGAGAACTGCCATGAGTTCAAGGCCACCCTGAGACTACATAGTGAATTCCAGGTCAGCCTGAGCTAGAGCGAAACCCTACCTTGCTGGAAAGTGCTACATGAGCTAGTGTGTGTATGTGTGTGGGGGAAATGGGCAACAATCTGAGCAACCGGAGGTCTAAGCTACTCAGAAGCAAACACCCTGACAGGATGTCCATGCCAGCGCAATAGTGTTACACAGCCTCAGTGGATAAACCAATTCCTTTTTGATTGGCTACGAGATCCACTCAATGGAAAGGAAACTATATCTGTAATTGGTAACCAGAGCAGAATACTAAGAAGACAAAGATTATTTTCTCCAGTGTCAAGCTTTCACTAGTCTTTGGCAAAAATAGGGGCTACATACTCTTAAATTCTCTCTAAATAAATAATGTTTACTCCATTTAATGTATGCTGACTTCACTCTCTGTTGGAGAATCTGTTCTTGTTTTTCAGAAGGTAGTGAGACTAGAAGAGATAAACTACTCCTCACATTTCAGCCAAGCCACAGCGGAATTGGGGAGATGAGCATGAGTGATGCTTCCATACTGTTCCTGATAATCAGAGCCAGGGTGTAGGAGACAGACCCTGAGGATACTCAACACCTACCAAAATAGAGATCCAGAGACTCCTAAGAGCTCATCACTGAAGTAGACTTAAAATTCACCCACCACAGCTCAGGGGATTTTGCAGAAGAGGGAGCAGAAAAGTTGTAAGATCCAAAGGTTGAGACATCATGCCTGGAGGCATTCCCTCCCCCCCAAAACAACTGACTACTGCTCCCCCAATGCATAACCTACAAACCCATGAGGAATACCTGCAACTCTACTGAGTAGCACCTCCAAACGAATGGGGGCAGAGACAAAGGAAAAGAGGACACTAACACATGGTGTATCCATACAAAACGTCTTGTTAATAATAACAATAAATACATATAAAGAAAAATTAAAGTTGTGTTTACCAAACACTATGTATTATATGATATATTGTCATATATATGTAACACTTTGCTTTTTAAAACACCTTTATTGGTTTGTTTAGTCTCAAAGCAAATTGTATAAATTATTATTTAAAAACACATTCTAAAGATGATAGAGTTTGACTTACATATGAGTTAGAATTTAGTTATTTTGACCAGAGATGATTTGAAATATACAATAAGAAATGTAAGCCTTAGCACTTGGGAAGTAGAGGTAGGAGGGTCACGTGAGCTCAGGGCTACCCTGAGACTAAATAGTGAATTCCAGGAAAGCCTGGACTAGAGTGAAACCCTTGAAAAACCAAAAAAGAAAAAAAAAAAAAAGATATGGAAGCCTTTTAGTGTACAAACATGAGTCAAATTCATAGCAGATAAAATTGTAATGTTTTATCTGTAAATCACATTTTACTTTTTATTTTTTAACAAAGCAAATTGTAGAAATTATAGAAAATGTATATACGTAAAGATAAAGTGGGGGTTTGGGTGATATTTCAGCAGTTGAAGGCACTTGCTTGCAAAACCTGACAAGCCTGGGTTTGACCCCCCCCACTAACCATGTAAAGCTAGATCCACAAAGTGATGTGTGAGTCTGGAGTTCATTTGCAGCCTGGGAGTTTAGTTATGTGCACTTAGGTGCCTGCGAGGCAAACCCAGGGATGAGTGGGAGATGTGATGGCTCTGATCTAATGAATGGTTTCCAATCTGGACAGACAATGGTGAGGTGGTAAACCTGTGGAAGGTGGGGCTGACCTGGAGGAAGTGCCTTGACATTATACCTTATACCTGCAATAATCCCTTCCTGTTACTCTCTGCCTGCTTCCTGGCTGCTGTCAGGTGAGTCGCTCTGCTCCACCACACCCTTGCCACCATAATATGCCTCACCCTAGGCCCAAAGCCACAGAGCGAGCCAATGGTGGACTGAAACCTCTCTCACTATATGACAAAATAGAACTTTCCTACTTCACAATGTTTTCCTCAGTTTTGTTACAACCACCCCAAACTAAGAAACATACGTTACAAACAAGATCATAATATATACATTTCATAAACTATTTGAAAATATTTTTATTTACTTGCAAGGAGAGAGAGAGAGAGAGAAAATGAGAAAATGGGCACACGAGGGCCTCTTGCCACTGCAGATTAACTACAGATGCAGGTGCTACTCTGTGCATCTGGCTCTAAGTAGGTACTGAGGAATTAAACCTGGACTGGGAAGCTTTGCAAGCACGCATCTTTAACTGACGAACCAGCTTCCCAACTCATAAACTATTTTTGACTTGACACAGGCTGGCCTTGAATTCCTTATGTAGCTGAGGATGACTGTGAACTGTTGAGCCTCCTGTTTCCAACTCCCCAGTACTGAGATTTTAAAGGTGTGCACCATAATGCCCATTTTACGTGGTGCTGGAAATTTATAATCCCAGGTGTTTTGCATGCTAGACAGGTACACTTATGAGTAAACAGAGTCTCAGATAAAATGGACATGAACTTGAAGGCCTACTTTGAAGCAAAATATGTAAATCAGAGGATGATGGTATGCCTAACTTTTAGGGGAGCCTCTTTTGGGCTCAGCATTGTATGAAATGTTTGACATGCCCACTAGTCTTCCAGTATTCAGAAGCCTGGGAAGTTGGTGTCAATTGTTGTCTCATTTATCACTGTAAAAAGCATTTATGTAAGTTGCCCAGGTCAGGCACCTAGTACATGAGTTTTGAACTGAGGTCAGTTACCCAGTAGTTCTATGGGCCATATCTTGAGAAAGGTGCTACCAACCAGAGCAATTACAGAGAGGAGCCTACAAATCAGATCCTTGTTTGCAAACTGAAGCTTCTGAGGACTGCTGAGGAATTGTGGCACATGTCACCTGTCAGGCAGAGTACATCAGGCTTACTTTAGCACCCATCCTCAAATACGGCAGTCACCAAACTGAAGAAAAATCTCATTTTAGCAAGCTTTAAAATGTGGAACCACAATTAAATATAACCAAAAGGGCTGACTTTATTTTCATTTATTTATTTGAGATAGATAAAGAGATAGAGTAACGGGGAGAGGGGGAGGAAGAGAAACAGAGAGAGGGAGAATGAGCACACGGGGGCCTCCAGACGCATACAACACTTTGTGCATCTGGCTTATGTGGGTCCTGGGGAATCAAACCTGGGTCCCTTGGCTTTAGGCAAGCACCTTAACACTAAGCCATCTCTCCATCCTGCAAAAGGGCTGGTTTTTGGAGGTAGGGTCTCACTCTAGCCCAGGCTGACCTGGAATTCACTATGTAGTCTTAGGGTGTCTTCAGACTCACAGTGATCCACCAACCTCTGCCTCCCAAATCCTGGGATTAAAGGTGTGTGCCACCACACCCTGTTTAATAAAAGTTCTTATATATTATATTCTTAATAATATTAAAATGAGGCAGTTAGAGTGATGTTTTTCCAAGGGGGAAATGAGACATAAATTGGGTAAGAGAGCACCTTCCAAAAGAAAACAGTCCTAGCTGGAGGAATGGCTTAATGGTTAAGGCATTTGCCTGCAAAGCCAAAGGACCCAGGTTCGTTTCTCCAGGACCCACGTTAGCCAGATGCATAAGGGGGTGCACATGTCTGGAGTTCATTTTTAGTGGCTTGAGGCCCTGTTGCACCCATTCTCTCTCTCTACCTCCCTCCTTCCCACTTTCTCTGTGGATAAATAAATAAATAAAAATAAAATATTTTTAAAAAGTCCTTTTGATTATCTAGACTCAGAACATGTCTTTGAGCCCACAAGGGTGGGGTCTGCTTAATTTTTCCCTTATCTCTTTTTCCCTAAAACCTGACAGAAGGACATGAATAAGATTACTTAGATGCCTGAACATATGGCATGGGATCTGTTTCATATTTTTTTTCCTTAAATCATCCTTCCTAAAAGAGTTTCCCTTTCTTAGAAATCTGATAAGAAGATGTGAAAATATTACAAAGTAGCTGGTCACCTGGCATGGGGCCTGGACTGACCAGCTCACCTCCCATCTAGTGAGTTCCCATAGAAGACCCTAGTCAGAGATACCAGGAAAGCTTTCTCCTTTCCAAAGACCCCCTCTTGCCTTAAAGAAAGAGCTCTGCCCTTTTTCCTTTTCTTAAGATCTATAATAAAATCTTTCAAAACGTCATCCTCTGGGGTCTGTGGATTTCATTCATTGCATTAATAAGACAAGAACATGGAGACCACTGACAGTAAAAGCTGTGTGACTGTGGTGTCCGGTACCCTAACTGTGCTGCAACCCAACTAAGAGCCAAGAAAGGCTGTATTATTCTCAAGAACACCCCAAACTCTTGTATCCAAAGGGAAAAATGGGGGTTGGGGGATGGCTTAGCAGTTAAGGTGCTTGCCTGTGAAGCCTAAGGAACCAGGTTTGATTCCCCAGTACCCATATAAGCCAGATACACAAAGTGGTATGTGCTTCTGGAATTCATTTGCACTGGCTAGAGGCCCTGGTGGTGCCCATTCTCTTTGTCTGTCTCTCTTTTCTTCTCTCTCTCTCTCTCACTTTCTCTGCTTGCAGATATAAGAAAGGAAAAACTGTAAATATATATGCAGACAAGAACAACTCTTTAATAGAAATATTCAATAATGGAATGTATTGACTAGATATCTACTTAATTCTAGCTCCTACCAAGAGTGGACATCCTAGAGAGATTCAAACACCAGATAGCACTGCTAAAGTGAACATGAGATGAAAGCCAATATTATCTATGATAGAAACATCTGAATATTTATTCTTTCATTATGTAAGAACTCTGAATTTCTAGCTGGTCACATGCTTATCCTCGATAAAACTCCACATTTCCTAGCTTCCCTTGCAGTAATATATGATCAACCAACTGAGTAAGTTCTTGCCATGGTGAGTGGGAAGTGACGCATACTGCTTCTGGTCTTCCTGTTCAGAGGCAGCATGTGTCACCTCCCTCTTTCACACTTCACATTAGCTACAGTATAGCTTACCCTATATAAATGAAATAAAAGGGTAAGAGATCAATAAGAATGAAAGACCCTAATCTTTAACAGCTTCATGGAGCAAAACAATTATACCTAATTTGGAGTTTATGTCAAAGAAATTCATTTTATTTGTTTATTTATTTATGAGAGATTGAGAGAGAATGGGAATGCCAAAGCCTCCAGCCATTGCAAATGAACTAGAAATGCGTGCAACATCTTGTGCATCTGGCTTTACATGGATACTGGGGAATAAAACTCTGGTCCTTGACTTTTGAAGGCAAGGACCTTAATGCTGAGGTATTTCTCCAGCCCCTGCCAAGGAAATTTCTATCCTGAAGGCAATTTGATGTTGGGACTCTGTTGATTAAGTCATTTGAGATTATGGATTAACAACATCATGAATTTTAAGATTCCTTTCAACATTAAGAATCTATACAACTATTAAGAAAAAGCAAAAATTACATTTTCAGTAACATAACTAAAAGCCAGGGTAGAAGGAAAAATACTTAAAGAAAAAGCTAAAATTGAGAAAGCTAAGCTTAAAGACTAAAAGGAAAAAAAATCTGTTACCTGTAATATCCATGCTCCTTGATAACCATCTTGACTTGGTAAATTTGTGGATAAAATGAATGTTCCCTGTCACATGCCTACTGCTTTAAAATTCCTTGAGTGACTTTTGATCTCAGAAGAACTATGACTATTTCTGGCAAAGTTTCTTGAGAAAGGAAATAAGACACTATACCCCATCAAGGAGACAAATTTCTTCCTCCCCAAAATTGATCACATGGAAATGACTTTTAAGGAGTTCATGTTCCCAAAAAGGCACACAACAATTTATTGTCAATATACAAGTTATCATGGTATTGTTGGTCTTGACATCATGCACTACAAATAATTTGGACCATGGTATTAAATTAATATAGATTTGAAGTTCAACTCTTGTTACCAAAGTTGAAAAGCTGAAAAAAATTACCCACATCACATGCACATTAATTACCCCACCTATAAACCACAAGTGGTATCAGGTGCCATGTCTACTTCAGTTCTGACAAAGCTTTTTTTCTGGATGATCTTTTCCTTCTCTTTCTGTGAGGTTCAAGTTTTCTCCTATAACAGAACATTTCAGCCTGAACTGCTGTTTCTCAACTTAAAGCTTTTCATTTGTCCAGGGAGAGAAGAAACATTCTGAAAGAACTTTCTACCTGTGAGACTATTTGTGCCACTTACTTGGCTTGATTTCCGGCCAGTCAGCTAGTTCTATTCTGTGATCTTCATACTTGATGTCCAAATAAGCAAATATGTAGCGAATAATTTCTGCTCTCCCTCTCATATTAAAATAAATCAGTTTGTAGTTTGGCATGGTACAATTCTGGAAAGAGGAAAAGGAAGACAGCATTTTAATTACTCTCTAGAGAAATTTGATTTTTTTCAAGATTAATTAATTTGCAAGAGGAGAGAGAGAGAGAGAAAGAGAATGAGCACGCCAGGGCCTCCAGCCACTGCAAATGGACTCCAGACCCATGAGGCAACTTGTGCAGCCTGCTCTACCTGGGTACTGGGAAACTAAACCTGGCTGTCAGGTCTTGCAGAAAGTGACGCAACCACTGAACCTCTTTCTAGGCCCAGAAGTTTCAATATGTTTTTGGTGACTTTCCTAAAAATTTCATAGCATCTTGTGAGATAAGCAATGATATTAGAAGATCTTTCCAAATAAAAATTGTAAATGATTACCTATTTATATGCAAGAGAATGACATTATCCTCCAATTCCTTTCTCCCCTTGCTTCTTCTCAATCCCTCTGTCTTCCTCAATTTCTCTTTCCTCCTTTGTCTGCTAACTTCTCAGTCTTGCTCCCCATGTCCAGCTTTTTCTCAATTGCTCTTCCTCGTGTCTCTTTCCTTTTCAATCTCTCCCCTCCCTATTTGTCTCTTTCCTTTTCAACTCCCCAAGTTTCTCTTCTTCTAAATCCGTCTGTCAGTACTGTGTCCTTGCTTCTCAATTCCTGTCTCCCTCTTCCTCTTTCCTTCTCAGTCCCTCTCTTCCCCAAGTCTGCTTCGGTTAGAATATTCTAATGAAATGAAAATATACAGATTAAGAGGATATGTCACAGAATAGAGTAAAAGACTTTCCATTTCAAACTGCTTCTTCCCTTTCAACATTTCCTTTTTCTTTTTGCTCCATTATCCATTCAGTCTGTGATAGCAGTCAGGAGAGGGCTGGGGGTTGGGTGCACACAGAGGAAGTGAGCAGCCCTGGCCCTTCTCCTCTCTGCTTCCTTCACTGCGGCCTTCCCTCCTGCATCACGGGCATAGGGAAGCCTAGTGCTCTGTCTCTCCATTGCAGCCAGGCTGCTGGATTTTGCTGAATTGTTTGTACCCCTCAAGCATACTCCATCTTGGGGCTGCTGCTGGGATGAGATGATGGAAAGCCTATTCCTCTACCTGCCTGCAGAGTAAGAAAGCAAACTTTTCTTAGGTTTCAGAAAGTTGCATTAGTTTGATGCAGATCATTGTAATTTTCTGAGTTTTGTATAGTTTCCTTTACACTGCTGATAAGCAATTAATGATTTTAAGCACTTATAGTGGAATACATGCAATTGTATAGTGACAAAGAAATGAAAAAACAATTTCATTTGAAATTGAATTCTTGTGCTCAGTTGCTCTTTGTCTTTGGGCTACTTTGCACAAGTTCTCTGAATTTCAAATCCTACTGTTTTTTTTTTTTGTTGTTGTTGTTTTTGTTTTTTCAAGGTAGGGTCTCACTCCAGCCCAGGTAGTCCTGAAGTCTCTTTGTAGTCCCAGGCTGGCCTGGAACTCATAGCTATCCTTCTACCTCTGCCCCCTGAGTGCTGGGATTAAATGCACCACCACACCTGGCTCAAATCCCACAATTTTTATAAAGATATTTTGTTTAGTTTTATTTATTTATTTTAAGGTGACAGACAGAGAAAGAAGCAGATAGAGAGAGAGAGAGAGAGAGAGAGAGAAAATGGGTGTGCCAGGGCCTCCAGCCAGTGCAAATGAACTCCAGATGCGTGCACACCCTTGTGCATCTGGCTAACATGGGGCCTGGGGAATCGAGCCTCGAACCAGGGTCCTTAGGCTTCACAGGCCAGCTCCTAACTGCTAAGCCATCTCTCCAGCCCAAATCCCACTTTTTTTTTTTTTTTTTTTTTTTTTTTTTTTTTGGTTTTTCGAGGTAGGGTCTCACTCTGGCTCAGGCTGACCTGGAATTTACTATGTAGTCTCAGGGTGGCCTCGAACTCTCGGTGATCCTCCTACCTCTGCCTCCCGAGTGCTGGGATTAAAGGCGTGCACCACCACGCCCGGCTCAAATCCCACATTTTTTAAAAGAATATATTATTTATTTATTTATTTAACACACACACACACACACACACACACACACACATACACACACAGAGAGAGAGAGAGAGAGAGAGAGAAAATGGGTGCACTAGGGCCTTTAGCCATGGCAAATGAACTCCAGGTACATGTGCCTCCTTGTGCTTCTAGCTTATGTAGGTACTGGGGAATTGAACCTAGGTCTTTAAGCTTCATAGGCAAGTGCCTTAACTGTGAAGCAATCTTTACAGCCCTTCAAATCCCACTTAAATTTTTTTTTCATTTATTTATTTGACAGAGAAAGAGAAAGAGAGAGAATGGGCACAACAGGGCCTCCAGCCACAGCAAATGAACTCCAGACCCATGCACCCCCTTTTGTATCTGGCTAATGTGTGCCCTGGGGAATCGAATCCTTTGGCTTTGCAGGCAAGTCCCTTAATAGCTAAGCCATCCCTCCAGCCCTCAAATCCCACTTGTCTCCTCCATAATGCATGACCCACAATCCCCATGGTGTTGACATGTATCCACAATGAAGAAGGCCTCTTCAGAAAAGGGGCAGAGAGGAGGGAAAGGATGGTACCAACATGTGTTGTTTACATACTAAATATGCCTATATCTAATACAAAACAGTTACTAACACTGATTTGGAAATTACTGAAGCAATGTGGGTAAAATTCTTAGTATAGTACTGGACAGTTAATTACTAGCATTGGAAATAATTTTAAACTCTTATATGAGTACAGTGTACTTACTACATAATATGCATGGTGAGGAGGGTTAGCCAAAACTAAAAAGGTTATTTATAAGTAACCCATATAGAAACCTACTTCTTGGTGGGGTGGGGTAGTATAAACCTTTAATCCCAGCACTCAGGAGGCAGAGGTAGGAGGATTGTTGTGAATTTGAGACCAGCCTGAGACTACACAGTGAATTCCAGGTCAACCTGGATTAGAGTGAGACCCTACCTGGAAAATGTGAAAAAAAAATCTAGAAACCTACCTATTTATTAGCCGATTAAAAAAAAATATATATATATATATATATACATACATCAGTTAAAAGAAAAAGAGACTTAGGACAAAATATATATTTATACCCTGCAGGGGTATAAATGTTATGACCTCAATCAATCCAGAGATTGTTACAGACAAACTTCAGTGCAAGGACTGGGATATCTCCTAGTGAGGTGTTGGCCAGTGAGGCCCCTATAGTGACTCAAATAATACAGGCTATTTCCATGGCTCTTGATTGCCCACCAGAACTAGATGGAAAGACTCTATTATGAAAGGCAATACATATTTGGTTTTAGGACACTGAGAAATGAAGCTATAACTTGGAGACTCCTACCTGCTAACTAGTGGTCACAGTGCTGGAAAGTGCTATGTAGGCTGCTGCAGGAGAAGTCATCAGTGGCCTTAACTAGCAGTGGAGCCTGTAGGCTATCTAACTAGCCATCCTGGCAAGATGTGTCCACTAGTATTGGCATGTCTGCTATGGGGCTAACCAACTGCTCTTTAATCCAATTTGAGGTCCACTCCATGGGAGTGAATTCATGCCTGATACTGAAAACTTACAGAAATGCCTATGGCTGGGAGGCTCACACACCCTTGATTACATAGACACAGAATGCCTACCAAATCACCATCAAAATATTTACATCTATGCTGATATTACTTTTAGTTAGAGAAATCTCTCTTTTCAGATGGTGGTGCCTGCTAGAAGTGACAGTTGAATGTTTAACATTTATTGAGACATCTCTACCATACCCTCCAATGGCTTGAGGACTATAGCAGAAGAGGTGGCAGACAGTATGTAAAAATGAAATGAGGGGGAGGAGTGCTTTGGAATGCTGTCTCCTGGACATAAATGCATTGTATTCATGACCTCATGGTGGCTGTTGCTTCCTGCACAAGACCTGAATAATATTGTGCCCGCCAACAGATTGTTGTAGGTGATGGAGACGGAAAAAAAAAAGGCATCAATGTAGAAGAGGGAACAGTAGGAAAAATGTGGCAGTTCAGCAGAGGGGTTTGGGAAGAACAGACAAAGGACAGTGGTGGGAGGGGATTAAGTAAACTTTTAATAATTGTATTTTGTAATATTTTAAACAATTCAGTAGTTACATGACAATTTATTTAAATATATTTTTTAAATTTTTTATTTATTTATTCGAGAGCGACAGACACAGAGAGAAAGACAGATAGAGGGAGAGAGAGAGAATGGGCGCGCCAGGGCTTCCAGCCTCTGCAAACGAACTCCAGACGCATGCGCCCCCTTGTGCATCTGGCTAACGTGGGACCTGGGGAACCGAGCCTCGAACCGGGGTCCTTAGGCTTCACAGGCACGCGCTTAACCGCTAAGCCATCTCTCCAGCCCATGACAATTTATTTAAAGTGATGAATTAGGGGCTGGGGAGATGGCTTAGTTGCATAGGTGCTTGCTTACAAAGTGGGTGTGGATTCAGTTCCCCCAACCACCCACATAAAGCTGGATAAACATTTGTTTGCAGTAGCAAGGACCCCTGTTGTGCTTGTGCCACACGCACGCACACATACACACACTAAAATGAATAAAGTGATTAATTAAAATACTTCCTTTTCTGCTAAGGAAGCCCTTAAAACATTGGGCTTTTAAAAAAGCTGGTAAAAGGTAAGACCCTATTGCTGAAGATACGACAGGCTGCAGTCACAGAATATTGGAATGCCATGCTGAAACCAAAAGGGAAACTAGCTCCCTGCTGCTAGCCCTCAGAGTGCTGCAAAGTCCTATGGGAGCTGCTGGAGGACAACAGTCACCAACAGCATGAATAAGCAGAGGGCCCTTCAGACTATGAAATCAACTAGCCAGACCAGAAGTACACAGTTGTGCAATAGTGGCACACAGCCTGTGGGGGTAACCAACTGTTCTCTAATTGGGCATGATGCCTGCTCAGTGAGAGAGAACTCATACCTGGTACTGGTAACCAAGTCAGAATCCCCTTTTCAAGAAACTCAGACTCCAGAGAGAAAGCTCCACTGCTCTCTGGGAAAGGAGGATGAACTTGTACACCAAAAAGTTCCTCAAATCACTTTGCATATCCCCTTTGACACAAGGTGCTCTCAGTTTTTGTTTAGAGAATCTGTTTTGTTTTATGTAAGGCAGAGAAAACTGAAAAGAACCAAGATTCATCCTTAAGACAAAAAGATAGCCTACTGCCCACAACTGGAAGTGCCACCTCTACCACACCTGCTAGGGCCTAGGGTAACTGCAGAAGAAGTTGTGGCATGAAAACTGCTCTTACTGCTACCCTGACAACCATGTTCCGGGTGATGGTGATTAATCAAAACCAATCAAAGCAGAAATCCAGAGGCTACAGAGAGCTCAACATTAAAATAGACTGCCAATAGGCCTGCCATGGCTCAGGAAACTTTGTGGAAGAGAGGGCACAAAGACTGTAAAAGCCATAGTGTGGGTAGGAATACCCTGAGTCATGATTTCCTTGCTACCCCACAGGGACTGACTGAGACTTTCATGACCCAATAATGAATACCATAACCCCACTGAGGAGGGCCCAGGGTAATAGGAGCAGAGATGAGGGGATAAAAGAGTATACCTGGCCATATATATATATATATGTATGGATAAAATTCTTCCTATTCTTATTATTATTACTTTTGGTTTTTCAAGGTAGGGTCTTGTTCTCTAGCTCAAGCTGACCTGGAATTCACTATGTACTTACTCTCAGGGTGGCCTCAAACTCATGGTGATCCACCTACCTCTGCCTCCTGAATACTGGGATTAAAGACGTGGGCTACCACATCTGGCCTTAAAATACATTTTTTTAAAAAGCTGAGCTCAAGCCTCAAAACAAACTTCTATCTGAATCATATCACTTAAAACATAACATGTAGACTGGAGTGATGGCTCAGTGGGTAAAGTGCCTATGACATGGGAGAAAATGAACTGGAACTAATTGCCTGGATGCCTATCTATACCCTCTCCACATCCAGGAATGACAGAGATGTCGGTTCCTGGCAAATGCATTTCCCTGGCTTCGGGTCTAGTTGTGGGATGGAGCTGGTACTTCTTGTGAGAAGCTGAGAGCCCTAGTTCTCACCCAAATGAAATGGGCACATACCTCACTTGCACAGAAATGTTCTCCTTAGGGGCTGGAGAGATGGCTTAGCAGTTAAGGCATTTGTCTGCAGGGCAAAGGATCCCAGTTTGACTCTCCAGGACCCACAGTAAGCCAGATGCACAAGGGGTGCATGCATCTGGAGTTCATTTGCAGTGCCTAGAGGCTCTGGCGCCCATTCTCTCTCTCTCTCTTTCTCTCTTTTAAGGAAGTAAATAAATAAATAAAATATATTAAAAAAATTGTTTCCTGAGAGAAGGGACCGGAGAATGAAAATCCCGATATGTAAAGCCCACAATTTTTTAGGAGTAGCACAAATTTGGAAGACCAAATTGCATATTAGAACAATGGGACTCTTTCTCAAGTTACTTAGAAATACTGAGTGTACAAATAAATGATGGAAAGGATAATGAAAGTACATAATAGGAGAAAAATATGATGACATTAAAAGAGACTGATGGAGAGAGGGAGGGGATAGGACAGAGAGCAGAGTTATGAAGGGGAAAGTGGGGGAGGAGAGGAAAATAGCATGGTTTGTTGTCTGTAAGTACAGAAGTTATCAATAAAAATATATATTTAAAAAATAGTAAATGAAATATGAAGTAATATAGACTCCTGACAAAATATGAAATCATAATTAAATCATAATCATTTTTATCTATAAAATAAGACATAACTGATCTGTTTCTTGCTCTATTTATTTTTAACCTCTGATGAACAACACAGCCCAGAGGGGGACAATGTCATTCTTTATTGTAGTTTTCATTAAAGAGCATGTGTAGATTTCTTATAACATTTTGTTGTCATAGATCAGATTCTACAGCAAAAAGAAATAGCTTATTTCTCCATATGAATTTTATATACATGGATATATCTATTTTAATCAGCATTAAATATTAAACAAAACTTATTGTCAAATTACCATTTGTCAAATGACCGCCTTCTGTATTGTGCACAGTGATTGTGTTTGTTAATATGCAAAGTAATTATTTTATATTGTAGTTCACTCAAATAGGACATTTAAAATGTTTTGTACAGGTTTGTAGCCATATGAGTTGCTCTGCAAACATATCTTTCAGTATAAGATTTAGAGATCCAAGCTAGGTGTGGTGGCCCATGCCTTTAATCCCAGCACTCAGGAGGCAGAGGTAGGAGGATCGCTATGAGTTCAAGGCCACCCTGAGACTCCATAGTGAATTCCAGGTCAGCCTGGGCTAGAGTGAGACCCTACCTCGAAAAACCAAAAAAAAAAAAAAAAAAAAAAAAAAAAAAAAAAAAATTTAGAGATCCAAAGATATTGGAAAAAATGTTTGTATTTCCCTCTAGAACATTCTTTCAATAGTCATAACTCATTAATGAAACTGCCCTTGCATACCACATTCCTATAGTTCTTGTATAATTAATTATATTTTATACTGAGGAGTCAGGCTTAATACTTTACAGTATAAAATTCCAAACTTGCAGACTTTTGCTTTTCAGATTAAATGTGTATGTTCTGGCCACACAGACACAGTATACAAATAAAATGAAGCTGGAAATATTTACTGATTTAAAAATATTTAATATATTTTATAAGGCCTTGTATAAAAATAACAGAAAGATTTCCAAGTACGTTTTTCTGTGAACAAAACAAACCTGTAAGAAAATTCACAATAAGTACCCATAGGAGGGGTTAAAGGATGCTGCCTAGATATTTTCCTCATTATGCTTCGTAGTTTATCTCTGTTTTAATAACTCCATTTTGTCAAAGCATGCACTTCAAAGCATGGGAAGGAAAAGATCTTTTGCATAACAAAGATTATAGCCCAGGGTTTTTATTTTATTTTATTTTTGAGGAAACATGTTCCATGCCTCAATCTCATATTATTACTTAAACCCTTTCCACTTCCAACACACAAAAATGAAAAGTTAAATATAAAAGCAACATAAACATAGCCTGTGCCAAAGAAACAGAAAATGCAGTGAGAAGGACCCAAAGGGACAGACACACGGCACAGTAGGTAGAGTGCTGTGTAGCATGTATGAAGCCCTGGGTTCCATTCCTGGCACTGCACAAACTGGGTGTGGTTGTGCATGCCTATATTCCAGTATTTGGGAGGTGGAGGCAGCAATATCAGAAGTTCAAGTTCATCCCAGAATACATAGTGAGTTTGAGGCTGGCCATTGAAAATGACAACAAAACCAAGTGGTTGGGAGGAAGACAGGGCTACCAGTAAGAGTAGTTCCTTCAGAATAACAGTGTGAGACACATCCACGTAAGGCAAGGCCTAGAGGGATGGGCCGCTTGAAACCAGTGCTGAGCAAGCTTTTCCTATCACATAAAGATAGGATCAAAATTTTAAGCCTCAAGCAAAACTGCTAGCCATAAATAATATTACTAATAAAAGGTCAAATTTCCAGGTAAAATACCTAAAAACCATAAACTAAAACTAAAAGTATTTTTTATGCCACAAATCTGAGGACTTGGGGCTGGGAAGATGGCTCAGCAGTTAAATGCACTTGCTTGCAAAGCCTACAAGCGCAGGTTCAATTCCCCAGCCACCCATGTAAAGCCAGACAGGTATTCATTTGTAGCACCAAGAGACCCTTGTGTGCACGTGTGTGTACATACACACACACACATAAATAAATTAAATTAAATTAAAAATTAAAAAATGCCTTGAAGACTTAATGGGAAAAAATTGAGAAATAAATAAACTAACCCATTAAATGAAAAGGAAACTGGAAAAATAAAACTGAATTGCCCATTAGTTACACTCCTAGTTTTACAGGTAAAATCTCCAAGGAAAGGTGATCCTTCTCTTTCATAAATAGTTTTAAAGAATAGAAAAGTATGAAAAAGTCAGAGACATTAAAATATAGAAAATATAGATTAATCCCACAAATATATATCTAAACATCCTAAATAGTATTCATTCAAATTATTAGCATATATATATGTATCTATCTATAGATATATCTATATCTATATCTATATCTATATCTAGATCTAGATCTATATCTATATCTAGATCTAGATCTAGATCTATATCTATCTATCTATCTGTCTATCTCTCTATATATCTATATATATATATGGAGAGAGAAAATGTAATCATAAGATAGGATTTTGTTTTCTTTTTGGTTTTTTGTCTCACTCTAGAAATTCACTAGGTAGTCTCAGGGCGACCCCAAACTCACAGTGATCCTCCTACCTCTGCCTCCAGAGTGCTGGCACAAGACAGGATTTATCCCAGGACTGAAAAATATCCATCTGTATCATAAACTATATTAATAGTTTCAAAGAAAAATCCTATAAGCCATACTATAATCTCAGCAAACACTTAGTAATAGTTCCCTTGTGATCAAATGTTTAAGAAAACAGTATTAAAACTTTTTAGTGAGCCAGGCTTACTAAGCCAATTTCTTTGACTCCATAAAGAGTTCCTACTAAAAATTTAGAGCTGGGCATAATGGTGCATACCTTTAATACCAGCTCTCTTGAGGCTGAGGTAGGAGGGTTGTGAATTTGAGGCCAGCCCGAGACTACACAGTGAATTCCAAGTCTGCCTAGGTTAGAGTAAGACCCTACTCTACTATATGAAACCAAACAACTAAAAATAAATTAAAAATTAAAACAAATAAAATAAGATAAAATAAAAAAAAATTAGAGCAAACATCTTACCTGATTGTTAATCAACCAACGGGCTCATTTTCTTTAAGGTCAGAAATAACCTGAATTCAACTGTTAACTATTTTATTTCATGTGCTCCTAAGCAGCCTGGCTAATTTAGTAAAACAATACTATAAATAGCATATGTAAGGAATAGAAAGAAAGAGGAAACTGTCCTTGTTCATACACAGAATGGTTATCTACATTTAAGATACAAGCCTGCTGTAAGCCTGGCTGTAAATTTCCAGTGGAAATGCTAAGGAGCCAAAAGAAATGTATAGTAAGGAAATCGGGGAGGACTTCACCTACCAGGCAGATACCAGAGAAGTACATGAAACACTAAGGTAACGTGTCCTTCAGCACGCACATGTGGAGTCTCAACGCAGTGCCTTACATAAGTCATTGGGATGTAAGGGAACTAGACTCAAAAGCACACACAATCAGATGCTAATTTGCCTCATGCACAGAAGTGACATCCAAATTATGTTTCTATGATTTGACTATGTGTGATTTGGATACTAGGAGATATCCTATGTTATACTGGTTTCATACTTCCTGTTAGCTTTATTTCAGCTCTTTCTACTGTTTGTCAGGCTGTGTTAAGAATCACCTGTAGGGAAAACTGCATTTATTTCCTATAGAGAAGAGGAACTTTTACCTCTTCTATGTTAAAACTAAATATTAGCTTCCTTATACTAAAAAAAAAAAAAAAAGAAAAAAAGAAAAAAGAAAAAATCTACATAAAGTTCCTGATTCAACAGATTATTTTTGTTTCAAAGTTTTAAAAAATGTATTTATTTATTTGCTTTTATTATTTATTTGAGACATAGAGATACAGGGAGGCAGAGAGAGAGAGAGAGAGAGAGAATGGGTGTGCCAAGGCCTCTAGCCATTGCAAAAGAACTCCAGGTACAAGCAACCACCTTGTACATCTTGCTTATGTGGGTTCTAGGGAATTGAATCTGGGTCATTAGGCTTCTCAGGCAAATACCTTGACCACTAAAGCTATCTATCTAGTCCTGTTTTCTTTCTTTCTTTCTTTTTCTTTGTAAAGTCTTTTGGAATCACACTTTAAAAAGAAGATACACAGTTTCTCAAAGAACTCAAAGAATGGATATCTTGTAAATCTCCTGGGTAAAAATGTCTACATGTAAACTCATATAAATTTATTAAATGTAAAATTTAATTTTCAGAATATATTAAAACTTTTCTTCAAAGTTTCACATTGTATACTTTCATTTCTGTAGGTTTTTAGATAATTTTACTTTATATAATATTTTTAGCTGCTTAATATAAAAATATGGGAGAATAAAATCACAAAAGTAATTTTATTTTCAAGGTAGGGTCTCATGCTAGCCCAGGCTAGCCTGAAATTCACCATATAGTCTCAGGGTGGCCTCGAACTCACAGTAATACTCCTACCTCTGCCTCCTGAGTGCAGGGATTAAAGACGTGCACCACCACACCCTGCTAAAAGCAATTTTTTTTGAGGCAGGTCTCACTCTAGCTCAAGCTGACCTGGGATTCACTCTGTAACATCAGGCTAGCCTTGAACCCACTCCTACCTGAGACTGAAGACATGTGTCACTTCGTGGGAGGGACCTCACAAAAGCAACTTTAACAAGGCCATTGATAAAAACACAAACTATTATGATAAAATCTTTCAATTTTCACTAAGTTGATATTTTATTTTGACTAAATTAATATGTTAGTATTGCTGTAAGAGTATAATTAAAATGTAGTTTAAATGTTTCTAGTCTGTATGGCACAAAAATGTTCACAATCCAAAATCAAATCTCAAGCAAAAGACTAACCCTGAATCACTATGTTAAATGTCACAATAAAGATTTTATCATATAAGTAAAAAGGAATGAGAGAAATTTTGGGATAGGCTTCATGGACAGAAAACTTATAAATAAGGATAAAATATTAACAGTTTTATGATTCAAATAATTGGTGTATCTGAACTTTTATTCTTTTTTTTTTTTTTTTTTTGGTTTTTCGAGGTAGGGTCTCACTCTGGTCCAGGCTGACCTGGAATTAACTCTGTAGTCTCAGGGTGACTTTGAACTCATGGCGATCCTACCTCTGCCTTCCGAGTGCTGGGATTAAAGGCATGTGCCACCACACCCGGCTTGAACTTTTATTCTTACATAAGACATTTGAAACCCAAAGAACTTGGGGATCCCTGACAAGTTTTTTTTTTAATAACTTCTGAGTAATTGTGCAATAGCCTATGAATTTGAAGTATAAAAGCAAAGGTTATTTATGAATTTCCTAGCAGTCCCTTTCTTCTGTGTATTAATTTGCCCAGTAATAAACCCATATGAAGTACAGTCGGGCAGAACAAGACACTTGCACCCTATTTGTACAGACTCAGCTCAGCCTCCTAGGAATTCCTCATGCAGTTCTGGAAAGCTAACAGGTGGAGTTAAATTGTTGGAAAAGAGAGAAATAGAAGAGCTTCTGATAATTGTCCCTGGTTTCAATCAAACATTGATATTGAATTTTAAACCAGTAATCTGGAAATCTCTATTTTCCTCTTAATCACCAACTTAATATCATGTTAAATGTACAAACAACTCTCAATAAATCCTAGGCAAAAGGACTCATTAAAACATTTTTTGGGAGCTCTGATTTAAAATTTCTGCTCTGGGGTAAATTGGTTAAACTGTTTAAAACCGAATGATGACAAAATGTAAGTCTTGGCCAAACACGGAGATGTTTAAACAGAATGTTCCCTAAATAATAGATAATACTACAAAATAAAGTCCTTGAACTTAAAAAAAATAAAATGCAAAAAACTATAAAATGAAACGCTCAATTGCCTCACACAGTAAAAAGAAATTACATGGGAAAATTTTGAAGGAAGTTATAAACTTTGGCCAGGACAGGATTTTTTTTTCTCTAATATCAACTATATTTTCCATGATAAAATACATTTGAGGGCCAGAGAGATGTCTTAGCAGTTAAGGTGCCTGCAAAGCCAAGGGACCCAGGTTCAATTCGCCAGGATCCACATAAGCCAGATGCATCTGGAGTTTGTTTGCAGCAGCTGGAGGCCCTGGTGCACCAATTCTCTCTCTCTCTTTCTCCCTCTTTCTCTCTCAAATAAACAAATGAAAATAAAATTTTGAAAAATACATTTGATTCTTTTTAAGTGTCCTGGACCTATATTTCTATTAGAAGTTGCCATGTTATTTCCCCAATGTCATCAACATGAGGAGACTTGAAGTAAGCCAAAGCCTTAGACAGTGAAAACAGGTTACAATGTCGTCAGAAGCAATGAAAGATAGTGATAAGAATAAAACCCCAGAGTGAAGAGTATCTCACTACATACCTATGCAGAAGACAGGATCACCCACTGTGCTGTGTCTCTGTGGACTTCCCAGTTTCTTCTGTGCCTGAGTGTGTGACCACACAGTGGCTTTCTATGGTAAGTGATGGTCACAAGACAAGAGGCTACTTCCTTCCACCTCAATGTCTTCCTTCATTTCTCAGATTAAATATGCATATCTAACAGTCCAACCCGCACAAGCTTCTTTCATTTTCTAATTCTTTTGTGTGTTTGTGATAACTGATCCAACCCATTTGCATGCACAGTAAAGTCACAGGTGCTGTGTTCAGTATGTTCCTTTCTTAAAGCCTTATACCACAGACTTCTGGAAAATAAGAGATGTCCAGTCATGTTTTCTTCATAGTTATGGATGTGACTTGTTTCCTTTCAAAAATCTCACTGGAGGGCTAGGATGATAACTTAGCAGTTAGGGCACTTGCCTGCAAAGCCAAAAGACCTAGGTTCGATTCCCCAGGACAATGTAAGCCAGATGCACAAAGTGATGCATGCATCTGGAGTATGTTTGCAGCAGCCACAGGCCCTGGTGCTCTCTCTCTTTCTCTCCCCCTCTTTCTCAAAAAATAAAAATGAAAATAAAAACAATTTTTTAAAAAGAAAATCTCACTGGAGATTCCTTGGGTCTTCTCACCAGAGCTGCCTCTAACAGTCTCAACTTTTGCTTATTATATATTCTTTACTGCTGTTTCTGACAACGTTGTGTATTTGTCTGTAGTCTGTCCCTATAGAAGTAGGCTCAGTAAGGGCTGACATGTCATCGTTTCTTACTGTCATCTCCTTGTTTGTAAGGGGATTATCAGGTATGCATAGGCACTAATGTGATGACTGAACGATCGTATTTATATTTCTCCACATGTCACGTTTTCTCAAGTGCTCTTTCACTGTGCTTTGTGGCTAGTGTGCTTTGTTCATACTCATTTCACAGAAGAGATATACTGTGCTAAAGAAATCTGGAGTGCAAGATTCAAACACACTCTGTTGGTAACTCCTATTTGAATTAGTTACACATCATCTATCTGCTTTAAAATTTTATTTTTCACTCCTTAAAAAAAGCAAGAATTAATTTTAGCTAATATATTAGAACAGCTCACTGAAAATAAAATACTGGCTTGTGTATTACTGAGTCTAAAACTATGCCTGAGACGTTTAAAAACTTTTTTCTTCTAAATTTAATTAATTAATTAATTTGTGAAAGAAAGAGAGAGAGAGAGGGAGATATTAGGCATGCCAGGGCCTTTAGCCACTGCAAACAAACTCCAGATGCATGTGCCACCTTGTGCATACGTAGATTCTGGGGATTCAAACCTGGGTCTTTTGGCTTCGTAGACAAGTACCTTAACTGCTAAACCATATTTCTAGTTCCTTAAAAACTTTTAAAATTATTTGTTGCATATATACAATAACCATGCTCCTAATTCCCACTCACCACCCTTCCTTTTCCCCTTCCCAAATCCTCCCTCCACTGAATCCCTTCTTCTTTCCAACAAATCTTCTATATTGATGTCATCACTTTTTCTACCTATTTTTCAGGCACATGGAATATTTTAATGACAGGCTGGCTTTCAGCTTCAGGAAAAATCATATGCATAGGCAGCAATAGCAGTTGATCAATCATGCAATAATACCTATTTCTAAAGTGTACTTTTAGCTTTGAAAATGTATTTATGTCCATTAATGATAAACAAATGAAGATCAATATAAATACTAGTTTGTACTTACCCTCCAAGAGAAGATGTCCAAAGTCTACAGGGAGAGACTGAAGACAATAAAATACACCCTGTTGTCAGATACTGTGATGAAGAAACTATATGGGTGAAGGATGAAACTTCTCAAGGTGGGCTCTGGGGAAGGAGGAGAGTAAAACAAGCTCAAGCCATTTGCATAGCTATAAAGAAAATGTTCTCTTATTCTCTGGAAGTCTGTGGGGTGTGTGACTAGGAGCAAATGGACATGTAGCGGAATCCGTACACATAGGCACCCACCAAAAGAACAAGTCAAAATCAGGTGCAAATGGTGTGGGAGTCGGAGCTCTACCAAACCAACACAGCTGTGTGCTACCTTTTACCGACGCTTTTTTTTTTCCTAGGAGGCGTGGTCTTTTGTCTTTCACTGACTTGTAATATTTTTTCATGTGTATGGGGTGGGTTTTTCAGTGATGGAGCTGCCTTTGAGTCATCAATGCTCCTTTAAGCAACCCCTCACCCTGCTTTGTAAGGAACCCCAATACACTCATTGGTTCATTAATTCTGGTTTTGGTGCATTCATGCTTTAGTCTGTCTGTGCCTTATCAAAAGGGAATAGATATGTGTTTTGTGATTGCATCTCCCCAGGAAGAAAAGTTTCAAGCAACACACTCTCTCTCCCTCTCCACACTCCCTCTCTGCTTGCAAATAAATAAATAAATAAATATTTAAACAATGATAATAATTTTAAAATTCTCAGAGTATAAAGAATTATGAATTTTTGCTTGTAAATTGTTTAGTCATTCATGGCTTAGCAGGTGACAACTGCTAGCTACATGTTAGCATGTATTTCTGTATCTCCCGTTTTTCTTTTGTTGTTTGCAAGTGTGTGGGCATGTGTGCATGTATGCATGGTGTGTGTCTGCACACATTTGCATGCCAGAGTCCCTTGTCTCTACAAATAAACATAGGATGCCTGTGTTACTTTTTGCATTTGGCTTATATGGGTGGCTTACAGCAGGCTTTGCAAAGAAGTGCCTTTAAAACCTCCCAGCTCCCTCTTTTTCCCTTCCTTCCTTTCTTCCTTCCTTTCTTTCTTTCTTTCTCTCTCTCTCTCTCTCTTTTTTTTTTGCATGTGTATGTGGTATGCAGACCTGTTGTAGCAGATAGCTTCAGGTTTGCTGAGATGAACTTCAAAATTAGGCACAGTTATGGAGGAAGAGATATTTATTGAAGCTTACTGATTCAGGAGAACTTCCATAATGACAGAGGAAGCTGGCCTGTCACAGGTCCAAGGAGAGACAGAGTGAGAGAGAGCACAAACCAAAAGACAAAAGCCACATAGCACACTGCAGGAACTCCAGGTGGAACTAGGGACTTTGCATATCTTTAGATTGGAATTTCAGACCCACCATCACACCTTAAGCTCCCCTTAGTGAACCTCATCCAGCCAGGTGGCTGCAGATCCAAACTACAAACTAATAAAACACTGAATATATTGGGGGCCATCTATTCAAACTACCACATTCCAGCCCTGACCCCCAATAGATTCAAAATCATCACACATTATAAATTGCATCCAGTCCAATATCAAAGGTCCCCAAATTCTTTATCAACTTAAGATAGTTCCAATGTCCTAAGTTTCCTCTGAGGTTTAGGATAATTTCTTAGCTGTGAGTCCTGTAAAATCAAACAAGTTATATACTTTCAACATATACAGGCACAGAGTAAACATTTTCACCTGGTATAAGGCATAGTAAGGAGAGACTAGAACAATGCAAACTCAACCACCATCAAACGAACATGAAATTTCTTCAGTTCAAGTCCAATATAACCAGAGACTGACAGTATCCAGATTTTCCAATTTGGCCCCTCCAGCTGGGCAGAGTAGCCAGGGAGCACTTTCATCTTAGGCCAACGATGCACTCCATGGTAGTCCTTGCCGTCCTGGCATATCCAAAAGTTCTTTGGGTCTCCATGCAAACCATGGTCCATCATCCAAAGGCTCTCCCAGCTTATTCATGAGGGCCATAACACCCTGCCTAGATGCCATGTCTCAGCAGTGGCTTCTGGAGCCATATGCAATTCATGACCACGCCACACTTTTTCCATGCTTCCAAAACAAGTACTAGGTGTGCAGGACATAGCCATATTCTTAATTCAGGGACAAAATAAATCATGACTTTGAAGAGCAGGTTCCTTTTCCAGTCAACTCTTTCTAAGACTTCGCTTTTCTATCATAGTCTTTCCTCAGGCATAACTTTCATTGTTTTAATGTAAAGCAGTTGAGCCATCATCCTTAAGTGTTGGTCCCTGAAAGGCCCAGGTGTGAGGACTACTGGAACTTCCTGAGTCTAGCTAAAGTTTGGCGACCTGTCTCTGGCCAGCTAGGACTCAGCAAGAGGCCTAATGGCTTCTGGCCTGCTACTTCCACACAGGAGTTGGAATTATCGTCACAGTTTACTATTGGCCCTTACCTTTTCCCCCATCCTCAAATCCCCACCTTCGTCCCCAACATCTTATAGGCAACTGCTTGGCATAATAAAGCGAGTTCCTGCTTCCACAAAACTCCCGACTCAGTGTGGTTTTTCTCCGGTGACTAGGAGAGAGTCTGAGTCGTCCGACGCTCATCCTTCTCCTCAACCCCTTGGGAGGAACCAGCGGGCCTGGTCCCTCCTCAGCACTACCTACCCGCCAGGGAGGAGCCCACCACTTAAGATTGCTAATTTGTGTGACAATAGAAGCTTCAGTAACCTAAAATCAATCTCGGTGCTTGTAATTTTAATTTGCTTGAGGTTTTCCAACTTTAAATCTTAAATCTGTCAGTCCTATATCTTTAGCCAAGCACATTAGTCCATTACAAATTTAACCTTGATCAAACTCTCTTGGCATGGGCAGCAGACTGCAGCCAGCCCTTATGCCAGTAGCGTAGTTCCAACAAAGTCCTCTGCAGTCTTTTCTTCCCCTTAGGAAGTTCATAAACCAAGCCTCCAAGTTCAATTCTCTCTGAATTTAGCATTTTCACACTCTCACAGGAAGAGTCCATAATACTTGGCTTACTGCTCAGAAGGCATCTTCAGTTGCAAGCACCAAGTCCATGCCTGTTCCTCTAAAACGAAAGTTCTAAAAAATGAAAATCCATATGGTCAGATTCATCTCATCCCACTTTAGATACCAATAAATAAGTACCCCACACTTTAGTTCCTTTTTATCTTGATCAAGGGGAAATGTTTAAACAACTGCTGTCTTCATTTAAATCTGCTGTGTTGTTGAGGAAGGAAGGTCTCCAGAGGAAGCCCACAGAATTTCCTTCAGTCAGTTTCTAGGGCTTGGGTTTGTTCTGCTCTATTTTATTTAGAGTCATCTCATAATCAGTTACTCAGAAAACTAAAAACATGTAAGGGGAATCTGTTTAAACCTATATGAGTGGCTGAAATATCCTGTCAAGTTTTTATTTATTTATTTGAGAGAAAGAGGGAGAGAAAGAGAGAGAGAGAGAGAACGGACACAGCAGGGCCTCCAGCCGCTGTAAACGAACTCCAGACGCGTGCGCCCCTTGTGCTCATGTGTGACCTTGTGTGCTTGCGTCACTGTGCATCGGCCTTACATGGGACCTAGAGAGTCAGACATGAGTCCTTAGGCTTTGCAGGCAAGTGCCTTAACCCCTAAGCCCTCTCAAGCTCCCCATCTATTTTTTTAGACAGGGACTTCCTGGAGCTCTCCAATTAGGTCAGATTGGCTATCAGTAAGCTCCAGAGGTCCACTTGTCTCTGCCTTTTCAGTGCTGGGATTACAAGTGTGTGCTATCATGCCCAATCTTTTTATGTGGGCACTGGGAATCCAACTCCTCATACTTACAAGGCAAGTACTTTACTGCTGAGTTATCTTCCCAATCATAGTTAATTTACTTTTTCAATAATCAATTGACAGCACATTCATTATGTACTATAGGAGGAAAAACTGTGTGCTAATTCCACCCTCTGTCTTAAACCTGTCCTGGAACCCCAAAAGAATCACATCAGCTCTCTGCACTTCAGTCCTTAGAAAATTGGAGATTTGGCTAGTTAATATATGAAGACACTTACTGCCATATTACTCAAAGGCATTCTTCCTGAAAGTATTTCTCTTTCCCACAAGATACGTGAATAAAAACTATACCCAAAGGGGCACAGGGTTTGTATGCTGAGGGAAGGTACATGTGCTGTCTTTATCAAGTCTAGCAATGAAGCCAAGGTACTTACACCAAAGGGTAAATATCTACTTCAATAATCTTGGGCCACAGTACACATTTATTATTTAAAGGCACTAAGGTAGGCTGGAGAGATGGCTTAGTGGTTAAGCACTTGCCTGTGAAGCCTAAGGACCCCGGTTCGAGGCTCGGTTCCCCAGGTCCCAGTTAGCCAGATGCACAAGGGGGCGCATGCGTCTGGAGTTCGTTTGCAGAGGCTGGAAGCCCTGGCGCGCCCATTCTCTCTCTCTCCGTCTATCTGTCTTTCTCTCTGTGTCTGTTGCTCTCAAATAAATAAATAAATTAAAAAAAAAATAAAGGCACTAAGGTACTTCAGAGAGAGGTTTAAAGAGAATTTTTAGAGAGCTTCAAGTAACTTCCATAATCAAGTTCCAGAATTAAGAAGAAGGCAAGCAAGGCAGGGACGTGCCACAGTGGCAAAGCACTTGCCTAGTCCAGAAGGCACTAGGTTCAAGCCCTGGCACCACATAAAAACGTAAGTAATGTATACCTATTAAAAGGATTTGTATATTTACATTTTTAAACATATTTTGATAAAAACTATCTGAAGAGGTGTTTTTACTTGTAAAACCTAAAAATAGGAAATTTTGGAGCATAACAATGTGTTAGAAAATTTCCAGGGCTCCACGGGGAACATATGATTGCAAACAACTGCCCTTTGTGGCCGTCATGAACCTGGTACTCAGTGTCATAGCTTGTCAAAGTGTTAAGGCCAGCAAGCAGCAAATCTAGCATTAGAGCCAACCAGCCTTCCTCAGATATGCATTTTTTTAGGGTGCCTCAAACATGCAGATAACTGCAGTGAAGACAAGGACCAGGCTGCTTTCCTTCACTGAATCTGTTTCTTAGATTATCCAACATTTCAAATAAATTCCAGGTGAATTTTAGATCTAAATTATTTCTCCTCAATAGGTTTCTCTGTCCACCATTCTAGCCTAAAAATTCATTTTTTGCATGCCTTCCTATCTAACATACAAGGTTTTGGAAGGATACTTTCAGATTGGCCTGTGGTGCAGAGAGAGGAAGCTGTTGTGAACACAGGAAACCAAGCCATATGGGTGCCTCCTGACACAGCTAACTTCTGCTGCTCTATGTCTAGTGAGAAGAGAATTTCACAGTGAAAGGAGTACTTTTAGAAAGCAGAAACTTCAGGCTGTAGAGATGGCTTAGCGGTTAAGACCTGCAAAACCAAAGGATGTAGGCTTGATTCCCCAAGACCCACATAAGCCAGATGCACAAAGTGGCACATGCATCTGGCATTTGCTTACAGTGTTAGGAGGCCCTGGATTACACATTCTGTCTATCTGCCTCTTCCTCTTTCTCTCAAATAAATAAATAAAATATTTAAAAAGAAAGCAGAGCTTCAATATGTACTGTGCACACCTAGACAAAAGCATACAGCTTAGATAAGAAAAGAAGGAGTTTTCATTTCAGCAAAGTTACAAGATACAGAAAGCAATAAACAAAATTATCCAAATAATTTTCTTTTGGCTTTGAAACACAGCTTTGATCTTGGGTACTTTGATTCTTCACAAGGCTGAGCCACACAGAAATAAAACAGTAGCTCTTTATAAAATGTGGGGACTGAGTCCATAAGGGCTACAAATAGTTTGTTTTCTGGCACATTTAGTTGGTAGACACACTTGAAATAGCTCACAGGAAGCTATAGGACTCCATTACAGTTAACCTCTGAAGTTTAGAGACAAGATGTAGAATTGTCACCAGGACTGGGGTTTGGAGGAATTTAGGTAAGCGATTAACATTTGTCTTCTGTTTGTAGATAATGTGCAAATGAAAGTACCCTGATTCTTTTTCTTTACCCCAGTGAGCCATGTTTTATAGGCAATCTATTGTAGGAGCTAAGCAGAGCCCGAGGGCTGACTAGCTGGCTCAGATGCTGCATCTGTCCTTGATGAATTGTTGGTCCCCCTTGTTTTAAGGTTTCCAGATTCTTGGAGTAAGTAGTTATTGTTCTTGGAGTAAGCAGCTTCTAATCATGTAAGCCAATATATAAATCATGTATATCTTCTATTACTTCTGTCCCTCTAGAGACGCATAGTACACGTTGTCTGCTGCCTCTTTCAAGCCTGGATGATTTTTTTCAACCTCCTCATCCTTGGTAAATCCTTTGAAGCAACAGATGAAACAGCTGAGCGTCTGCCTCAGGATGCCATGTGTATACTCTTTGGAGTCTCATTCTAAACTCAAGTGAGGTCCTTGATAGAGTTGCTGTAAGTCCTTTATGAGTTACATTGTTTTTTACCCTGAATAACTTTGGATATCCCTTCTTAGGTACTAGCCCTTAAAATCTGCTATAACTCTTTGATCTATTGGCCCTCAGTCTTGCTTCCCTGGAAGAAGCCTCCCCTTGTAGTTTCTATCCCTTGTTCTCTAAGATTGTAGCTCTGATGGAATGGGACATGCCTGATGGTAGCGTGGTAAAGAAGAAAAATAACCCAGGCATGGAACACAGTACAGATACAGAGGGAAGAGGGAAGATGTGCAATATGGAAGACAGAGGAGCTTGCGTGGGTGGCCCACATTGTGAGCAATTCTGAAAGTATTCAGTTTGGGAGTGACAGAAATACATTTTTGTGTGTGGACAAGTGCTCTGAATAGTGTGGATTGGAAACACAAGAGAACTAATTTGGGAAAACAGTGAGTATCTTGAAATAGCTAAGGCAAACCACCTTGTCCTGATTAGGCACTGACTCCATTTTGTGGCTGCTCGGGGGCTGTCCGGCTGCTGACTCCGCTGGCAGCCACGTCTGCACTGGCAACGCATTCAGAGTTTTCCATGATCCTGGTCCAGATGTACAAACCCAAGACAAATCCAGGACATATATGCAAAATAACTGCAGGTGCATAATCACAGCAACAGCAGTTCCAAGTTTACACTAATCTACATCTGGCACTGATGTTTATTAGGTACGACAAGAGTCTGCAAAGGAGTCAAAATGAAGACAGCAGCCTGATGGATGCAACTTCAGATTGTTTACATTACCTAACCCTTACTCCCCTGACCTAACAGTGCCCTCAGCTTCGCCTCCTGCTGATCTTATCTTAGAGATCACCCAGAACCTCTTCTGATGGCAATCTATTCTCTGATTCATTAGCTCCTCAGTTTGCTCCATGTTCCCCCCCTGGTTGATTAGTTCCTCAGACCTTTTGTTCCCTGTACCCCCCTCCCAAAAAAGAAAAACTATAAAAACCATCTAGACTCAAGGTGGTTTCTCTCTCCTCCTGTGAGGCAGCCTGGCAATTTGTGCCCCAATCAAGCTTCTTTTTCTGCCTCAGGGTGGTCTTTGCATGGTCTTGGTCATTCACAAACCTTAGATCTGGTGATGTGACTCAGATATGAGGCTTCTGGTTTCCCTCTCAGACTGCTGAGCTGTCACTGACCCATGAAGACCTTGGACCATCTGCCTGCTGCAGTTTCTCCCACTTCCCATGACTCAGCTTCATTCCTTCTCCTTCCCTCCACTCCTTCTCAGTAAGTGCCACTCACGGATTGGCCTGCTCTCATGTTTATCTCAAATGCTTTGAGAAGGGCCCTCAAACCCCTCAGGGAGATCTGCTTGAAATGGCCTTTAAAGTTTTTAATAGCTGAGAGGATCAGGAACAGACTGATAGGCTGCCCAGAGACACACAAAAATACCAGCTGCAGCTCTTCCAGGCTCCTCTGAAGAAGTCATTGGGACATCAAGGATCCTCACCAGGAATCTGCTTTAAGTGTGGCACCAGCAGACACCAGGCCAGATCTTGCCCCAACCCACACCTACCTCCAGGACCCTGTCCTCACTGCAGACTCCGGGGGCACTGGGAAGTTGACAGCCCCTCCTTGCCTTACCAAGGTAGGCCAAGCTCTTCCCTTACCCCCACAGGAGCCAGTTAGTGCTCTCCTTGGCCTGGCAGCCAAAGATTGACGGTGCCTTGGGACCTCAGCTCCCGACAAGACTCTCCAAATCACGATGGAGGATCCCAGGGTAGCGGTTCAGGTGGCATGTAGGCCTGTTTCATTTATACTAGATACAGAGGCCATGTGGTCCATCCTTTCATCCTACTCTGACCAGACTTCCCTCAAGATCTCTATGGTGGGTGGAGATGTCCAACCCTACTTCCCCTTACATTGCTGCTCCCTATCCTGCAATGTTTGGGGCACTCCATTTTCCTAGTCTTTTCTTGTAATGCCCTCTTTCCCTGCCCCACTTCTGGGTCAGGACCTCATGCAAAAACTGTCCTTCTCCTTAACCCCCACTCATCCACCATCTTCATCCTTACTCCAGATCCCTCGCTTATCAAGGCCCCTAACCTTCCCCTGCCCACTTCTCTTCCTGATCTCTAACACACATCTCTTCTCTATAGCACTGAAATGTAAGGAAAGGCCCTGGGAGTTCTGGGAGGCCCTCTTTTGCTCTAGTGGCTTACCTCTCCAACCATTGGAAACCTCTGTCTGGGGCTGGCAACTGTGCCTATGTGCCTTAGCCTCAGCAGCACTCCTGGCCCCAGGAAGTGCAAAAACTTACCTTTGGCCAAAAGCTCAGTGTTCTTTTGCCTCATAGGTTCAAGGATCTCCTCTCTAACTCTTGCCTATCAACACTAACCCCATCTAATCTTCAACTTTTTCATGTTACTTTTATAGACAACCAAACATTGCTTTAGACTCCTGAACCCCACTTCCATCTATACACCATGTGTGGTCAGGGTCAGGGAAGTGAGACAGTGAAATTTTGGGGTTGTGGTAGGTAAGCTCTTCTAAAGCCTCCAGACAGGAGTGTGTAAGTTGCTTAGGTAGAGGTAGAAGGGGGGTAGCTAGGTTAAGTGGGAGGAGCAGGAGTCCTGCAAAGCATGACACTTTGAGAATGAGCATTAAAAAAAATGGAGGGGTGAGGTGATCGCTCGGTAGTTAAAGGTGCTTGATTGGAAAGCCTAAAGGGGGCTGGGTTCAATTCCTCAGTATTCATGTAGAGCCAGATGCATAAAATGATGGATATAATATGTCTGGAGTTAATTTGCCCTTGTGTGCCCATTCTCCAACCCCTTTCTCTCTCTCTTTCTCTGTTTCTCAAATAAATAAATAAATAAACATTTGTTTAAAAGCAATGGAAAGTATAGGAATATGGAATATCTGTCAGGAAAAAAAATGCAAGAAATGAATAAAACAGCTGAAAAGAGAGGCCAGTGGGCTGCAACTGGCAAGGTTACGGAGCAGGGCTGCACTGGCCCTTTCATGCTCACACACAAACACATGCCCCTGTGTGATGGGAGATGGACATGGAGCTACAGGATTTAGCAGTGTTTTGATCCTAGTATTTTCCTCTAGTCTCCATTTCTCCTTTTTGGGAGACCAGGGGCAGAATATTATGGTTTGAATGTGAGTCATCCTTCAAAAGCTTGTTTTTTGAAGGCTTGGTCCCCAGTGTAAGCAGTATGGAAAGGCATGTGCTTTGAGGGAGTGATGAGGGGTCATGAATTCACTGATGAATTTGACATTTGGAGACTATTGTAAGGATGGTGGGAATTGTTGGAGGAAGTCTATAACTGCTTGTATCTTTGAAGGATCTTTTAAAAATATTTTTTATTTATTTCCAAGCAGGGGGCTCAGAGAGAGAAATGATGGGAGAGGATGGGTGTGCCAAGGCCTCCTGCCATTTCAAATGAACTCCAGCGTATGTGCCACTTTCTACATTTGGCTTTCTGTAAGTACTAGGGAATCAAGCCCAGGCCTTCAGGCTTTGCAACCAAGTGCCTTTAACTCCTGAGGTATTTCTCCAAGCCCCTGAAGTGTATATCTTGCCTTCGTCCCTTCTTGTTATTCTCTTTGCTTACTGGCCACTATAAAATGAGGAACTTTCCTCCATCAAGCTGTTCTGCCTCACCACAGACCCACAGACAATGGATCCAGGAAATTATGGTTGAAACTTCTATCATCACATGCAAAAGAAAAATTCTATTTTAAATTATTTCTCTTAGGTGTTTGTCACAGCTACAAAAAAAAAATTAACACAGATATCACAGCTTGAATCATGAGCAAAGTATAATATATGTTTCAGTGGAGGATCATTCTACAAAATGTCTGATAGAACTGTTCAAATTTTGTCAAAGCCATCAAAAGAAGGGAAGCCTAAGAAATTGTTATAGCCAAAAGAAGCTTCTGAAATATGACAATTCCATGTAAGGTGGTATTCTGGACAGATGAAGGATATTAGGTAAAATGAAAAGATACAAATAATGAATACTAGTTAATAATAACATGGAAATATTCATTTATTAAGTGTGTTGGATACACCTAGCTAATGTAAGATACAGTAAAAATGCCAATGGCATAGGGTGTATAAAACTATTTAAAATTTTTGTCATTTTTTTTCTATAACTCCAGAACTATTTGTAAGTAAAATGTTGTTAAAACATGAATATAGATATATACTATTTATATATTTTAATATATAAAATAATAAATATATAAAATATTTATGTATTTTATATTATATATATAAATACAGATAATAAATAAAGATAAGAAATTAAAGTATTATAGTTAGTAATAATAGAAGAGCAACATGAGACGAGAGGAAAACAGCAACCAAGAGAATAGTCCGAGAAGAGCAGATACTGTGGAGGCACATGAATGATTAAGCGGCTGATGTGGCTGGTGAGGTGTGTAAATAGTGGCTGTGAATATAGCAGCATTAGTAACACAGATTTCCTGGAATCATTTTCAAAGATTTAAAAAAAATTAAACTCTTGTAGAATAGAGTGATTGAATTTTACCAACTTAATCCTGTAGATTAAGATAGAAAGTTTTGATTATTAAAGTTATATAAGATAGACATACATAAAATAAGGTTTCAGTACTGGAGAGATGGCTTAGCACTTAAGGCACTTGCCTGCAAAGGCTAAGAACTCATGTTCAAATCTCCAGGTCCAACATAAGCCAGACTCACAATGGTGCAAGGGCACAATGTTGCACATGCCCACAAGGGGGTGCATGTGTCTGGAGTTTGTTCTCAGCGACTGAAGTCCCTGGCCTGTCCAATCTTTCTCTTTGTCCCACTTGCTCTCTCTCAAAATAAAAATAAAAGATTTAACAACAAAACATTTACCCACACTGACTGAAAAGGCATGTCTCATTATTCTATCATAGTGTCGTTTTCTCCTTCTATCAAAAGCTAAAAATATCCCAAACTGAATTACAAGATTGAAGAGCTGTGCACTGAAATGAGGTTCCATGTGCACTCTCATCTTTATCAAATTCTTCAGTTATGACCTGCCTTATGTGTACTGTAGTCCATGAACTTGGATTCTTACTTTTCTCTCCTTCCTCACTTCCTCCTTCTCCCCCTTTTCTCTTTCTTTTCTTTTCTCTCTTTCCTTTGCTCTTTCCCCCTTCTTTGTCATGTGGTGTACCTCATGGGAAATCATATGTAGTTACCTCATCCACCCATCAGAACAAGGAAGGCAGGCCTGCATAGGTCTCCAGCACACTCTTGTAGCAAGAAAGGATTTGGGCTCCTACTATAACTTGGACAAATGTGCCCCTAAATGCACACCTGTTAAAAGGTTTGGTCTCCGTTGTGGCTGTACTTAGGAGTAGGGTGAAGTAACTTTTAGGACGTGAGGCCTTGTAGGGTGTCCTTAGGAAATTGAGGAGTGTGCCTTAAAAGGGAGTGAAGGACCTTGCCCTAATGCTATCCCTGTTCATTCCCTGACTCTATGCCCCCAAGGGAGACCAAAAGCAATAGGGCTTCTGGACCTCAGATTATAACCCCCAACTTTATGCACTAAATAGTCCTTTTCTCTTTATGAGTTATTTGAAGTTATTTGACATTTGGTCTTTGTTGTTATAACAGAAAGGTGACTAATACAGTCCTCTGCCCTTGTCATGCAGACCATTTCACACTGAACTAGCTCTGCTATCAGTATTGTCCAACTCAGTTCAGTGGCAACCACACCTATTTATGTATTTTTCTCCACACATCAACCTAAGTGATTTTTCTTTTGTTTTTATGGAAACAGTGTTTGATCTACTGTTTCACTTGTGAAAGAGATGGTAAATTTATTCCTCTTGGATGTGTATTAGATGCTGTGAACAGCAGACAGTGGCTTCAGAATTTTATCAACCCACTGGCCTATCAAACTCCAGGGTTATTCTCATTGCTGAGTTTTGTTCTTGTCCACCGTGCATTTGGCTGTCTATGGCTATGCACTTTCCAGATGACACAAGCTTCTTGGCACCTGCGCATTTTCTCTTGTCAGTGTACAACCCTGCTGTTCTCCACTGCTGTCTCCTGTCTTCCCTTACACAGGGCTGTGACAAGCCCAATTATGGTCCCATGTTCTTGGTGCCCCAGACTGGCTCAGAGCTTAACAATATATCCCCTGTCCAGATTACACATGTCTGTTGCTCATCACTCACCCATCCACCAAAGAATCACTATTTCCATAGACTCTAAAGCTGGATGAGAGCACTGGGAGGGGTGTGGGTTTGTCCTGAGGCTGACTCCCTCCTACCCACCCCAGGGCCTGTGCAGCGGAGGCTGTGTTCAGCTTACTTCTTTGCATCGGCTGTCCTTTCCCTGCTTTTTCCAGGTACCCACTCACTTCCTCTGTGGACATGTGATGACCTTCCTCTCTTTTTATTTGGAATAAAGTCCACTGTTTTCTTATTCTGTCTTCTTCTTTGGTAGTGTAGCCTGCCATAGGACCTGGAAATGGACACAACTCTTAAGTTGCTAAGCGTGCTTCCGAAAGACATGCTTCTATAATACTGACTTATATGTCAATGGTATTATCATAACATTAAGATGTTTAAGGAATGATAATTTAATGAGTATATTATAATATCTGAGCATGCTAATCTATCATTTATTGTGCATAGTAGCAATATTATTTTCATTTGTCACTCTGCACTGACAAAGTTCTCTATGTATGTGGTGTTGTGTGCAAGCTATTGAGTAATGCTGCAATAAACATTACTGTTCAGATAACTTAGTTGTAAGCTGATGAGACTCGTTTGGCTATATAACCAAGAATGGTATTCCTGGATTATATGGCATTGCTAATTTAGTATTTTGAGGAAACTCCATACTAATGCCCATCATAACAAAGCTTATATGTTCTGTGTTTGCCCTTATATTTACATACTCAATAAAATTTACCTTCTAAATAATAACCAAAAGGAATTATACTATGATAAAAATAGGTCAATTATAACAATATACTGAGCTAGAGAGAAGGCAAGAAATACTTGAAGGAACAAAATCATCTAATATTAATTTTAATTTCTAGCATTCCTAAATAAATATATGTTCAAGAATACTGGTGTGTTGGGCTGGAGAGATTGCTTAGTGGTTAAGGTGCTTGCTTGTAAAACCTAAGAACCTAGGTTCGATTTCCCACATAAGCCAGATGCAAAAGGTTGTACATACATCTGGAGTTCATTTGCAGTGGCTAAAGGCCCTGGCGAGCTCATTCTCTCTCTCTCTCTCTACCTCTTGCTCAAATAAGTAAACATAACATTTAAAAAATATAAATAAAATACTAGTGTGAAGAATGGCTAAATTCTGCTGTATCCTCTGGGTTCTCTGAGGCGGTGATGCTGCCTTGAGACTTGATTACCATGAGTGGAATGTTACAAATGTAATTATAACCTCCATAGTAACATAGGTCTTGTAGCCTTAGACCTTTGCAGCTGGTCCTGTGTTCTCTTTCATGGCCAACTCCTGCATTGGCTCTGGGCTGGATCTTGGCACTCTGGACATTAATGGGAAATGAGTAAACCTGAAGTGAGAAGGTCTTGAAAAGCAATGGCCTCTCAAGCTGATGAACACTTCTGCTCTACCATATGAAGAAGGTGGGTGAGCTTGTGGCAGACAAAGGAACAGATGAAGATCCAGCTCCACTGACAGATGCATGGGGAGCCCAAGTCAAGCAGGCAGTTTAATGGGCCATTGAGTGTCTCAGGTGAGACCTAACCAAAGTGTGAGTCCAGGAACAAACCACATTCTTGTCTAGGTCATGAAATTATAGAGTGATTTATTGTAGCAATAAACAATATGAACAACATATACAAAATATGATGAAAATATGGAAATATTAAATACAGTTGACATATATGTTATGAAAGCAAAGACCAAAGAAACACTTTGTGAAAAGGTTTTCCAAAGCAAGGTAGAATGGAGTAGGAAAACCACGACTCAAAGGGAGTGACCGGGTGGCATGGTGCTCCTTCAGTGCTCAAGCAGCACAGATGATGCGCAGTGTCATCTCAAGCGCTCGTCTGAGTTCATGGGGCCTCTTTTCTCCAGGCAGTCACTTAGTTTCACTCAGAACCCAAAGATTTAACTGAAAATTAGCAAAGTCCTGAAAGTAGATTGGAAAAAGGTTTTAGTGGAATAGTTGATGAAATGTTGGAGTAAGAAAGAGGAGAGGGAAAGTGAAATGTGACTGTTTGGATTCATCTTCAGTAACTGTGAGAGCACAGGCTGGTGCTGGTGGGTCACGTCACATGGGCTCACAGACGTTGCCCCACATTCGGCCCCTTGTAAAACACCATGACGGTTATTGGTCCGGGATCAGGAGCCTGTTCCATTTTCACTGTTGAGTGAAAAGCATAAAGATATCTTTGTGCATACACTCTCAAATTCTAGCCTTATCTCATTTCTTGATTACATTTTCCTTCAGATTTGCTTAAAGACATGAAGCCAATCCTATAAAACTAAGAAGTAGCAAGAGAAGGAAGGAACGCATGACTCATGTGCTCAGATTCTGAATCTAGACCCTACTCTGTTCAAGGAATAACTGGCTGTTATTTGTAACAAATTGGATTTCAATATACTTAACTGTTGTTTCAAAGATTTACTCATTTTTTCCCAAAATGTACTGTGTTTACAGTGCAAATGTATTGTACTTACTTAATCTTCCTGACAATCCCATGATTTTGATATTACTTTATCCATATTTTAGAAAAGAAGCAAAACAGTTGAAAAATTACTGAATAAACACAGATCATCAATAGTGATACAGGGTTTGTCTTCAGGAAAGTTTGTTTCATGGTAAATAAAATCACATTTCTTATCTAGAGGTCTGGTTTTTTTCAAAGAATAGTGGTATCCCGTATGGGGTCAAGGTCCACTGGGAAGAGAAGAAACGTGACACAGGCAGCATGCTGGACCGCACTTAGGTCTCTACTGGTGCACTCTGTCACATACATGTACAAGTTCCAGTGACTGTGCTGTGTGGAAAAGATACCAAATGTTGTCATCACATGATGTGTCCTGATGCTGATGAGCATATAGGAAAATTTCTGAAATCAGAATTCCACTGTTATCCTTTCCCTGGTTTCATGAGCTGAGGCCTGCGAGTCCCTTGTGAAGAGGAGCAGAACCCTTGGCACCACTGCCTTGGGACATAACCTGGCTAGAACATACACTGTCACGATCCTTGGTGACCTCCTATCTCTAGCTAAAGGGATATATGTTAAGAGATATATATTATTCAGGTACCTGCATCCTCCTCTCCACCATTATGAATTATTGAGCTCTCCTCCAGAAAGGAAGAGATGTCTTCTCCAAATATTTTCAATGATAAATTCTGTGACAGAAATCTGTAATGCAAAAGGCAAACAAGATGCTCTTTCACATGACAAAGTTTTAAATCACATCTGATATTTAAGTCACTTAGCTATGAAAACTGTAGAAATTAGAATTGAGAAAAAATTTCATTTCCATGAAATATATATGAGCCAGTTTTCTTTTAAGAAAACCTATGATATTTTACATATTATTTAGGGCACAGATCTTAATATGTAGTCAACACAATGAAATAAAAACAACAGAATAATCTGCAAGGTTCTGATTGTAATGGTTACTCTTTATCCTCAACTTGAGTCGATTTGTAGTCTCCAAGGAGGCACAGGTCAGGGTATGTTGTGTGTTTCCAGAGCTGTTTTACTGAGGATGGAAGACTCACCCTGAAGGTCTGTGTTTTACCCATTGACCAAGGTGACAGGGAGACTAAAAAAGCAAGGGGGAAAGGCCTGACAACCAGCATTCACCTTCCTCTGCTTGGGTCCAGATACAATGTGACAGGGCCACCATGTGCTACCATCACCATGTCTTCCACAGTTGTGTTCTCCTGGCACTGTGGGCTAAAATAAACCCTTCCATCCTTAAATTGCTTTTGTCAAGTATTTTGTCATAGCATTGAAAAGGCAACTGACATAAACTAAAGAAGGTATTTTGGTGGATGTTTATAAACAGCAACTGGAAAAAAAACTAACAAATTTCATTTCATAATTAAGGGATCATAACTTGGAGAATCAGAACATTCTATGGGCCTTATGTGAAAGAAACAGGCAGCTAGAAAAACCACATGCTTGCATAACTTCCCATTACCATAGGCCCATTAAGGTTCCAGACATGTGTACTTTTTTTTTGCTTTCAGTTATATCTGGATGTTAGAGATCCAGATCTGGGTCAGCAGGCTTCATTCAGGAACAAACCCCTCTAATCACTGAGCCATTTTTGCAACTTCTCCAACTTAATTTAATCTAATGTTAACTAGATTTTGTCCATTGGCTTAACTATCTAGAAATTCTATCTCCAATTTCCCAGTCCTGGGATTACAGGTATACTTGTAACCTAAATATTATGTTGGTGAAGCCTGGTACACATGCTTGCCTTGCAAGTACTTGACCCACTGAACCATCTATCCATCCACAGAGCTCTTCTCTTATTTGGAATTGAGGTTTCCTTAGAATGTCCTGGACTCTTTCATGTGGCTTATTGTTCCAGTTGCAAACATGAAACATCCTCTAGTTTAGCTGAAGAAATTCCCAACAAGTCCATTTGTGAAGGGTTTGGGACTCAAAGTTGTTTTCTTAGGAAGTGACCTTTGGTGGAAGGGCCTAGTGAGAGGTACTTGGTCATTAGGGGTATGCCGCTGCAAGGCATTGTGGGACTCCATCCTTTCCCACTTTTCATGGTGAGCTGAGTCGTTTTCTTGTGCCGTGAACTTCCACCTAAATCTCCTTCTCACTGATCAACAATCAATGGAAGCAATCAAGTATAAAATTTAAACCACAAGACATTGAGAATATGTCTTTGATATTTCTAAGTGAATTATCTCAGTTACCTTGTTGTATTTTCAGACACTGCCAAGCACATAACATGGTCAGCAGTTACTTCTTTCCCAGGGTCAACATGGCAGAGGAAAGCTAATGTATATAGATCCATCAGGCTCATGTTGTCCAAATTACACAGCAAGTGTCACTGATGACCAGAGGAGGGAGGCACTGTCATTACTGCCATCCATTAGCAAATGTGAAATTTTTGAAATTTGAAAATTTTGTCCAAGTCAACACATTCCTCTCTTGTGGCAGCAAGTGTTGAACCTTGGTTACAAAACTCCAACACCCTTGTGTTTTCTTCCTTTTTTATTCCTATCACATCGCACTACTTTAATGGTTTTGTCAATCTAGGTCCTCAGTTTGAATAAGAAAGTAGAAGTGAGTCACTCTCCTAAAGTCCTTCTAGTTTACCTTCTCCAACAGTCCCAGAGTAAGTTAAATATCTGTTCCAGTCCAGAGGAACACAGTTCAAGGGTATGCTTTAGGAAGGGTCTTTCAGAGTTATGCTCAACTCAAGGTTTACACTTGAGAACTCTGCCCACCAGGCATACATTAAGAGGTATCAGTACCTTTTTTGTGAAATCATTCAGATGTTCTGAAGTGCAGGCAGTAGGCAGCCACAGAATACTTGGAGCCATGCACACAGATAAGTTATAAGCTGTCATGTGATTAGTTGAAGACTACTTTTCAATACTTTTCAACATTCCAAAAAGGTCTCATGAGAATCACATTGGGTTCAGGCAACTGTTCCAAAAGGCTAAACATAGACAAAAGTTCTTTTAAAGTAGTATCACTTAAGGAGTTGTAAATGTGGAAATGGGGAGAGTAACTTTTTGTTCACCATTCATACTGTCCATTGGGAAAAATGGAGAGAATGGTTATACCATTAATGGATTACTTGAAAAGATTTTGCACTTGTGGGCTAGTGAGATGGCTTAGCAGTTAAGGCATTTGCCTGTAAGCCTAAGGACCTAGGTTTGATTCTGCAGTGTCCGCATAAGCCAGCTGTACAAGGTGGCACATGTCTGGAGTCTATTTGCTTTGGCTGGAGTCTCTGGTGCACCCACTATCTCACTCTCCTTCTCTCTCTCAAATAACTAAATAAATATAATATTTTAAAAAGATTTTTGCACTTGTGCATGTAGTATATGTGCATATGTGTGTCAAGACATGTTTGCAGGAGCACATGTACATGTGTGTTCATGAATCTTGAGGCCAGAGGTAGATTTGGGGTGTCCTTCAACATTACTGTCCATTTATTGAAGCAGGATCTCTTAGTCGTACCATCCAGTTAGATTGCACTGGGGATCCCCTGTGCCTCTCTCCCTAGAAGTGCTATTACAAACATTCTACCCCTAGTTCTTTTTCTCTGGAGACAGGATCTCAGTGTATCCCAGTTTACACTGTAACTCACTTTCTAGCCCAGGCTGTCCTCAAACTCACAATGAGATAGTATAATAAAAGATGGAGGGTCAATCAAAATTCAAGATATTCTGAATAAGACATATGAAAATCTACTTTTTAAAATAATGGCACATCCAGAAGCCATAGGTTGTTACTAGAAAATTTTCAGTGCCTGGGATGAGATACCTCCCAGTGAGTCATTGACCAGGGAGGTCTATGTTGCCTCCAAAACATTACAGGCTATTGCCAAGGCCCTTGGTTTCCCATGAGAAAGAGATAGTAAGACCCTATTGCTGAAGACGTCACTTGCCTGAGCAGCAAAGTCACTGAGAAATCAAGGTGGTGCTGAGCAGAAAACATTTTCCTTTAGCCCAGCAATCTGAAAGCTGGAAAAAGCTGCATGTAATGCAGTCTTATGGAAGACAGAAGTCATCAGCAGTGAAAACAGTGGACACTGGAAAGCTCAAGTTTGGGCAGACAGGCCAAATGTCTGAAGGAGTGCAATAGTGACATGTCTGCTCTGGGGGAAACCAACTGCTCTCTAATTGGACTGAAGGCCCGCTCTATGGGAGGGAATACATCCCTGGTACTGAAAACCTAATCAAAGGCCTATGGCAGGAGAGGTCATGAGTCTTAGGGGTAAAAAGCCTGCTCTTGTCTGGATAAATGCATATATTACTCTCACCAAATTGCCCTGAAAGCACTACACTTAATATTCATGCTCATATATGAATGCTACTGTCACTTCTGGTTAGAGAAGCTTCTCTTTTCAGATGGCGATGACCACTGGAATGGCCCAAAAGGCAGCATAGTGCTTAGAAGAAGAGACAGAGGAGTGTCCAGCAATGAAACATCTCACAACCTCCAAGGCTCAGGGTCCATTGCAGAAGAGGTGGCGGAAAGAATGTAAGAGCCAAAGGAAGGGTACCACTCACTACATACAACTGTCCAGACAGAATTTGGCCTTGATATCCAAGACCTCACAGTGCCTAGCAATACCCACCCAAGACCCTCATAATAGGAGGAAAAGATGATGACATCAAATTAAAAGAGACACTAATGAACAGAAGGAGGGGATATGATGGAGAGCAGAGATAGGAAGGAGAAAGTGGGAGGAAGGGAGGGAAATGCCATGGTTTGTTGTCTGTAAGTACAGAAGGCCTGAGCTGTGTGCTCTTCAGTAGAGCATTGTCATACTAACCTTGTGCTTCACTTCTCTTAACAGTATAGTAATGTAACACACAAACCTGTAACCTGTAAGCAGTGGCTTATTGGATGTACACAAGTCCCCTTGTGTAACTACAGGTTAACCATTTTACAACTGGGTTTCCATAAAAAGGCAACAATGGAACCTGAGACCTCTCTCTTGGGTCTCTGTACATCAAGGCTAAAGGCATCCAAATATAGGCTTCTTAAATGCTGCCTGAGAAGATGTGTCACTTTCAACTGAAGATAAAAGTTCCTAATGTCACAAGACTTTCTGAAGATTTTGCCAGGCAGGTTGGCTGCATTCCCAGCGACCAGAAGGTTGAAGCTGGTGGAGCTCACGTTAGCGGCCAACCTGGACTACACAGCAAGACCCAGTTGAAAACAAAAGGTAAAAATTATGGACTTGCTTACATTTTGGTAGTAGAATAAGAAAAAGAAGTTATACCACCTTGTGAACTTCAAAAGTAAATCTTTTCACTGAGCAGACCACAACTCCTCTTAGTAGTAACTAGTTCAGGAAATGCCTCCAGGTGAATATCATGATCATAACTCTGTGATGGTTCACTCATTCCACCATTCTTTTTTTAATTGTATTTTATTTATGAAAGGGAGATTAAAAGATAGATAGATAGATAGAGCATGGGTCTTCCAGGACCATCAGCTGCTGCAAACAAACTCCAGACACATGTTCCACCTTGTGCAACTGGCTTACGAGGGTCCTGGGGAATCAAATCTGGGTCCTTTGGCTTCAGAGGCAAGCACTTAAACCATTAAGCTATCTTTCCAGCCCTCCACCATTCTTTGAAATGATGTTGAAGTACTGGGGATGGAGCAGTGAAGACAATGCACAAAGTCCAAGACCCAGTCATCTCAGTCCTTTAATATGCTACGAATACATAGCACACACTCATGGGGTTCAGGGTGTTCACTGTGTTTCCCACGGCTCCAATTCAGTGAAGGTTCAGGGATGCCTTTGCCTGATGTAACTGATCCTACATGCATGCAGAACACGGGTTTCCTCTACTGTACTGAGCCCAGGGAATCAGAGTCCATCTATAAGAAGTGGTGAAGTGAGAACACAACTCAAGTAAAGTTTGTCACTGGCATTTGATGTTGGGCCACTACTTATAGACAGCCCAGTGGCAAGTTCAGTGTGGCCCTGATAGAATATTTCTTGATCAGGTTAGTTCTTTAGTACCTGACATAATATTTTGAAGGCCAAGTCAGGAGAATTAGAAGATAACTAACTCTAAGTCTTTTTTTTTTTTTTTTTTTTTTTTTTTTGTTTTTCGAGCTAGGGTCTTTGGAGAGGAGGAAATGAACAGTAGCAATAAAAATTTCCTCAACAATAAACTATCCTGTTTATTAGTTAACTCATAGTAGCAACTGAGAAAAATCTAAGGAAGACAATAAGTGAGACTAGTATAATTATTTTTTAAGACAAAAATCAAACAGTTAGCAAACACCAGTTCATAGACACTGCCATTTCTCTATGAAAAGTTAAAGAAATAATTGTTCACTTGAAAATTACCGTTGAAGAATACCACACTTTTGTTCTGAAGAACTATAATAAATTTAAAAAAAGGGAGTAAAATACTAATTGACATAGGATACTGATTTTAAGACCGTCTTTACTGATTAGCAATCACAGAAGCCATTGCTACCAGTGTGGGTGCATGGTTAAGTAGTTTCCTCCCCATAACTGGATCCTTGTGGACCCTGATCTTAACATGAGTCCTCACAGTGATGGGAAGTTGACTGTAAACTGGAAGTCTGTTGGGAATTTTAAATATTTGATTGCAGTTATATGATACAAGCTAAATGAATAAGGCAAGTTGTAAAGCAAACAAGTCACAATACAACTGGTTAAAATAATAATTACCAGTATATGTGCAGGTTAAATAGTTTTCTTAAAATATTCTGTGAAAAATGGTTTACCTTTTTAAAAAATGTTTTACTTATTTATTTATTTGAGAGAGAGGAAAAGAGACAGAGGAAGAGGCAGAGAGAAAGAGAGAATGAGCATGCCAGGGCCCCCAGCTGCTGCAAGTGAACTCCAGACACATGCTCCCCCTTGTGCATCTAGCTTAAGTGGGTCCTGGGGAATCAAACTGAGGTCTTTAGGCTTCACAGGTAAATGCCTTAACTACTAAGCCATTTTCTCAGCCCTAATTTACCTTTTTTAAAAATTTATTTATTTATTTATTTGAGAGCGACAGACACAGAGAGAAAGACAGAGAGGGAGAGAGAGAGAATGGGCGCGCCAGGGCTTCCAGCCTCTGCAAACGAACTCCAGACGCATGCGCCCCCTTGTGCATCTGGCTAACGTGGGACCTGGGGAACCGAGCCTCGAACCGGGGTCCTTAGGCTTCACAGGCAAGCGCTTAACCACTAAGCCATCTCTCCAGCCCTGATTTACCTTTTTTGACCGTGATAGAAAATGTAAATTGGCTATGTTCATGTGTAGCCATCCCATGTCAAGATAGCACCTGCATGGGAGTCTTAACAAAACTTGGCTACAAAGTTCACCTTGGGCAATCCTGGCATGAGCGTGGCCTCCATTCACTGTGTCCTCACACTCGCTAATCCACAGGACACTCAATGGGATGATATTTTTGTTTTGCAGGATTTCTTATGCCTAGAAAGACAGTCAAGAATATGTTAGTTTGGCCGGGCGTGGTGGCGCATGCCTTTAATCTCAGCACTTGGGTGGCAGAGGTAGGAGCATCGCTGTGAATTCAAGGCCACTCTGAGACTTCATAGTGAATTCCAGGTCAGCCTGGGCTAGAGTGAAACCTTACCTTGAAAAACAAAAACAATAACAACAACAAAAAGAATATGTTAATTTGTGTATTAAATATGGTAGCAGCTGTGCTAGTGGCAAAATCCAGCTCGAATCCAGAGCCTCTGCCATCTCTATCACTCTGGAAATAGTTCAGTGAATGGGTAGATGGGCTTTCCCAAAGCCTGTGCTCAGTGAAGCCTGTCCCAGGAAGACCCTGAGTCCACCTCAGCATACAGATATAGACTGCCTGAGCTGGTGAGAAATGACTCAAACTGTTGTGTACAGATGATGCAGCTTTAGAAATCCACACACACCAACCTAGAAAACTCATTTCAATAATTCTCCTGTGAACTAAATAAAACACTAAGAAGGTCTGCTGTAGAGAATACAAACCAAGGAAGTTATCCATAAGACTAGCCATTTATTTTATCCTGTAACATTTACCTGGTACCTGCCTGTACTCAGAACACTTTAAAATATATATATTATTTGATTTACCCCTCAGATAACTCCACCAGATAAGCTGTATTCATCCCTTTTTTAAAAAAATATTTTTATTTGTTTACTTGAGAGAGAAAGAGGGAGGGAGGGAGAGAGAAACAGAGAGAGAGAGAGAGAGAGAGAGAGAGAGAGAGAGAGAGAGAGAGAGATACAGAAGGAGGGAGGGAGGGAGGGGGAGAGAATGGGCATGCCAGGGGCCTCCAGCTGCTGCAAGTGAACTCCAGATGCATTATCACCTTGTGCATGAGTCTTATGTGTGGGTACTGAGAAATTGGGCCTGGGTCCTTTGGCTTTGCAGGCAAACATTTTAACCACTAAGCCATCTCTCCAGCAATCTCTACAGCCCATCCCTTTTTATATATGTGGAAATGTTTAGATGGGTTAACAGGACACAGTAAGAGAGACAGGGTTTGAACCAAGGCTGCATAACAGCCACCTTGGCTCAACAAACCACTGTCCACCTCTGGCTGCTGACACACTTTCTAAAGTTTAAGACTGGAGCCTGTCTCTGTGAAGGAATATCTTCATCATTCCCACTTCTGGCCTCCTTTCCTTCCCCAGAGCCATCACCCCTACTGAAAGGATTGCTTTTTTACTTTGAAATAAGGGTATATAAATTAATTTCAGGACACTTATTAATAAAGCTGTATGCTACATTGTAACAACTACCACAGCATAACTGCATGCTCAAATGCATGCTCCCCAAACTCCATTGTATTTCTTCCATATACATTCTTAGATTGTTTGTCAATTTAGTAAATCTGACAACTATGAATGTATTATAATCTGTCTCAAAGAAGAGAGTATTGGCCTCAGACAGAGGGGCAGAAAGTAGGAAAGAGGAGGAAAGGTAGTAGGAGGAGAAAGACAAAGAACTTCCACCTTAGCTTTGTAATTTAGGAAGAGTTCCAGGGAACTAAACACCCATGAGTGTAAGATGCCTATTGTCCAACAAATGATCAGTTAGGGTCTTAGGATCAGGACTTATAGAATAATCTACATCTGAGTGTAATTTACTAATAGTAAGTCAATAGTCATCTTACTTTTCTCTTCTTGATTGTGAGCATGCAGGCAGTGAGTACTAGAAAGTGTGTGAGTTAAATAGAACATTTATCCTGTGTCTGTACTACCATTAACATTTTAATATGTATAAAAAATATTTGTTTTCAAAAAATACATTTTTATTGAAAAGAACAACTTCCTAAGTCTTTTCTATAGCAATAAAGCAAGAGACACTCATAAAAGGGATACAAATTGGAAAGGAAGAGATTAAATTATCACTATTTGCAGATGACATGATTTTATACATAAAAGACCCTAAAAACTGTACCAGCAAACTGTTAGAGCTGATAAACACCTTTAGCAACATAACAGGATATAAAATAAATACACAGAAATCAGTAGCTTTCCTATATCCTAACAACTAGCATGTACAGGATGAAATCCAGGAATCTCTTCCATTCACAATTGCCTCAAAAAAAAAAAAAAAAAGTACCTTGGAATAAACTTAACCAAGTGAAGGATCTCTACAATGAGAACTTTAAAACACTCAAGTGAGACATTGCAAAAGACACACGGAAATGGAAAGGTATCCCATGTTTTTGGATTGGAAGAATCAATATTGTGAAAATGTCAATCTTACCAAAAGCAATATACACATTTAATGCAATCCCCATTAAAATTCCAATGGCATTATTCACAAGAATAGAAAAAAAAAATCCTAAAATACATTTGGAAGCACAAGAAACCTCAAATAGCCAAAATGATTTTGAGCAACAAAAATAAGGCTGGTATTATCACCATACCTAATTTTAAGCTATATTACAAAGCCATAGTAACAAAATAGCATGGCATTGGCACAAAGACAGACATGTAGGTCAGTGGAACAGAATAGAGGACCCAGACATTAATCCAGACAGCAACAGCCAACTGAATTTTGACAAAAATGCCAAAAATATTCATTGGAGAAAAGACAGCTTCTTCAACAAGTGGTGCTGGGAAAACTGGGTACCTATATGTAGAACGATGAAAATAGATCCTGGTACTTCTCAATGAACAAGAGTCAAATCCAAGTGGATAAGGGACCTTAATATCAGACTTGAAACTCTGAAAAAAGGAAAAGGTAGGGGAAACCCTTCAACATATTGGCATAGATAATGACTTTCTGAATATAACCCCAATTGCTCAGAAAATAAAACCACTAATCAATACTGGGATCTCATGAAATTACAAAGCTTTTGTACAGCAAATGACACTGTGAATAGAGCAAAGGGACATCCTACAGAACGGGACTGAGGATTAATATCCAAATGTACAAAGAACTCAAAAAAAAACAGAACAATAAGAAATCAAACAACCCAATAAAAGAAATGGGTTATGGAACTACATAGAGAGTTCTAATCAGAAGAAATACAGATGGTATAAACATCTAAAAAAGTGTTTTACGCCCTTAGGCATCAGGCAAATGCAAATTAACACTACCTTGAGATTCCATCTTTTTCCCATCAGAATACCTACCAACAAGGAAACAAATGACAATAAATGTTGGTGAGGATGCAGTAAAAGGGGCACCCTTGTACACTGTTGGTGGGAAAGTAATCTTGTACAGCTATTGTGGAAATCAGTATGGAGGTTCTTTTCTTTCTCAATTTTATTAAACATTTTCCATGATTATAAAAAATATCCCATGGTAATACCATCCCTCCCCCCTTTTCCCCTTTGAAATTCCATTCTCCATCACATCCACTCTCCATCTCAATAAATCACATCTCTATTTGGATGCCATGATCCTTCACTCCTCTTAAGATGGTAGGTAGTGTCAGGCACTAAGAGGTCATGGATATAGAGGTTAATATTTTGTCTGGAGGGAGTATGTTTAAGGAGTCCAACCATTCCTTTGGCTCTTAAATTCTTTCTGCTACCTCTTCTGCATAAGACCTTGAGCCTTGGAAGGTGTGATAAAGATGTTACTTGGTACTCTAGTTACTTCTTTCCAGCACCATGATATGTTCTGAGTTGTCCTAAGGTCAATGCCATCTGAAAAGAGAAGATTCTTTATCCAAAGTGAGAGTAGCATTAATATAAGGGTTTGAATATTAAGAGAAATGCTTACTGGGCAGTTTTATAAGCATAATATATTCACTTATCCAGACATCACCAGATGTTACAACCCTAGCACTCATGACTACCCGTTATAAGTTTTCAGTATCAGGGATATATTCCCCTCACCCCCATGGATCAGGCCTCCAGTCCAATTGGAGGGCAGCTGGATTCCACCATGACAGACATGCCACTATTGCACCCTTTGGCTCATTTGGCCTGGCTGGCCAATTATAAGGCTTGCAATGTCCACTGTTGAGTATCTTGTTTGGTGGTGTATCTTTCTCCCATTGAACTGCATGCAGAATGGCTTTTTCCAGCTTTCTGTCAGCTGGTCTACATGGAGGAGGTTATCAGCTCAGTTCCAGCAGGAATTCTCAGTGGCCTTGCAGCCCAAGTATGAGGAGTCTTCAGCAATAGGGTCTTACCATTGATTCCTGGTGGGAAACCAAGGGCCTTGGCAATGGCCTATAATGTTTTGGGGGCATCATGGACCTCCCTGGCCAACAACTCACTGGAAGGTATCCCATCTCTGGCAATGAAAATTTTCTAGCAATGATCTATGGCTCCTGAGTGTTCCATTGTCCAAAACTGAAGGATTCCATTTGATTTCTTTATATCCTCTCAGATTTTGATTAGCCCTCCCTCCACTTTTCCTTTACTCAATCTCCTCACCTGACATACTTTGGGCCTTCTCACCCCCATTAATCTATTCTTTTACTTACATATATACATATATATATTAATTATAATATATTAATATGCTAATATTAATATATTATAATATATTATATAAATATATATAAATAAATTATATCATATATAATAATATATTAATATCTTAATATATTACATATATTAAGTACCCTCCTCCTTTCCCTTCTCTTCCCGTTGTATCTCTTTTTTAGCTTACTGGCCTCTGCTACTGAGTTTTTTCCTTCTCATACAGAAGCCCTATTATCTGTAGCTAGGATCCACATATGAGAGAGAACTTGCGAAACTTGGCTTTCTGGGCCTGGGTTACCTCACTTAGTATAATCCTTTCCAGATACAACCACTTTTCTGCAAATTTCATAGCTTCATTTTTCTTTACTTCTGAGTAGAACTCCACTGTACAAATGTGTCATATGTTCATTATCCACTCATCAGTTGGGGGACATTTAGGCTGGTTCCATTTCCCAGCTATTATAAATTGAGCAGCAATAAACATGGTTGAGCACATACTTCTAAGGAAATGAGATGTGTACTTAGAATATATGCCCAGAAGTGCTATATCTGGGTTATATGGCAGATCAATCTTTAGCAGTTTTAGGAACTTCCACACTGATTTCCACAATGGCTGGACCAGATTGCATTCCCACCAATAGTGTAGAAGGGTTCCTCTTTTTCCACATTCCTGCCAACATTTATGATCATTTGTTTTCATGATGGTGGCCAATCTGACAGGAGTGAGATGGAATTTCAATGTAGTTTTAATCTGCATTTCCCTAATAACTAGGGACATAGAACATTGTTTTAGATGCTTATACACCATCCGTATTTCTTCCTTTGAAAGCTGTTTAGCTACATAGCCCATTTTTTAATTGGCTGTTTGATTTCTTATTATTTCACTTTTTGAGTTCTTTGTATATCCTAGATATTAATCCTGTATCAGATATATAGCTGGCAAAGATTTTATTCCCATTCTGTAGGTTGCCTCTTTGATTTATTCACAGTGTCTTTTGCAGTACAAAATCTTTGTAATTTCATGAGGTCCCAGTGGTTAATCTGTGGTTTTATTGCCTGAGCAATCAGGGTTGTATTCAGAAAGTCTTTGCCAAGACCAATATGTTGAAGGGTTTCCCCTACTTTATACTCTAGCAGTTTCAGAGTTTCAGGTCTGATGTTAAGGTCTTTAATCCATTTGGACTTAATTCTTATGCATGGAGAGACAGATGAATCTATTTTCATCCTTCTACAGATCATGTCCAATTTTCTCAACACCATTTGCTGAAGGGCCTGTCTTTTCTCCATTGAGTATTTTTGGCATTTTTTATTGAATATCAGGTGGCTATAGGTGCCTGGACTTACATCTGGGTCCTCTATTCTGTTCTACTGATCTACATGTCTGTTTTTGTGCCAGTACCACACAGTTTTTGTTACTATGGCTCTGTAGTATAGGTTAAAATCAGGTATGGTGATACCACCAGCCTTATTTTTGTTGCTCGGTATTATTTCAGATATTCAAGTTTGTTTTTTTTTTTGCGATTCCAAATGGATTTTTGGATTGTTGTTTCTATTTCCATGAAGAATGCCTTTGGAATATTGATGGGGATTACATTAAATGTGTAGATTGCTTTAGGTAAGATTGCCATTTTCACAGTATTGATTCTTCCAATCCAGGAACAAGGAATGTTTTTCCACTTCCTAGGGTCTTCTGCTATTTCTTACTTGAGTGTTTTAAAGTTTTCATTGTAGAGATCCTTTACGACCTTGGTTAGGTTTATTCCAAGGTACTTTATTTTCTTTGATGCAATTGTGAATGGGAGTGATTCTATGATTTCATCATCTGTGTGTTTGTTGTTAGCACATAGGAAGGCTACTGATTTATGTGTATTTATTCTGTATCCTGCTACATGGCTGTAGGTTTTTATCAGCTCTAACAGTTTGCTAGTAGAGTCTTTAGGGTCCTTTATGTATAGAATCATGTCATCTGCAAATAATGATAACTTGATCTCTTCCTTTCCAATTTGTATCCCTTTTATGTGTGTCTCGTGCCTTATTGCTATGGCTAAGACTTCCAGTACTATATTAAATAAAAGTGGGGACAGTGTACACCCTTGTCTTGTTCCTGATTTTAGTGGAAGAGCTTCCAGTTTTTCCCCATTTAGCAGTATGTTGGCTGTACGCTTGTCATAAATAGCCTTTATTATATTGAGATATGTTCTTTCTATTCCCAGTCTCTGTAGGACTTTTATCATGAAGGGATGTTGGATTTTGTCAAATGCTTTCTCTGCGTCCAATGAGATGATCATGTGATTTTTGTCCTTCAACCCGTTTATATAATGTATTACATTTATAGATTTGCGTATATTGAACCATCCCTGCATCTCTGGGATAAAGCCTACTTGGTCAGGGTGAATGATCTTTTTGATATACTCTTGCATTCTGTTTGCCAATATTTAGTTGAGAATTTTTGCATCTATGTTCATGAGGGAGATTGGTCTGTAATTTTCTTTTTTTGTTCTATCTTTGCCTGGTTTTGGTATCAGGGTGATGCTGGCCTCATAGAAGGAGTTTGGTAGAATTCCTTCTTTTTCTATTTCCTGGAAAAGCTTAAGAAGCAATGGTGTTAGCTCTTCCTTAAAGGTCTGGTAAAATTCAGCAGTGAATCCATCTGGGCCCCACCAGAGGTGTTTCTGCCAGCCGGTGCAGGCTCTGGATGCTCTGGATCTCCCTTCTTCTCTGCTGCTGTTTCAATTTCATATATACCTCACTTTTTAGTAAAAGTGTGTATTTTGCTGGTTTTTTTTTGTTGTTGTTTTTTTTTTTTTTTTTTGCTTTTCCTCCCTACGCTGCTTTGGCATGGTACCTGTACTGCCATCTTTGAAAAACTCCAGTGTGGAGGTTCTTGAGACAGCTAAAAATAGATTTACCATATGATCCAGCTATAGTACTCCTAGGCATATATCCTAATGACTCTTCTACAATATTAGAGATACTTGCACAACCATGTCTGTTGCTGCTCTATTCACAATAGCTAGGTAATGGAACCAGCCTAGATGTCCATCCACAAATGAATGGATAATAAAGATGTGGTACATCTGCACAGTGGAATTCTATTTAGTGGTAAAGAAAAATGAAATTATGAAATTTGCAGGGAAATGGATGGATCTGGAAAGGATTATACTAAGTGAGGTAACCCAGCCCCAGAAAGCTAAACATCACAAGTTCTCTCTCATATGTGGATCATAGCTACAAATGTACAGATTTGCGTGTGATCTGGAACCAAAAATCAGTAGCAGAAGCCCATAAGCTATTAAAAGGATATAAGGGAAGGAGGAGAGGGAAGGTCTTAAGGGGATGGTATTGTATACATGTAGCAAGAAAAACAGATTAGAGGGAGGAGAAAGGCCTAAGTGAGGTCAGGTAAAGAGATTGTAGAAAAGAAAGGTGGGGGGGGGATCCATTAAAATTCAAGATATTCTGAAGAAGACATATGAAAATCTACTTTCTTTAATAATGGCACATCCAGAAGCCATAGATTATTGCTAGAAAATTTTCAGTGCCAGGGATTGGATACCTTCCAGTAAGTTGTTGGCCCTGGAGGTCCCTGTTGCTTCCAAAACATTATAGGCTATTGCCAAGGCCCTTGGTTTCCCATGAGAAAGAAATGGTAAGACCCTATTGTTGAAGACTTCACATGCCTGAGCAGCAGAGTCACTGAGAAATCAAGCTAGTGCTGAGCAGAAAACCTTCTCCCTGTATCCCAGCTAACTGAAAGCTGGAAAAAGCTGTACTGTGTGCAGCCTTATAGGAGACAGAAGTCATCAGTGGTGAAAACAGTGGACACTGGAAGCCTCAAGTTTGGCCAGATAGGCCAAATGAGTGAATGAGTGCAATAGTGACATGTCTGCTTTGGTGGAAACCAATTGCCCTCTAGTTGGACTGAAGGCCAACTCTATGGGAGGGAATACATCCCTGGTACTGAAAACCTAATCAAAAGCCTGTGGCAAGGGAGGTCATGAGCCCTAGGGGAGTAAAAAGCATGCTCTTGTCTGGATAAATGCATATATTACTCTCACCAAATTTCCCTGAAAGCACTACACTAAGTATTCATACTCATATATTAATGCTACTCTCACTTCTGGTTAGAGAAGCTTCTCGTTTCAGATGGTGGTGACCACTGGGATGACCCCAAAGGCAACATAGTGTTGAGAAAATGGGACAGAGGAATGTCTAGCACTAAAATATCTCACCACTTCCAAGGCTAAGGGTCCATTGCATAAGAGGTGACCGAAAAAATGTAAGAGCCAGCCGGGCGTGGTGGCCCACGCTTTTAATCTCAGCACTTGGGAGGCAGGGGTAGGAGGACTGCCATGAGTTCAAGGCCACCCTGAGATGACAGAGTTAATTCCAGGTCAGCCTGGACCAGAGTGAGACCGTACCTCGAAAAACCAAAAATAAATAAATAAATAAATAAATAAATAAAATAAAAGAATGTAAGAGCCAAAGGAAGGGTACCACTCCTCACACACAACTGTCCTGACAGAACTTGGCCTCACAGTGCCTAGCAATACCTACACAAGACCCTCATAACAGGAGAAAAAGATGATGACATCGAATTAAAAGAGAGACTAGTGGAGAGAGGAAGGGGATATGATAGAGATCAGAGTTATGAAGGGGAAAGCAGGGGAGGTGAAGGAAATACCATGGTTTGTCTGTAAGTATAGAAGTTGTCAAGAAAAATATATATTAAAAAGAATAACTTACTAGCTAGAAATATTACATGTGAATTGTTCCATATATGAAAAATTTTGAGGACCAACATATTTATTAAATTGTAAAGTTCTTCTCTTGGCCTCTTGTACCATGTTGCAGTCAAAAGACGGGTCTGTCATCTTTAAGTGCCTTCAGCCTATTATATCAGTTATATAAGAAACATTCAGAGGTGGGTGTGGTGGCACACTCTTTTAATCCCAGCACTCAGGAGGTAGAGGTAGGAGGATTGCAGTGAGTTTGAGGCCACCCTGAAACTACATAGTGAATTCCAGGTTATCCTGGGCCAGAGTGAGATCCTACCTCAGAAAACAAAAACAATAACAAAAACAAAACAAAGCATTCAGGTTTAGACTTGCATTCCATCCCTAACATAGTTCCTATGTATATAAAAATAATACAAATCTGGAAAAATGAGGATGATTCTGAAAAACTCACCTATATATTTCTTCTTTCAACAATTTTTATATATTTGCCAGGAGATACACACACACACACACACACACACACACACACACACACACACACACATGCACGCGCATGGAGAGAGAGAGAGAAAGAAAGAGTGGGGGAGAATATGAACATGGCTGTGCCATGGCCTCTTGCCTCTGCAAATGAATGCCAGATGTGTGTACTACCTTTTGCATCTGGCCTTACATGGGTACTGGGGAACTGAAGCCCTGATGGCCATTTTTATAAGCAAGCACACTTAACGGCTGAGCCATCTCCCTAGCCCCTCATCCAAATATTTCTGATAAAAGATTGTCAATATATGGAACTAAAACAATGACAGTGGGGCTGGAAAGATTGCTCAGCAATTAAAGGCTCTTGCTTGTAAACTAATGTCATGTTCAATTCTCCAGTGCCCATGTAAATCCATACGCAGAAAGGGACACATGCATCTACAGCTTATTTGCAGTGGCAAGAGACCCTGGTGTGCCCAATCTCCCTCTCTTCTTGCAAATAAACAGTACATTTTTTAAATCAATGACAATAATGTCTTGTGAGTTGTATCTTCTGTCATAAAATGGATAATAATCTCAAAATGGTTGTTACTGCGATACACCTGTAGTAAATAGAATATCTTTGTAAGGAAATACACATGGAAGGAAGTTCCATCATTACCTACACAAAAGGTGAAATTCCCAAATTTTCATAAAATATATATGTAGCAATTGGCTGATTCTTTTTTCTCAATTTTTATTAACATTTTCCATTATTATAAAAAAATAGCCCATGGTAATACCCTCCCCCCCAGGGGATAAATCTGACCCTGATGGAGTCTTTAACTAAATTAACCCTAGAGATCAGTAAAGGATGGGTAGGACTCCGTCCCTTCACCCTGTTAAGGGCCAGGTGTACCCCTTATGTAAAAGCAATTACTCCGTTTAAAATTATGTATGGAACCTCCGTTCCATCCTGCCCTGTATGGGTCTTGAACAGATCACTGACTTTACTCCTGAAAGGCTTCTTCCATTCTATCCAAGTCTTATAAAGATTCCATTGTTCTGGCAGTCAAATCTGCTTTCAGACACACCCTGTCTGCCTCATCCCTGTCAGCCTAGTGACAGAGCTTGGATCAAGAGCCACCCTGTTGGGACATTGGAAGGGCTCCCACTAGGTCATCCTAACCACTCCAATGGCCCTGAAAGTGGAGGGGACTAAATAAAAGAGGATTAGAGTTACTTTTTATGAAACAAGGGGGTCTATGTATATCTTTGGGTAAAAGTTTTTTCTTTTATGCCAATCAGTCAGGAATAATGCAAGATCCACTGGCTTTAGTTAGAGAAAACCTCAAAGAAAGGAAATTTCAGAGACAAGCCACTAATAATTGGTTTCAGTCTGTTTAGTTGGTCTCCATGGTGAACTTCCCTTATCTCTTCTACTGATGGCCCCTGATATTACTGCTCTTAGGCCTTACCATAGGACCCTGCTTTATTAATGCTCTAAGTGTAAATATAAAGAATAAAATAAGTTCTGCTAAACTCATAGTATTGCAGACACAATACACCCCTTAGATAAAAACACCCTAGACACTGTTCTTCAGAAGTCAAGGATTTGACTTAATGTCATATGGGGGGGGGGGTGAAAATGGAATGTAAAGGGATACAATTATTTAAACATCCTCCTGTGCAGCTCTTGCCTTTAGGCACACATAGTGGAAGACACCATCCAAGTTGATCTTCCTGACAGATAAAGGAAGAGTTTCAGGAGTCCTTAGCACAGTCTTTAGTGCAAAATGCAGGTGGTTTCTGTTATCTAAGAAATGGGATGACCCACTCCGAGCAATGTACCATGACCTTCCTGTGCCTCTCTGATTCTAAATACCTTCATGATTACATAGCATAGAATATTTCTTGCCTCAGTTCTGCCTAACTTTGTATTTTAACTTACATCCTATTTTTACAATGAAGATCTTGTGGTTTTCTCCAATAAAAGCTGACATTCCCATCAGTTTGAGGCTGCATCTTGAGTTTCCAAATTCTGAGATGCAGACTTGGTGCAGCAGCTTTCTTCTTTTTCTTTCTTGTTGCCCAATAAAACTTTGCCTCACATTCCGTGAGTCAATGGTCATACTTGTGTGACACTGGACCCCACAATGCTATATGAGTTACTGGGGGAAAGTGGCCAACATCTCTATGAGCAATTTGAGGTCTAAGCTACACATCAGCAAACAACCTGACATGATGCTCACACAAATGAAATAGTAGCGCACAGCCATGGTGGGCAACCAACTGTTCTTGGATTAGCTACCAAATCCACTTAGTGGAAAGGAACCCATATCTGGAACTGGGAAACAAGTCAGAATCATATTTTTTTAGGGGGGAGAGAAGTAAGTTTTCTTTTTTATTAATTAGTTTTGTATTCAGAAAATACAGTCAGTTTGGTACCATTATTAGGCTCATCCATGACCTACCCCCTACACATTGGCCCCTCCTTTTTGAGGTATATGGGTCATGCATTGTGGAGTTAGCCTACCGATATGGGTAAGATAAATGTCTCTGCATATCATGACCCAACATGTGGCTCTGACATTCTTTCCACCCTCTCTTCCCAAAATGGCTCAGGGAAATTGTCCTGTAACAATTTTTTGAATGTTTGAATTGCAGAGTGAATTCTCTGAAGGCTACAAGATCTGCCTCATCCACCACCCAGAATATGCAACCATGGCTTCAAGATAAGATAAATTGTAATAGTTGGTGAGTCATTTAAAAATTCTTAAGCTTACTTTGTACTGTTAAGGTCCAAAATGATAGATGCTTGTTTTTAATGTGTTTTCTTTCCTTATGAATGGAGGTATGGTAGTAAATATGAAAAACATAGCATAATACATATTTTTAGTAATTAGTGTTTTTAATATTTATTTTTATGTGTATCAATTATGTTCTAGTAAATCCTCTTCTATACAATTTACTGGAGCATGCTACACTCTATTTTTTAAATTTATTTATTTCTCAATTTCTATTAACATTTTCCATGATGATAAAAAGTATCCCATGGTAATACCCTCCCTCCTCCCCGCTCCCCACTTTCCCCTTTGAAATTCCATTCTCCATCATATCCCCTCCCCATCTCAATCAGTCTCTCTTTTATTTTGATGTCATAGTCTTTTCCTCTGCTTATGATGGTCTTGTGTAGGTAGTGTCAGGCATTACGAGGTTATGGATATCCAGGCCATTTTGTCTGGAGGGAGCACGTTGTATAGAGTCCTACCCTTCCTTTGGCTCTTACATTCTTTCCGCCACCTCTTCTGCATTAGACCCTGAGCCTTGGAAGGTGTGATCAAGATGTTACACAGTACTCCAGTCACTTCTTTCCAGCACTATGATACCTTCTGAGTCATCCCAAAGTCATTGCCATCTGAAAAGAGAAGATTCTCTACCTAAAGTGAGAGTAGCATTAATATAAGGGTATTAATATTAAGAGAAGTGCTTACTGGGCAGTTTGATAAGCATAGTATATACATTTTTCCAGACATCAGCAGATGTTACACCCCTAGGGCTGATGACTACCCTTGTTTTAAGTATTCAGTATCAGGGATGTGTTTCCCCCCCATTGAGCGGGCCTCCAGTCCAATGGGAGGGCAGTTGCTTTCCACCATGACAGACATGCCACTATTGCACCCGTTGGCTCATTTGGGCTGGCTGGCCAATTATAAGGCTTGCAGTGTCCACTGTTGAGTATCTTCACTGGTGGTATCTCTTTCTCCCTTGAACTACATGTAGAATGGCTTCTTCCAGCTTTCTGTCAGCTGGTCTACATGGAGGAGTTTATCAGCTCAGTTCCAGCAAGATTTCTCAGTGGCTTTGCAGGCCAAGTATGTGAAGTCTTCAGCAACAGGGTCTTACCATCTATTCCTGGTGGGAAACAAAGGGCCTCAGCAATGGCCTGTAGTGTTTTGGGGCCATCAGGGACCTCCCTGGCCAACAACTCACTGGAGGTATCCCATCCCTGGCACTGAACATGTTCTAACAATGATCTATGGCTACTGAGTGTTCCATTGTCCGAAACTGAAGTGTACATCTGATTCTGAATGCTTAAGACTTCTGGGTTGAGGCTCCCGCATTTCACATAATTGAAGTGGAATCCCATCAGTCTCCTAAACAAGCCTAACCCCAGAAAGTAAAAACTTGTGACTGTCTGCCATTGTCTATGTTGATGAAAGGTTTCTGTGGTGCTTTTAGGGGTGTTCATTCAACAACTGCTAGGAGAAATGGAGCAGTAAGTATAAATAAGTTGGATATTTCAACATAGGGAGGTATGGATTCAAAGGTAAAAGGAACTTAGGATTGTAAACAGCCAGCGCTATATTGTTCATTCATACAGTTGCTCTAACAACTTCTAAATACTGAATTACATGGGATATGCAGCTTATTCAATTTTTTTATTTCATAAGTTAAATTTATTTTAAGTGAAATCTATTTGGTTTTAAATCTATGTAAGTATATATTAGAATAGAATGAATATTTAACAATTATTATAACAAATTATTCAATAACAAACAAATAACAAATAAATTCTAACATATTAATTTCTTAGCTTCTTTACTTTAAAGATACTTCAACAATATAAAAATGTATGTGTACACTAGGAAAAATAAATTTCCAACTGTCTACAGCTCCAGTTTGGTATGTGTGCATTGTGTGTGTGTGTGTGTGGGTGTGTCAACAAGTTAGAACTAAAGCAGCATTCAATTTAGAGCTCTATATTTTTGCACAATTAAAATGTAAAATTACTTAAATCATCAACTAAATAAGAGATATCAAATGCAAATAATATGAAAATGAATATATTATGCCCACCAAAATGCCCTATAAGTATTAATGCTATTCTCAGTTTTCATTAGATTTTTCAGATGGCAGTGACCAGTGAGGTAACTCAAACCTTGTCAAAGTACTGAGAAGTGACAGTGGAGTGTTCAGCACTAAATGTGACATCTCTGTCACACCCTCCAAGACTCAGGGTCTACAGCTGAAGAAATGGTGGAAAGAATATAAGAGCCAAAGGCAATGCTTACAATACTATCTTCTAAACAGAAAGTGGACATATTCATGAATTCACAGTGGCTGATGCTACTGTGACCTGAACAACAGGAGAAAAAAGTGATGAATCAAAATAGAAAAGAGAGTAATTGAAAAGAAGGGATTCAGTGGAGGAGGGAATCAGGAGGGGAAAAAGAAAGGTTGGTGGGAAAAGATTATGATCACGCTATATTATGGATGTTGGCAATAAAAAGTTTTAAAAAGTATATAGGAGCCAAAAAACAAATATTTTTAAAAATTTATTTAGATTTATGTGAAATAATCAGGAAGTAGTGACACAAGGTTGCTTACTGCCAAACATTACACATTAAAATACCTAAGATTCTAACATTTCCCTGTAGCAACAAAAGTATATCTAATAATAAAATAATATTTCTAGAAATTTAATAGGATTATGCTTCACATGCTTTGTGATAAAAAATGCTTTTACATGGTAACTTTCAATAGGAATATTTTAGGGTAAGCAGAAAAAGTTTTGTGTATCTAAATTTGGCATATATTTAAGAGGGTATGAATAAGCCATACGGAAACCTACATTTTTGGGTAACAGTGCACCCAGAAGTCATAGATTGTTACTAGAAAATTTTCAGTGCCATGGATGGGATACCTTCCAGTATGTTGTTGGATGGTGAGGTCCCTGATGCCTCCAAAGCATTACAGGCCATTGCCACAGCTCTTGGTTTCCCTCCAGAAATAGATGGTAAGACCCTGTTTCTAAAGGCTCCATATGCCTGGGTTACAAGGTCACTGAGAAATCAAGCTGGAGCTAAGCTGAAAACCTCCACCCTGTAGACTAGCTGACAGAAAGCTGGAAGAAGCTATGCTGTATGCAGGCTCTATGGGAAAGAAAGTCATCAGTACAGATAAACAACAACAGACATTGCAAGACTTAAGTTTGGCCATCCAGGCCAAATGAGTCAACAGTGCAATAATGGCATGTCTGTTATGGGGGAAGCCAACTACTCACTGATTGGACTGGAGACCTGCTCCACAGGAGGTACTGAAAACCTATGACAGGGGAGTTCATGAGCCCTAGGGATATAACACTTGCTAATGTCTGGCTAAATGCATATATTATGCTCATCAGACTGACCAGTAAGCACTTCTCTTAATGTTCATACCCATATATTACTGCCACTCTCACTTTTGGGTTAGAGAAGCTTCTCTTTCTAAAAAAAATTTGTTTATTTTTTATTTATTTATTTGAGAGCAACAGACACAGAGAGAAAGAGGCAATGAGAGAGAGAAAATGGGCATGCCAGGACTTCCAGCCACTGCAAACAAACTCCAGACACGTACGCCCCCTTGTGCATCTGGCTAATGTGTGTCCTGGGGAATCAAGCCTTGAGCCGGGGTCCTTCAGCTTCACAAGCAAGTGCTTAACCACTAAGTCATCTCTCCAGCCTGATAAGCTTCTCTTTTCTGATGGTGGTGACCTCTGTGATGACTCAAAAGACATCATAGTGCTCAGAAAATGTGACAGAGGAGTGTTCAGCACTAAAAGATCTCTATCACACCTTCCAAGGCTCAGGGTCCATTGAGGAAGAGGTAGCAGAAAGAATGTAAGAGCCAAAGGAAAGGTAGGACTGCTTACAAAGCAATCCTGTGGACATGAAATGGCCTGTTGTATGTCCATGATCTTACATTGCCTGGTACTGATTACAAAGGACCCTCATAATAGGAGGAAAAGATGATGACATCAAAATAAAAGAAAGGGGCTGGAGAGATGGCTTAGCAGTTAAGCGCTTGCCTGTGAAGCCTAAGGACCCTGGTTCGAGGCTCGGTTCCCCAGGTCCCACGTTAGCCAGATGCACAAGGGGGTGCACGCGTCTGGAGTTTGTTTGCAGAGGCTGGAAGCCCTGGCGCACCCATTCTCTCTCTCTCCCTCTATCTGTCTTTCTCTCTGTGTCTGTCTCTCTCAAATAAAAAAATAAATAAATAAAAATAAATAAAATAAAAGAAAGACTTATTGAGAAGGGAAGGGGATATGATGGAGAGTGGATTAATGAAGGGAAAAGTGGAGGAGGAGAGGGAATTATCATGGCTTATTGTCTATAATTATGGAAGTTGTCAATAAAGCGTTTAAATTAAATAAATAAATAAAATTGGCATAAGTATAGTGTCTAAGCTGCAGTATTAAAACTTATCTCACCAGGCACAGTGACACATGCCTTTAATCTCAGCACTAAAGAGGAAGAGGTAGGAGAATCACTGTGTGTTTGAGGCTATTCTGGAACTACAGAGTGAGTTTCAGGTCAGCCTGGGCTACAGTGAGACCCTACCACAAAAAATAAAAATTAAAAAAAAAAACTTTTTCAATAATATTTCTACTTGCTTATCTTTTACTTAATGCTATTTAAAGTATTTTGGGGTGATATCTTCCATGTGTATTTTGATTTTCTGCTAAATTACACCTAGTAAAAGCTCTCATTGACTTTCACTTTTAGATTATTTCAACATGCTAGATTAATAATCCCCAAAGATGTGTGGTGTTTATCCACGCATTCATTTAGTCTCTATACCTAGTAACTATGCTTTTCCAGGAAATATGCTGTGCTTTGGAGACAGTATGTGAGAATAAAACATATTACTTGTAAAAGGTCAGTGGCACAAAGGATATTGAGGTTCTAAATTGAGAATCATAATTCAGTATCACAGATAGGTGCAGAAAACTGGGGCACTCCACCGTCAGAGTCACATTATCTCTACTCCTCAGTAAAACTTTTGGTATGGCCCTTTATTTAAAGAAATATATAGATTATTTTTACTCTACACAATTGATTCTCTAAAACCCTATCATGAATAAAATTATTATAATAAAATGTACTATATGGTCTTATAGTCCTTGCCAAAGTGTGTGAATATTAAGTGAGAAGTCAGATATAGGTTCTTGCCTAGGATTCCTCAGAATCTAATTAGGCAGTAAAAAATTTCATATTCCAATAGCTGTTACAGGGGACTATAGAGGAAGTATATACTGTTCTAGTGAGATCCAGACTATTGTCTAACAGTCTTGTTGAGAGAAGAGGGTCTCCCCATGTTAGAAGGGTTAGAGAGCCCCAGTGTTCTGTACTCCTGTGACCTCCTGAGCCAGTTGTACTTGAGCCCTATTGTCTCCTCATGGCTGCTTGGCTTCAGTATGTCCAACCTATGTGTGCAGAAACCTCTGACCTGTGCAATAGTCAAGTATTTTGTGGAAAGAGAGCCCTGTCTTGCACATAAAATCTTCACAGAAGAATATTGTAAGTTCGTGGCACTGGAGAATAGGCACATGGAAAGATGTTCTGGAAATGTGAATGAAAACAAGCAATGATCTCTAATGTGATGTGGCTATGGATTGTGTGGACCTTTTATACAGAGCTGGTGAGACTCTGAAATGGAACTGACCTTTCGGAACACTAAATATTTCTTAAATAACTACATTTCTTTAAACACTAAATATTCACCACGTTTGCAACCCAGCTGAGCTCCTGGGTATTGATTCCAGAGCAAGGAATACAACAGTGAATAGAAAATCCAGCATCTAATGTGAGAAAAGATCACAAGTTCAAATAGAATGGACTACCAACCAGCAGCTTTACTGGGAGATTAGATCTAAGTTTCTAGCTGAAAGCAGAGATACCAAGCCTGGAGAGGACCTGCTCAGTGTTGGGCTTCATCTGTCCTGATGCCCAAGTAGGCCCTTCAGGCAGCCTGGGCCATGGTGCTGCAAGATGTTGAAGACTGAGCTGAGCATGTATAGCAGCTAGAAGGACAGAGGCAGCTGGAGGGTCACCATGGCCTCTGCCCTCTTTCTCCTATAGGAGCTCTGATCCCAGCCCAGCTCACAGCTGTCCCCTTCCAGCCCTGCAAGCTCTGTGCCCCAGGGCACCCTGCAGACCTCACCACAGATCCACTGGAAACTAACAAAGAAATTTTGATGTAATGGTGACCCACTGTGAAGGGACAGTATGCAGAAAATTGTAGGAAGAAAAGGCTTCCAGGACCATCACTCAACAGCACACTTCCCATCCAAGTACTAACCAGACCCAACCCTGCGTATCTTGACACCAGGAAAGATGCAGTCTCTGGCACTTCCAGGGTGATATGGCCGTAGACAACAGCACACTTACTCTCTACAAATGCAGTTGTCTTCTTGTTGCTGAGCAGAGCTCCTTTACAGCTTAATGGACTAGTCTGGTAAGATTTGAAAAAGTAGCTGGTGGCATGAAAGTTTTTTATTTTGGCTCACAGTCCTGTCATGTTGGCAAGGGAAACTATGGCAGGAGCAGAGGCTGGACATCACCTCTGCCACAGCAGGTGAAAAACAGCAATATGAGAAGGAGCTGATCTCTGGCAAGGGGGAGCTGGTTGTAATACCTCTTAGAGGCTTCCTACAGCAAGGCTCCACCTTATCTCCCAACCCCATCACCACCTCACCACACCACCACCTTACCACCCCTGCAAATTACCATCAGCTAGGTGAACCAAGCATTCAGAACTAATGTGAATTAACTAATGAGTGAATGGAGGACAGCTCATTCAAACCACCACAACAAAGGAGTCTTATAGAGGTTGAATATTTAAAATCAGATTTTGATCATTCTGTCTTTGATCAAAACCTGTGCCTTAGAATTCTTAGACACAAATTTATTGTCAGATGACTTTGACCTTAACCAAATACATGGTTCTCTAAAAAATAATTTTCACTCTCCCAGTATTTCTTTTGCACATTGGCTGAAATCCCCCATTCCTTCAAATTGAAGGGAGCAAATAACAGAGACAGCATTTCTTATATTAACAACTAATATTTTTTCCAAAAGATACAAAGAAATTGGAAGACACTCTTCATAAATGTTATAATGTTAATGATGGGACATTACATTGGGCATTTGTTTTCAAGCACATTTACAGGAGAATAAAAATTGCTATTTTGCCAGGGTAGGTGGCTCAGAGATTAAAGGCACTTGCAAAGACTACCAGCCTGGGTTCAATTCCCCAGTAGCCATGGAAAGCCAAACACACACACTGGTATATGCACCTGGGGTTTGTCTGCAGTGCCAAGGAACACTGTGTGGTGATTTGAATCAGGCGTCCCCCATAAACTTAGGTTTCCTGAATGCTAGGTTCCCTACTGATGGAGATTTGGAAATTTATGCCTTCTGGAGGCAGGGGATTGTTGGGGGTGGGCTTATGGGGGTTATAGCCAGTTCCCCCTTGCTAGTGTTTGGCACACACTCCTGTTGCTATTGTCCATCGTATGTTGGCCAGGGGTGATGTCCACCCTATGCTCATGCCATCATTTTCCTCTGCTATTGTGGAGCTTCCCCTGCAGCCTTTAAGACAAAATAAACCTCTTTTTCCCACAAGCTGCTCTTGGTTGGGTGATTTCTACCAGCAATGCAAACCTGACTGCAACAGTAAAGTGGTACCAAGGAGTGGGATTGCTGCTAGACACGTGCCTGTGTGGCTTTGGCCTTTGGGAAATAATTTTCAAGAGGAATGTGGAAGGATTTGCAACCTTGGCCTAAGAGATGCCTTGCAGTGCTCTAAGTACAGCTTGATGGACTATTCTGGTCAGAGTTGAAAGACCTGAATGCACTCAGAACTATGGACTGTGAGGTTTGGCTTATGAGGGTGACAAAGAGCTTTGCTTTGACTGGGCTAACAATTTGTGTGAGAAGCTTGCTGTTATGCCCATGTACTGAGAAGTTGTGCAAGGTTGTTTTGCGTAGAAATGAATTGGTGTGAGCAGAGGGATATGGCAAAGAAAAAATGAAATCTTTGTGTGAACTGCTACCTATTCAGTTGCAACTGAGTGATTACAGCCTTTGAGATTGGGCCAGCTGACCTGCACTGGGGCAACAGGAAGAAAGCAGACTCTTTTGAAGGGGCCTGAGTGTTCAAGGAGTGTCCTGTTTTTCAAAGTCTGCTTTATTCCCCCCTGGATTAACAAATTGGTACCCTACCTGGCATTGTGGAGTATAAAAAATGCAGGAAAGAGAGGGTCATTTTTGCAACACGGTCTTGTGTTTTGGAAATGGCCATGGGCAATTTGAAGCAGGTTTGATGGTTGCCTTCATGGAGACCCTATGGGACCATTATGATGAACACATGTGCACCACTTTGTGCATCTGGCTTTACATGGGTACTGGGGAATAAAACATGAGTCATCATGCTTTGCAAACAGACACCTTTAACCACTAAGCCATCCCTCCAGCCGAAGAGGGTAGAATGTTTAAAACCTAAGGCCCAAAGGACAGTCATCCTGTAATTGGAACTACTGCCCTCTGAAGGGGTTCAGGTTGTGGTAGTGAGATCCTGATCTGTTCTTGCATGAGGATTATTACCAACAAGTCAAGCTTGCCCCTCGGCACTCTCTTCCTGTCTCACTATGGTATCCCTGCATGCAAACCCCTATGAGGATACCATTGTATAGTACGTGACATAACTAAGGAGGCAATGATGAGAGGCCAAAATCATGTGACTACTGGATTTTGTCTCAGCCTCCATGATTGTGAACAACCGAAAGGAGTCTAACATGACTGTTTATGACACTGCACTGTATTATTGGGAAACCTAATACTATCTGGTGGCAAACTGTGAAAGAGCAGTAGAGTCTCTGTACTATTTCTTACAACTGACTGTATCTAAAATGATCTCAACAAAGACCAATTGTGAAAAGCTTAAAGATGGAGTTAGGTCAGGGAACTAGGTGTATAGTTTGTCAGTTTGGCATGAGCCTCAGAATGTTGACATCACAAGGCCAGTAACCCTGACTACTGCAGAACCCTCAGACTTCAGTGGTTTGTCTGCCAACTTCTGGACATATCTTTGGTCTCAGTACCAATAAAGGAAGAAAATGAAAAGTTCCAGTGTATCCAAAGGCTCTCGATTCAAGGCTTCATGGCACAAAGTGGTCTGAAATATTAATATTCTATCATCAGGTCAGACTGACTGGTGCTTGTAGGAAGTGGTCTATCTTGTTTACTCTACAAAATTTGAACTAACTCTTACCATTGATTCAAGGAAATCTTTTATTGAGTTTTTTTTTTTTTTTGAGTTGCTATTTAACTCAAGAAAGCTGTCTTTTTACTATTAGGGGAGATGTGCTCTGCTAGGATTGTTGTTATCTTGTGACCCTTCCCCCTATGGTGCCTTGGATCTTAAGTGCTTGCTACATAGCAACTGCCACATATGTCTTCAGTCTTCCTTAAAGACTGCCTTAGATAGAGTTAACTTTAACGTATAGAAATATACATTTTAAATATACAAATTAGTTTAAGACATGAGGAAAATGTGACTTTATTTTTTATTCAAAAATACAGTGCACATTTTTCTAAAGGAGTTATTTGTCTTGTGAAAACCTGGTTACATATATTTTGTCTTGTCATTGTTAAAATAAATGAGTATATCTGTTCCCTAAAAGTAGTCATGACTACTGAACAGCAAATATTTATAGAAAATTTTGCAGGTTAGTGTTCTTTTTTATATCTCAATTTGTACTTCAAGTTTTGGAAATACATTATTTTTCTAGATTTTATGTTCTACTATATTACCATCACAAATGTTACGCCTATTTAAAAGTGCATGAACTTTCAATTTTTACAAAGTTGTTGATGTATATAGCATGCCTAATGTACACATTGCCTGTACCCTTTGTTTTAAAAGAGCATTCCCACGGGTACTTCAAACATAGTCCTGTGGGCTCCTTGGCCACTCCTTCTTAGTCACTTGTTCTCCTCTCCTGACTTTTGCACTGCTTTGTATGTCACTTCCTTTTTGTGAAAGGAGTACATGTTTATGGCTGAGTGGTTTTTGTAAGTCTGGTTCCCTCCAGTAGTATTTGGGGCTCTGCCTACCTTTTTTTTTTTTTTTACTCCAAGCTGTGTGCATTTCAGCTCAAACTGGCAGTAATTCTTCCAGTGTCAAAGAGAACCCTGGTGCTATTATAGGCATTGACTTCCTCATACAGAAGTGAGGCTCGGAAATCTTTCTGACACGTGCCATCTATGTTTCTGTCTATTGAGAGCTTACTGAGACAGAATGTGAGTTCTTAACTTTCAAAATTTTCACTGGATAGGTTGAAGGGTATCTTGGAGCCAGCTGTTTAGTCTTTTCAACAGCATGTGTGTGGTGTCCAGGTGTAGTGGCAGATGCCTTTAATCTCAGCACTGTGGAGGCAGAGGTATGGGAATTGTCTGAGTTCAAGGCGAGGCTAGGGCTATAGAGTGAATTTTCTCTCATCTTCGGCTACATTCAAACCCCAACTGGAAAAAAGTAATAATAATAATAATAATAATAATGATAATAATAATAATAATAATGGAGCACGTGTGTGAAAACATGTTCTCATTCTCTGATGTTTATGTGGTTTTGTAACAGATGGTGCAACCACACACTTGGCTTTTTCTTCACATGGTCACATCTCCCTGAAGCAGCCTCTTAACTCAGCATCTGTTGCAGCTGGACAGGCTGAGCATCTCACAACCCATTGAGTTCTGTTTCTCCTTTTGTTTAACAATTCTCTCAATCATCTTTCTTTTTCACCTTTTACCCAAGGGGGTGGGTGTTAAATGTCTTTTCTATTCACTACTTTGTGTGGAAATATCTCCATGTAGATAGCTAAGTTTATCTTTTATGAGCAAACTCAGAGTACACAATTCCAAGAATTTTATTCATATAACAAACTTCCTTCCTCTGGTTTTCAGTGACATGTTTTCTGAATCATTACCCACAATGACTTTCCAATCATTGTTTCTGCTGTTTGTGAGACTGAAATGATGCCTATATACTGAACCATGTTAGGGTTCCTGTTTCACTCTATTACCTTCTGAACTTCAGCAGCTGATTCTTCAGTGCCCAGGTTTCTGAATGATTCTAGTCTTTTGCATACAAGTCAGGGTTTATTCGCTAATATTCCTCAAAGTTCTTCAAACCTCTTATCATTACTGATTCTGTAATTTTGGTATTAGTTATTGAAGCCACTTTCAGAAGGTAAAATTTGTACCTACTGAAAGGCTTGATCAATGCAAGGAACCAGATCAGTAAAGCGAGTTCAGGTTTATCGGCACAGCTCTCAGGAAAGGTTCACTGGTCCCAAGATGGGAGGCCAGAGAAATTGCATCCAGGACCTAAGACAGAGGTCTTTTAAAGGGGAGGGCAGGGGAAGATGACTTGTTAGCTATGAACTAGGCCAGGCTGAGGAAAGTAACTATTTCAGGGATGGGAGGGAGCAGAGGTCTCCTTATAAGGTCCCCTACTTCAAGCTGGTTAGGAATGACATGGAGAGGGAGAGTCAGAAGTTGGTGGGTCTGTGCTCAAAGGAACATAAGAGTGTAAGAGCATCTGGTTGATGGTCACCCTGGAAACTTCTTGGATGTGCTGTTGAAGGAAGAAGAGGAGGCAAGGGCCTATTAGAAGAAAAAACAAATCGTTATTAATGGACTCATAAGTGGGGCACGTCCCCTAGTGGATTGGCTTGAGCGCACATCAGACAGGTGGACTGGACCTGGCAGATGTGTGTTTGGAGGCCATCAGTGTCCAGAAGGGTTTCTAGGAACCTGTAAAGGGTTTTAGTTCCAATATGTAAAGTTTGGTGAATGTCAGAGATAATTGTAGCAGCCTGTTTTAGGGGGAGAATTAGCCAACTATTGTTAAAAATCCAGACATCCCTATCTTGGGTGGCCCCCTTTTTGAGGAGTTCATTTTTCTCATCTGGCAAGTAATTGGGTTAGCATGTCAGAGACAGAAAACAGATCCATCCTGTGTTGGAGCCAGAGGACAGGGCTAAATTTCATGCTACAAAGTCATCCCTGGCATTGCCTTGGGTTACTGGGTCTTCAGAGGTCTGGTGTCCTTGGCAGTGGATAATGGCCACCTCTGCTGGGAGATGGAGAGCCTCCAGAAGTCTGGCTATGAGGGCTCATTAATAATTGGAGTACCTTTAGTAGTGAGGAGTCCTCTCTCTCTCCTTCCAGAGGACTAAATGAGTGTGAGTTACAGAGAAAGCATATTTAGAATCTGCATAGATATTAGTTCTTAAGCCTTTTGAGATATGTAGGGCCCTAGTTAGTGTGATTAATTCAGCCTTTTGGGAGGTGGTGCCCATTGGTAAGCGAGCAGCACGTAGGACATCAGTAAGTGTGACCACAGCATAGGCTGCTTGTCAGTTACCTGAACTGTCAACTGAGGAACTTTCATCTACAAAGAGGACTAATTGAGGTGATGGGAGGGGTGTGTCTTGGAGACCTGGCCAAGGGGAATAGAGGGCCTCTGCTATTTCTGGGCATGAATGAGAGAGAGACCCTGGGGAGGGGGAAGAAGGGACAAATGTTGCTGGATTGAGGGTGGAAGAGGTTGCTAGAGAGATTTGGAAGTTATCCAAGAAGAGCAGGTAGAAGGTCTGTACCCACAAGGGCACAAACAGGGAAAGAGAAGAGTGGCTTAAGAGAGCTATCAGGCACTGAGAGGATTTGATGGCAATGAGTTCAAGAAGTGTGACACTGAGGACCTCTTTAGTCAGCTCTGCTGTTGCTGCCAGAGCTCATAGGCAGGGCTGCCATCCACACACTGTGTCATCTGGTTATTTAGTCAAGAAAGCCACCACCCTGTTTATGGTTCCAATGGGCTGGGCAAGGACACCTGTTACCATTCTTGATCTTTCATCTGTAAAGAGGGAGTATGATCAGGAGCGGTCTGAGAGAGCCAGAGCTGGGACTGACAAAAGAGCATCACATAACAATGAGAAATGGTGATGGACTACATTAGGGTGGTATAGGGGCCCTGTAGGTGCTTCTTTTGCTGCCCAATATAGTGGTTTAACTGCTACAGCAAAGTTAGGAATCTAATGGTGAAAAAATATACCATGGAACCCAAGAAAGACAGGATTTGATCTGCATTTCCTAGAGGCTGGAGGTCATGGAGAGCTTGGATTCTATCAACTGTTGAGGCCTTTGAGCCAGGGCTCTGCTGTACTCCCAGGTTGGTTGCAGTAGGAGGGTAAAGCTGAGCTTTGGAGGGAAACACCCCATAGCCCTTACTGCCAAGAAAGTTTAATAGGGAGGCTGAAGCTTGTTGAGACAGAGGGAGGGATGGGCTGCCAAGTAGAAGGTCATCTACATACTGTAAGACAGTGCTGGGTTCTAGACTGCAAGAGCAGCTTCTGGGAAAAAGATTTATTTTGGCTTACAGGCTCGAGGGGAAGCTCCATGATGGCAGAGAAACACGATGGCATGAGCAGAGGGTGGACATCACCCCCTGGCCAACATAAGGTGGACCATAGCAACAGGAGAATGTGCCAAACACTAGCATGGGGAAACTGGCTATAAAGCCCATAAGCCCACCCCCAACAATACACTCCCTTCAGGAGGCATTAATTCCCAAATCTCCATCAGCTTGGAACCTAGCATTCAGAACACCTAAGTTTATGGGGGACACCTGAACCAAACCACCACAGATACCATGTTGGCCTAGGGGTCAGCAGAGCTGAATTGCTCAGTGGTGACTCAGTAAGGAGTTTGGGTTTATGGGAATTTGCATAGAATTGGGGAGTTGAGGTTGTAGACACCTGGGTCTGGAGTTACCATCAGAACAGATGCATTCCCAAACCATTTCTGGCAGCAATGGCAGCTTCACTCTAGTTCATAGTGTGACCCTCTCTTACCTTACCTATAGTGACAGGTTCCTGATTCCATCTGAACTTCTCTTTTTCAACATCACATTTTCACTGGTTGAGAATTGTGGAGTACCATCTTACCTAACACATTACTCTAAATTTATATCTAGCCCATCATCCATAGGTATTGTTCCTATCAGGGGCAGCAATGACCTCCATGGCTGTACCAATGACAGATGGTCTCACTGTAGCATTTGACATGACTGGTTGCTCCTTCTTGTAATGCTCTCAGCTTTGATGTTTCCCTTCTCTCTATCAACTTCAATGTGTTTGCCTCCATCTTCTTTACACCACATAGGGAGCTCATAAGTGCCAGTTCCTGAATCTGTTCTTCACTTCAGTCTCTAAGTAACCTTGTCCTTCATGGTAGAATTCAATGGACTTGAGCCTGAGGAATTGAGACTGGCCTTGAACATTATGTAATCTTTGAAATTTTGCATCAAGCTCTATTCCATGACTTGACCATTGACTGTTTTGCTAGTGCCTGATGTGAAGCCAGAGAAGCCTTTTCCCGAGAAGGAAACTGGCAGTGAGAAAGCCACATCAGCAGAGGACATCCACCAACTCCTGCTGCTTCATGGCACTGTGGAGCTCAGAAAAGGCTGGAGAAAGAAGAAGTGGCACCTGTTCTTATTCAGGGATTTCTTAGTTGTGTCTAATGACCAGTACATATGGCCTTCATGCTCTCCTTGCCCCCAAAGACTGCTTCTCCCTAACCATTACTGTAGGATATACAAACTTGTTTCCTTCTGTATTTGCAAATATTTTGAACCCTCAGTTATTCAGCAAGTGTTCTAGAAGTCCTATTCTTCACTGGGCCCTTATAGAGAATAAAATCCAAAATGGAGAGAAGGGCTGGAGAGATTGTGCTTGTATGCAAAGCCTAAGCCAGGTTTGATTCCTCAGTAGCTACCTAAAGCCAGATGCACAAGGTGATGCATATGTCTGGAGTTCATTTGCAGTGGCTAGAGGCCCTAGCATGTCCATTCTCTCTTTCTTGCTCTCTCTCTCTCAAATAAATAAATAAAATATTTATTTAAAAAAGAATGGGGAGAAGCAGTCAAGTGATAGTACATACCCTGTACTTTTGAGGATTAAGCAAGGGGATTGGGAGTTGGAGACAAGCATGAGATATATTGTGAAACCTTTTTTCAAAGAAATCATAATGAGAATCAATAAAAACTGTGGTATACAGAGATGCTCATGTTTGGTGCTTCCAGGCAGATAATAAGTCAAGAGACAGGAAACTTGAGATTGCAATGAGTGCTTCCAATAATGAAAACAAAAAATCAGACATCAAAATAGAAGACTAGACTAGACTACTTGAAAATAAGGAGTTACATGGAGGGTGGGTGGATGCTGGAAAAGGAGGTTGGAGAGAAGAGATTAAGATCAGGGGGCATGTGTAATAGAAGTTGGCAGTAATTTTAAAACGAGAATGGAAAGAGGCTGTCTGTGAATAATGTGGGAGGCTGTTACAGAAAGTTTCCTCAGTATGTCTCTGATCTGATAATATGTAAACCAGAACTAAGGAAATAGGAGAAACTGTTACACCCAGTATCAACAGAGGAATAAGTAGAAGTGATGTAAGGGCAGCTTGGCCCTCTGGCAGAAGGGGACCAGAGAAAGCTGATGTAACTGAAGGCTAGATTTGGGCACATGGTGTCACATATGACCATAGGGAATTTGTCAAGAATTTGATCATACAGGATCTTGACAGGCCATGGTAAGGGGTTGGAATATTTTTCTGCAGAATAGTTAACTTGGGGAGTGACTATATCCAGCTTCTTCCATGTGTTGTTCTATTAGATAATGGATTGGAAGTCAGGCATGAATAAAAGAAGGCCATCACTTATGGGAGGTCATATTCCTGTTCGCCTATGGATAATACTCATAATCATCCATTGTAGAAGTGACAGAAAATGAAGGGTTCAGGAGATGGTTTTGGAATGTAGTGAGGAGAAAGATCCTCCTAGATGCAGTTTCCTATGAATGCTGAACAGGGTAACAACAAATTCCCAGCCTAGACAGTGGAAAAGAGTTACTGTCCAAAGGTGTTGCAGTCAGGTTCACATTGTTGACAGAAATCACCAAACCAAGAGAAACTTTTGGGGGGAAAAAAGAGTTCATTTTGGCTTACAGACTCAAGGACAAGCTTCATGATGGCATGGAAAATCTATGGCATGAGCAGCGGGTGGACATCACCCACAGGCCAACATAAGGTGGACAATAGTAACAGGAGAGTGTGCCAAACACTGGCATGGGGAAATTGGCTGTAACACCCATAAGCCCACTACAAGCAATGCACTGCCTCCTGGAAGTGTTAATTCCCAAATCTCCATCAGCTTGGAACCTAGCATTCAGAACACCAAAGTTTATGGGGGACATCTGAATCAAACCACCACAAAAGACAAGGAGATAGTAAACATTTTTCCTTATAAACATTTGGGCACATTCATCATTACCATTACTATGATGACTTTTTATTTCAGAAAACAAGTAGAAATGGACCCCTGCTGCAACAAAACTTGCTTTTCCCTTTACAGGTTATTGTTAGAACATCGTACTTTGACTCAAATCAGCTAATCTCTCCAATTGATAATCAGAATTTATTGCCTATTTTTTTCACTGACCCATAGCAAAGACTGGGGTGACTTAATTCCATCACCTCAGTTCCACTCAGGCTACACTTGGAAATGTTCCTAGATAGGCTGATGAAACAGTAATGAACTCAAATGACATAAAAAAATCTCAAGGCCCTTGGTTTCCCAAGGGATGATAGGCACAATGTAATTTCCAATTAATCCCCAGAGTCTTAGTCAATTTTTAAAGCAATTTTTGACATAAAGGCAGGCCCATTATATGATCCTATCTTGAGGGGCAACATACAGTGGGGAATTATTTACTTTAACAATTTTTTAAACTACTATTTGGGCTGTCTCAGTCTTGGCCAGGAAAGGTTCCACCCATCCTGAGAAAATATCATCATAAACAAGTAAATATTTATATCCATACTAATCTGGCTTTACCTCTGTGAAATCAGTTTCCCAATATCTACCTGGCTCTGTTCCCTGCTCTCTTGCCTCCATTGGTGGTACCTTACCAGAGAAGGCATTTGTCTATTGGCAGGCCTGATAGCGGATGGTGATGTCCTTGAAGATTGAGTCCATAAAGGGAAGAAAACCTCTTTCCTCATTAGCTCGGTTAGCTTGTTGTTTCCTAAGTAAGTTCCTTCATGTAATTGCTTAGCCAGTCTCTTCCCTAGGGCTTGGGCAGCAACAGTCTTCCATTCTCCAGTTGATACCATCTTTGTGGGGTCTGTTCCTTTATCAGATGAGAGGTGAGCTGTAGATCCTGTTCCATGTATGTTGGTTGCTCAGGAAGAGTAGGTGCCAGGAGGGTGACCAGACAATCTGATGGATGCTGAGAGGCAGCACTCTTTGCTACTAGGTCTACAAGTCTGCTCACTCTTGCTTCTGTGGTCTCCCCTTTCTGATGACCCAGACAATGGATTATGGCTACTATAGCAGGTGCCCAAATGGCAGCTAGTAAATCCAAATTTTATCTTTTATTTTTAATGTTTTACCTTCTGCTGTTAATAGCCCTCACTCCAAGTAGATGGCATCATCCACATGTGCCATGGCAAAGGCATAACAGCTGTCTGGGTAGATATTAGTGTTTTGTCTTTTTCCAATATCAGAGCCTTGGTCAGTGCTATCAGTTCAGCTTTTTGAACTGATGTACCCTGAGGTAGGGCCTCAGCCCACAGGGGTTCTTCCAAGGTCATCACAACCACCCTTGTATACCTGATTATGTCCATGGAAAAGCTTCTGCCATCAGAATACATCACCAGATCAGGATCCAGCCAATCCACATTCATCAGGTCCAGGCAGAGTCCATGGAAGGCAGAGATGATCTCTAGGCAGTCATGCAGAGGGATTGATGCCTCATCAGTTTCTGGAAGCAGGGAGGCTTGGTTCAAAGCCTTGGTTTGGCAAAATTGTATCCTTGGTTGATGTAAGAGCAAGGCCTGATAGTGGCTTATGTGAGAGTTGGACAGCCATCTGTCTGGTGAGCTCTTTAAAAGAGTCTGTATCATATGTGGAGTTGTAATTGATAAAGTCTGGACCAAGGTTAATTTGTCAGTGTCCTCTGTCAGAATAGCAGCAGCTGCAATAGACCAGAGATAAGGGGACCAATGAGTGGCTACTGGGTCTAGCTTCTTAGGCAAGTAGTCCACTGGACAATGCCATAGCCCTAGTCTTTGAGTTAGGATGCTCTGGCTGCCCCTTATTTTCATCCATGTACAAGTGGAAGGGTTTGGTTAAGTCTGGAGGTCCCAGGGCAGGGGCTGATGTCAGAGCTGACTTTAATTCTTGGAATGCTTGTATCTCATTTTCAGTCCAATTAAAACCTTTACTTTTTTATTTTAATTATTTTTATTTTAGTCCTCCAGTGGCCTCATATAGAGGCTTGGCTAATTCAGCAAACCTTGAGATCTAAATTCTGCAGTATCCTACAGCTCTGAGGAATTCTTGTATCTGTCTCTTAGTGGGGATTTGAATGATGTCCTGAATCCTAGAGGCTGACAACATACTTTTACCTTCTTGGAGATCGTATCCCAAGTAGGTTGCCTTACACACACACAATTGAGCCTTCTTGGCTGACACGTGATATCCCAGATGTTTTAAGTTGTCCAGGAGATGCTCTGTGGCAGAGAGGCATTCCTCCTCCATTTCTGTACTAGGAGGAGGGTGTCCACATATTGTAGGAGAGTTGCCTCAGGTGTTTCCTTGTGAAAGGCCTGCAAGTTTCTATGATGGGCCTCATCAAAGAGGGTGGGGGAATTTTTAAATCTGTGGAAGCCTAGTCCAGGTTAGTTGCCCACTGGTGCCTTGTTCTGTGTCTGTCCATTCAAAGGCAATAAATGGGTGGACTTCCCTTTGCCAATGGGATACTAAAGAAAGCATCATTTAGGTCCAGCACAGTATAAATTTGCCTTTTGGGTGGTATCATACTGAGCAAAGCATAAGGGTTATCTTGTGGGGCTTTGTCTTTGTGCCTTCTGGAAGGTAGCCAACATAACTTCAGCCATTTTCTCAGCCTGTCTATCTTCTGGAATGTCTCTATTATTGTATACCCTGACAGCAATCTCTATTAACTCTGAAAGAAGTTTACCCTCAAAGTCTTCTGTTTTCTGAATATCCTTTCAAATATCTGGTGTGGACTGAATTACAAAAGCAATGTTAATAGTTTGCCTATTCTCCGGGCCTCAGGATCTATGGGGGGGGGGGGCTTGTCCTATATGCTTCCAGCAGCCTTTTTAGGAAAGCAGCAGGGGATTATGTGGGCCCTTGAGTTACTTCATTCACCTTAGATTTGTAGGCTGCTGAGCAAGTAGATGCCCAGAGACCACCTATCAGAGTCTGGTGAAAGAGTCTAAGAGACACCCGACCTTCAGTGGTGTTGGGCTCCCAGTCCAGTCGTGTGGAAGGGAAGACCTCATCAATATCATCAGGGTTCTCGTGAGGTAGCTGTCAGTTCCCAAAACTAGTTTCTTGTCTTCCCTTTGCATTTTATAATGTTCTTCTGTTGAGAAGAGGGTCTTCAAGAGTTGCTGACAGTCCTCCCATGTGGACTGATGGATTACAGAAGACTGTCTTGAGAAGGGATATCAGAAAATCTGCTTTAAATCAGATTTTGGTTTAGCAATAAGAACGGGATGCTGAGGAATCAAACCTAGGTCTTTAGGCTTCCCAGATAAGCACAAGCACCTTAACTGTTAAATCATCATTTACTTGATGCCTTTTTTTTTTTTTTTTAACAAATTATCTGTTATATCCTGATATACATTTTAGGTAAGTCTGATGTTTGCCTTATGTAAGGAGTTTGTAACTTGATCAAGTACCTTACTTAACTCAGTTTACCTATTTAACATTTTGTCTACTGACAAATTTCACCTAACAGATGCGACTTTAGGTATTCAAAAGAGAGGAACTGTAAAGAGAAACAAAGTTATATGCCATTTGTCATCCCTTTTCATTATCTGTTGGGCCTTGAGAGACCTGGACACGAGGCCTAGTGGAACTTCCTGAGTCTAGCTAAAGTTTGGGGACCTGTCTCTGGCCAGCTAGGACTCAGCAAGACGCCTAATGGCTTCTGGCCTGCTGCTACTTCCCCGTAGGAGTTGGAATTATCATTTCAATAGTCACAGTTTACTATTGGCCCTTACTTCTCCCCCCATCCTAGAATCCCCGCCTTCATTCTCAGTTATTATATAGGCAACTGCCTGTAACAATAAAGCGAGTTCCCGCTTCTACAAGACTCCCAACTCAGTGTGGCTTTTCCCCGGTGACTAGGAGAGGGTCTGAGTCGTCCGACGTTCACCCTCCTCCTCAACCCCTTGGGAGGAGCCAGTGGGCCTGGTCCTTCCTCAGCACTACCCAAGGGGGGGGGGGGAGAGCCCGGCAATTAACAGAGATAATTGGTCATTTTTTTGTCTCTGGACAGGGCCAGGGGAACATATGGTTTTGTGAGACCAAATATAACCATTTTAATTAAAAAAAAAAAAAAAAAAAAAAAAAAAGGCCCAGGCCTGATTTAGATAGAAAACTAGTCAGCCAATGTGCTGACCTTTTGCTTTTGTAAACTTTACTTGTTTAATTGCTGCCTTTCCCCCTAAAGTTTCTGAGAAATCTCCACTTCAAGGACATTGCAAAAACACTCCACTGCAGGGGGTGGAGGGGGCCTCCGACCACCTGCTTAGATAAGAAACTGAGGAATCTCCACTTCAAGGACAATGGAGATGATTTCATCTGCCTGGAGTGCCCCTAGCTCCTGCCCCCAACTTTGCCCGCTGAAACCCCAAGCCAATCAGAACTGTTTAAATCAACCAATCATGTATCTATATCCTACTTCTTTGTTCGAATTTCTATATGAACCCCTTCCCCCAAAAGAAAGGGGCTCTCTCCCTCACTACCACTGTGCCAGACTGTGGGGACAGAGCCCAGGCCTAGGCTTGCAATAAAGAAAACTGTTGCTTTTGCATTCCAATGTCTTGGCTTCTGTGGCGGTTCTCAGGGTGACTCCTGGGTGACTGGGGGACTTGGCTTCTGGTCAGGGGTCTTGGCACAACAGTTTAAATTTGAATAGGGTCTGAGATAAAGGGGTCACCATTCCTTTCTCCAGAGTCCAGCTTGCCATGACTTTAAATAGCATATAACAGTAAGTAAGAGCAAAAGTAGATGACAGAGTAGAGAGCTAAGCATCCTGACATTCCTTTTCTTACTCTAAAGTTTTTTTTCTTTTTTTTTTACCTAGGAAATTTATTTTACCCATTTGTAATACATATGGTGATCAGGTCTTATCTGTGTCTAAGCTGGTTAGACCTCCAAAGAACATGAATTACATCTGTGCTTATGACTCTGTGACCCACCTAGCACAGGACATCCCCTGTGTCTAATGTAAGCTGAATTTACATTAACTCTATGTCCCTATATGAAACTTTTAGAGCATCCTTGAAAGTCTGTGAACAGTTGAAAAATCTTTAACTTTAGGCATTGTGTTTAGGTTTAGCCCAAAAATTAGCTTTCTATTCCTTCTAAATGGAAATTAATTTTAGGCAAAATTTGGTCTTTTTAGATCATTTACATCCTTTCTACATACACATGTCTTCATCCACATACTTTAACATTCTGATCTGAGTTCCACTCAAAAGGCATTTTTTAATAGTCACTGATCCAATGACATCTTTTTTCTTTATTTTTAAAATTTCATTTATTTATGTGCAAGGGGGTTGGGGGGAGAGACAGAGAATGGGCACACCAGGGCCTTCCGCCACTGCAAGCAAACTCTAGATGCATGCGCCTCATGTGTATTTGGCTTCACAGGCAAATGCTTCTTAACCATTTTTAAAGGAGATTTTTCAACAGAATGATTTTGACCCTTATCTTCAAAGATGAGGACATGACAATTGAACAGGATAAAAGGTGGGGGAGGTCAGGGATGAGGGTAAGGCTAGTACTAACATGTGCTGTTTACATACTGAGTATGTCCATAACTAATTCACAAAAAGAGTGAATAGACATAGCCAAGCATGATGATGTATGCCTTCAATTCCAGCACTTGGGAGATAGAAGTAGGAGGATCATTGTGAGTTTGAGTCAAGCCTGAGACTATAGAGTGAGACCTTATATTGATACAACAAACATACAAATAAAAAGCCCACAAGAATAAATAGACTTAGCTCTTTAGAAACATTTCTTAAAAATGGCTCAAAACTTGTTTTCTGATATTGTCATGTTTTGTTTCATTATTAACACATAACTGTGATCAGGAGTCCATCATATAAAGATGAGGAACTTCATCCTATAGCTTTTCACTTTCTTCTTCCAGAGCTCAAAGTAAAATAAAGTACAGGAGAAAATGAACTTAAATTTGTTAATGTAAATATGAAAGAATTAAAATTAAGTTTTGGATGAGTTTATAAAAATTTAATTTTTTCTGTAAAAATAGAGAAAAGAGATGACTTTGGCCATTAGTACTTCAAGGCATTTGATACTAACTCTATTTTGATACTAACTCTATTTTTTTAAACTTTTCTTTTTTGGATGTGGGGTCTCAATCTAACCCAGGCTCACCTGGAACTCTGTGGTCCCACACAGGCCTCAAGTTCACAGTGATCTTCCTGCCTCTGCCTCTCAGAGCTGGGATTAAATGCATGTGACACCACACATGGCCAATTTTTATTTCATATTCTATATGTTGTAATTTTTTCTGTAAAAACAAATTGTGTTAGTAATAGTTGGATAAAGTGGGTTTTTTTCTTGATAGTAATGTGAACATAATTTTCTCATAATGTAACATAAACTCCTGAAAAATGGCTTGTGTATTTTACATCAGGCAAGTTAAGACCCCACTTCTCAAAAATTAAATTATATTTACAAATAAAAACTATGCATTATAATTTCCAGAATAAAATGTATTCATCTAAGATCAAGTGACTTGGACTTGTATGTTGTATAATAAATTTCTCCAAATTGTAATATTCCCTTCTTTTTTTTTAATTTATATTTTGTTTGTCATTTAATTTCAAAATAACAGTGGAAACATAAACCATACAACTTACAAAGTACTCAAAAGGTTATAATATAAAATTTTATAAAATCTATAGTACAAACTAGTAAACGATTCAAAGTAGGGCACATAATACTGATACAGCAGCAGCAGCTTTGCAAATGTTACCTATGGGATTTGCATAGCTTTTCCTTTTCTAAGTTACCCAGGCTGGCCTTGAAGCCACAATTCTGCCTCAGCCTTCCAAGCAGAGAGGACCACAGGCAGAAGCCACTGTGCCTTTTTTCTTATGAGCCTTTATTCCACAGGAACCACTAAGACATTTAGATTATACTATTAACAGTACATAGTGGTTTATTACTATTGTAAGATATTATTCTATCCAGACAGGGTGGTGGCTGACAACTCTGGAGGTTGAAGTAGGAGGATAGTCATGATTTTTTAGGTCACCCTGGGCTACAGAATGAGTTCTAGGTCAGCCTGGGCTAGAGTGAGACTGTGCCTCCAAAAAAAAATTGTTCTATTAAAAATATTCAGTTGGGCTGGAGAAATTGCTTAGCGGTTAAAAATATTTATTTGCTTTGCTTCCCCTTTAGTGATCATTCATCTTATTTTTACATAAAAGTAAGTGTCAGGTTTTATAACAACTTTTGCCAGACTTGGTGTGTCATTTCTTTAACCCCAGCACTTGGGAAGTGGAGAAAGGAAGACCAGTAAGTTTGAGGCCAGACTTGGTTAGATAGGACCCTTTCTCAATAAACCAAACAAAAATACAAACCAACCAACCCTGCAGATATGTCACACAAGTGTTATAGCCATAAATGTGTACCCCATAAACAGGTCTGCTTCTTAGATGCTAAACACTGTCCTTTGTCTATTTTCCAATCTGGTAACATTCCAACAACACTATATGGTGTTTCAAAGCAATTTTTTTTTAAATGGAAATACAGACATTTGTGCTGGGTATATAATTCAATGTGTGCTTACTTAGTATGTGCAAGGTCCTGGATTCAATCTAAAACAATGAAACAAATAAGTAACAATAATTACTGATTTAAAAAATTACTTGTATGATGGCACATGTCTTTAATCCTAGCACTTGGGAGACAAAAATAGAGGGATCACTGTGAGTTTGAGGCCACCCTGAGACTACATAGTGAATTTCAGGTCAGCTTGGAAAGAACAAAATCCAGTGAGAAGTACATTCTCACTGTTATGAACATACAGGCTGGGGAGGACTGAGAACCATGTCTCACAGTAAGCCTGCCATAGACTGCAACAAATCCTTGACAGGGCATTATGGAAAACAGAATGTTCATACTGAAGTCTTCATGAAATTTTTGTTTAGCTGTATGTGGACAGCAGATAAAAAGCAGGAATATGCTGAATGTGGTGGTGCATGCCTTATATCCCAGCGCTTGGGAAGCAGAAGTAGGAGGATTGCCATGAGTTCAAGACCACCCTGAGACTACATAGTGAATTCCAAGTCAGCCTGGCCTAGGGTGAAACCCTACCATGAAAAACAAAAACAAAAACAAGCAAACAAACAAAAAAAAAGAAAAAGGTAGGAATATAAGATCTCTAGGTATAGTTTAGCATGTGTGATGTCCTGGACTTAATCCAAAAATAAAACAAAAATACCCTACTTGGAACTATCTACATAAATTGCTAGAAATGGCACATTCAAGGCAGGTATGGTGGCTCTCACCCATATAATCCTACACTCAGGAAACTGAGACAGGAGGACTATCATGAGTTCCATGTTGACCTGGGCTACAGTGTGAAAACCTGTCCTCATAAAACTTAATACAGACATGGAGGCCTACGTAGGAGAGTAGTATGAGTTTGAGGCCAGCCTGAGACTACATTGTGAATTCCAGGTCAGCCTAGGATACAGTGAGATCCTACCTTAAAAAAACAAAACACCAAAAACCAAATACCCACTGGGCATGATGATGTTATGCCTTTAGTCCCAGCACTGTGGTGGCTGAGGGAGGATTGTAGTGAGTTCCAAGTCAGACTGGACTAGAGTGAGATCCTGCCTGGAAAAAAACACAACATAATAAAACAAAACAAGCAAACAAACAAACAAAAAAAAAACAAAAAACAAAGGCTGTAGAGATGGCCTAGTGGTTAAGGTGCATGCCTGCCTGCGAAGCCTAAGGATCCAAGTTTGATTCTCCAGGTCCCATGTAAGCCAGATGCACATGGTGGCACATACAACTGGAGTTTATTTTTAGGGGCTAGAGGCCCTAGTGCACCCATTCTCACTCTCTCTTTCTCTCCCCCACCCCACGCTGTCTCTAGTAAATAAATAAAAATAAATCTTTAAAAAAAACCCATCAGGGCATTCATTGTAGCACAGGCCTTTAATCCCAAAACTAGGGAGGTAGAGGTAGGAGGATCGCTATGAGTTCAAGGCCAGCCTGAGACATAGTGAATTCTAGGTCAGTCTGGGCTAGTGACACCCTACATGAAGCATACACACACACACACACACACACACACACACACACACACACACACGCACGTGCACAATCCCACCTCTCCTCCCCCCAAAAAGGACACATTTGAATTTTGAAGGTCAAATTGGGACTCTGCTTCAAATTCATTTGGGAAATGGCTACATTTAGATGGGGGATAGTCTGTTTTATTTCTATTTTATGTGTACATGTGTGCAAGTACATGAAGAGGTCCAACGACAACCTCAGGGTCTCTCAGTAGCAGGGATCTTGCCTATTAGGCTAAACTGGCTTGTCCTGTAGCCCCCTGCTGGGATCTGCCTATCTCTGCCTCCCATGCACTGGGATTTCAAGCACCAACCTGGGCACTTTTACATGGGTTCTTCTGATGAAGCTCACACCCTCCTGTTTTAACTAACTTTCATCTCCCTAGCCTCTATTTCATTTATGTATGAGTAAAATCTATAGGTTTTGCCTGCTGGTTTGTGTGTTTTGAGACAAGGTCTCATATAGCCCAGGCTGCACTTAATACTTTGCACTCATCCTCCTGACTCCACTTCTGTTTTGAGACAGGGTTTCACTATATAGCTCAGGCTTGTCTGCATTTCATGATCCTCTTGCCTTAGCCTCCTGAGTGCTAAGTTTGGTAAAAATCACTGACCCCTGCTTAAGGAAATGTCGGTGGGTGTGTCCTTATGGATCAAGTCTGTTAGCAATGAATGTATGAGCCTTATAGGCTGAAATATTTCTTTTCTGCTACCTGAGATGAACAGGATGATCAGAAACCAGGGTCTTTTTCTAATACTATACTTGCACCTATACAGTATCAACCAGTTACCTAGCTAAATTGGAAGACCCTAACGTAAGTTGAGTCATCCCAAGGTGAACAGCACTCTGCAGATTGTATTTTCCCTACTTTACACCACACTGTATGTAGTTAGTCCATATATACTCCAGTTCTTCAAGTAGAATCACATCAGTATTTTATACACATTCTACCCATTAAGAAAAGATGTGAGTGATTTTATCTCTATACGGCATGGCTCTCCACATGGAGTCAGGTAGAGTTGGCATCAGTTCTATTCATCAAAACAGCTTGTAGAAAGTGGCAGAGTTTGAGTTGGGCTCTTAGGGTGAGCCAGCTGAAACTTTTTCCTCAAGGCCCGAGTCATTACTGGAGTCAGTCCAGTTCCTGTTTCTGTATTTTCTTTATTGGTTAGAGGAGTCCCACCTGGGCTCCTTTCAACATCAACTTTTCTAAGCAGTTTCCGCAGATCAATCTGGCATTTACCAGGAGTAATCCGGACATTTGTAACTCGTGTTGGTAACACTTTGCAGTTAGGTTTCAGGGTAACACGCTGCAGATCAGAGATGGTAACTAGTGGATTCCGTTCCTTGGGTGATGGTATAAGCTTTTTCCTTTCTTCAATATTTTGTATCTTCTTTAATTTTACAGTTAGTAGATCTTTAACTGTTATATGCATGGGCCCATCTGATTTTAATGGTGCAGCCTGAAGTACTTCAGTGGAACCAGATTTTCTGAGCAGCAAAGGTGCTAGTGGTGGTGGAGGAGGAGGCCGAGGAGGAAGGAGGTGGAGGGGGTGGAGGCGGTGGAGGAGGAAGGCTGGATGGCTGTGGCAGGGTAGGAGGAAGTACAGCCCCAGAGTCTCCAGTGGTTAGAGCACTAGCCTGAGCAGGTGGAAGTTTACTGTTCATGGGACACATCTGACCACAGCTTGAACAAGAATTTTCTGATATAGTCTTCAGTGTTTCTCGGAGTTTGCATAAGTCACTTTCCAAAGTGCAAAACTGTTGTTTTAGACTATGAAGTTCTCGATGGTAGATTCGGCATGGGAAGATGATATCTTTCAATACTTCTAAACTCTGGGCTACACAGTTCTGACACCAACTGTATATACACCATACTCTATCTGTCCAAAGGCTTATTGCAGTTTTGATGTTGGGGAATTTGAAGTTCCAGGATGGCCTTGGCCAGCTTCTACTTTGGGATCTATCTGTTGAAATAACCACTCTTTCTGGTGAAGGTGGCGGTGGGGGAGGTGTAAATAGCTTAGACTGGAAGTGATTATCCTAAATAATCTTTTTGCTTTAGCTTTTAGCTTCCTTCGTCGTTGTTTGAACTTGGGCATGGTTTTATTCTAACAGCCAGGGGATTAGATGGAGTTCGGGCAGTAGTCTCTTCCATGCCATAAAGGAAAATTCTAATATTCCCTTCTTGAGGGAGCAGTTAGGGGGTCAACAAGCCTGGGAGAACTGAAACTTAAAGAGGTCACAGGACCACTCCCCAAGATTACAGAGGCAGTAAACAATAGTTGAGGGAAGATTCTTGCCGGTGATAGGCAGCAGTTTTCTTCTCCTTTCTTTTCTTTGTTTTTTAACTTTTTGGCTGTTTGTTTTGAGGTAGGGTTTTACTCTAGCCCAGGCTGACCTGGAATTCACTATGTAGTCTCAGGGTGGCCTCCAACTCATGGTGATCCTCCCAGCTCTGCTTTCCGAGTGCTGGGATTAAAGGCGTGTGCCACCACACCTGGCTACCTTGCAACCTTTTAAAGTTTAGAAAATTGTCTGGGCATAGTGGCACATGTATTTAATCCCAGCATTGGGAGGCAGAATTAAGAAGATGACCATGAGTTTGAGGCCACCCTGGAACTACATACTGAATTCCAGGTCAGCCTGGGCTAGAATGAGACCCTACCTCATAAAAACAACAACAAAAAAATGGAAATGGTTGCAAGGTAAGCAAGTGCTTGGGAGGAGACTCCACCCAGCCAAGCTACCCACAAGTGTGTGCAGTGTGCTTCAGAGAATGTCATGGATGATGGAGAGGGTTTTTTGAGGGTACAGCTGCCTTTGAGTTACCCATTATCCTGTAAGCAACACCTCATCCTGCTAAGTAAGTAACCCTAATCACTCAATGGTTCACCAAAACTGGTTTTGGTGTAATTGTGCCTTGGTCTGTGCCCTAGTTAGTGTCAATAGAAAGGTTTCTGTCACCCCGTGGAAAAAGTTTCACGTGACACTTTTGCACTATCTGAATGTCTTTGGGGAGTCAATTGAAGGTTTGTCCTTGTCTATGTACAAAGTGTCCTCAGTAGCATCTTTAGGCTTGGGATTGGCATCCTTGTAAGGTTTACCCGGCAGACAAAGTAGAAATTGCTACTGTGCATTCAATTCACTGCTTTCTCATTTATTTGTTTAAGAGACAATTTGTGAAACTTCTGTGTTACAAAAGGTTCTGTGCTTTTGTAAACAGAGTAGCAGTCTTCCCTCTAGCATTACATATTTCAGTGATTGCCATAGAAAATGGAAGCATTTTATTGTGCTCTGTGTCTCACAGACTAGCACGAAGACCCGTGTCTGGATTCTGAGTCTTGACAGGTGCCACAGAATGCTGACCTTCCATTAGTGACTGCATTAGAGACAGAGTTCAGGGGACTTTATCAGATAAACCCAGGGCTGGGCAAAAAGAATGTTATCTTTCTTTACTGATGATAGTAGACTTCAAAACGAGGGCATGTAAACACCTATTATTATTTGTATTCATTGGAGTTCTCAGAATATTGTGAATCTGTTTTCATTCTTTTTGGCTTATTTCTTCTTTGATTTTGAGACCTCTTTAGTGTTGTATTGAGTAAATGGTTGAAATTATGCATAAATCACATGAAAGCTATTTCCTTACAGATTGATTTTATTATATTCATTGTCAAATAACTATTTTCTTTAACTATTAGTTTCTCACCAAATTTTAACCTCAGCCTTCTTTTGCAATGGCAATATTTACTCTGTGCCAACTTGTGTTAGAAGTATGTATCTTGTGCTTTGGTTTTACAGGGCTCACATTAAGAAGCTGCCCTGAGTCTCAGATGAGGCTTTATACTTCTGTTGTTGTTATTTTTCCTTTTTTTGTTTTTGAGGTAAGTTTTCAGTCAGGCCCAGATTGACCTGTAACTCAATCTGTAGTCCCAGGCTGACCTCAAACTCACAGCAATCCTCTTACTCCTTCCACCCAGGGGCTTTGATTTAAAAAGGCATGTGGTGGGCTAGAGATATTGCTTAGTGGTTAAAGCATTTGCCTGCAAAACCAAAGGATCCTGGTTTGATTCTCCAGAATCCACGTAAGCCAGATACACAAGGGGGCACATGCAGCTGGAATTCATTTGCAGTGGTTGGAGGTCCTGGCACACCCATTTCTCTCTCTCTCTCTCTCTCTCTCTCTCTCTCTCTCTCTCTCTCTCTATATATATATATATATATATATATATACCTCTTTTTCTCTTAAATAAATACATAACTAAAATATATATTTAATAAAAAGGTATGTGCCACCACATCCATCTTTAGACTTTGGAGCAATGCTGGGAATAATAATGACCTTAATGGTTTTTTGGGGGTGGTATTTACTTATTCATTTATTTATTATGAGAGAGAGAGGAAGAGATTTGGCATGCCAGGGCCTCCAGCCACTGCAGTGGAACTCCAGACACATGTGCCATCTTGTGGGCGTGTGTGATCTTGCACACGTGTGTCACTTTATGTGTCTGCTCTATGTGGGAGATGGGGAGGTGAATATGGGTCCTTAGGCTTCACAGGCAAGTGCCTTAAGTACTAAGCCATCTCTCCAGCCCCTTAATGGATTTTTAAACTTGGAGTGAATGCATTTTATATCATGTGATGGCCATGAATCTATGAGGGCCATGGGTGGAATGTTCTGATTTGAATACAAAATATTCACCCATGGTCTCAATTGTTTTGGATACTTGGTTCTCTAAAACTTGTCAGCCTAAATACACCCTCTCTTACTATCAGTTGCTTCTGGTTGGATATTTTTTTTTTTCCTTTTTCTTTTTTGGTCTTTTGAGGTAGAGTCCCAGGCTGACCGGGAGTACACTATGTTCTCTGAGGCTGGACTTGAACTCACAGTGATCCTCCTAACTCAGCCTCCATAGTACTGGGATTAAAGGCATGTACCACCATGCCTGGCTGTTTGAATCTTCTGTCTAGTAATGAGAAGGTAACTGCTATTTTAGATACTAAATATATTAGTTATTGTCTTCAAAGAGTTGAGGACAACTGATTACAAATCTAGAATTCTGGAGCTGGAGAAATGGCTTAGCGGTTAAGCACTTGCCTGTGAAGCCTAAGGACCCTGGTTCAAGGCTCAATTCCCCCAGGATCCACGTAAGCCAGATGCACAAGGCAGCGCATGCATCTGGAGTTTGTTTGCAGGGGCTGGAGCCTCTGATGCGCCCATTCTCTCTCTCTCTGTCACTCTCAAATAAGTAAAAATAAACAAAAAATTAAAAAAAGCAAATCTAGAATTCCATATCTAAGTGATATGATAGAGACATGATGAGACACATGTTAGAGATATGTTTTTCTTATACATGTGATTCTTAAATAAAAGGGGGGGGGGCTCGCATTTCACTCTATCTCAAGAAACTGCTTCAGGGTAAGGAGCCCATAAAATACTTACAAATGGGAAGGCTTGGTGAGACCCATGAAACTGTGAACATAACACCATGAGGTAAATTCCAGAAACTGGGCATGAGTGACAGGATGATGGATTATGAAGCAGAAAACAGATTAGACTACATGACTACACATGAAACATATATGATTTAATTTCTTCAAGTAAAAAAAAAAAGCATTTTGCAGTTCCCTTAGATATATAATGAAAATAAAGGAAGGAAAATGTGACAGTACTGCACAATTAAAAGATACTACTGCACGGCTGGAGAGAAGGCATAGTGGTTAAATGCTTGCCTGTAAAGTCTAAGGACCCCGGTTCAAGGCTTGATTCCCGAGGACCCATGTAAGCCAGAGGCACAAGTTGGGACATTCATCTGGAGTTTGTTTGCAGTGGCTACAGGCCCTGACATGTCTATTCTCAACTCCCCTCTGTCTGTTGCTCTCAAATAAATAAACAAAAAATACTACTTCAATAAACCAAAGCAAACAAAAATTAGCTAATTTTTAAAAAATCCATTCTATCCACTTGAACAATGGAAAAGACAGACAGAAGAGGGTGAGGGAACAAGAATTTATTTACAACAGAGAGTACCATAATTGGACTCCTGGTGGCTGCAGGTTTGCTTAAGGGGAAGGGCATAAGTGGTTATAACTGACTCTTGGTGCCAGCAGAAGACACAAAAGCATCATAGCTCTAACTGTTGGTGGCAGATGGTTATTGACCAAGAGGATTGGAAAGTGTTACAGGCTTTTGAATACCAGTCAAGTGGCATTCAAGGGGCTGCGGAGATGGCTCATTGGTTAAAGGTGCTTGCTGGCAAAACCTGCCTGCCAGGGTTCAATTCCCTAGCCAATCATGTAAAAATATATTGTCATTCGTTTATAGTAGCAAGAGAACTTGGCATACCCACCCCATCCACCCATACATACACAGGCACACAAGCTCCCTTCCCCAAATAAATTAATAAATGAATAGGCACAGAACAGGATTGAGATAGCTGGAATAGTGAGACGCATAGTGTCAGGAGCCAGAGCCTGCAGGAGCAACAGCAGTTCTCCTCTGAAGCAGGAGCCAGCAGCTGTCAAGGCAGCAAGTCTTCTTGTCAAGGCAGGACAGTCCAGGCATCAAAGGCAAAAGTGGCGAGTGGAGGCAGGTCTCAGCAGGAGCCACTGGGGCTCACAGAGACAGGAACAAGTTCAGTGCCCAGAGCATGAGTGGCTCTAGAGGCTCTGGCGTCCAGCACCCTGAGATTAAGCAGCTCTGGAAGCTCACAGAGGCAGGAGCACCAGGTCAAGGAGCTCCAGGCACCTTGGCCCTGTAGCCCAAGCCCAAGTAGTCCATTGGTCTTTGGGTTTGGCATCCCAAGAAAAACAACACCCAGGGGCCCAGAGCCAACTGGCTGGTCATTCTCCCTTGGGGTCTGGAGAATCTGTATGCTGAGGAGTTGAGCATGGAGTTTATGCAGATACACAGGCCAGCCTTGACTGGTATGTGCAAATAAGGTGAAATTATGGAGTCCAATCAGCAGAGTCAGTAAGCTGCCAAAATGCAAAAGTTTCCACTGATCACCCCCTTTTCTTTTGTGCCATGGTGACCTCCAAGTAGTGGCACCTGCTTTCAAAGAGATGGGGACACATGCAGAAGCAGCTGAATTCCAGCTTCACCTCACCTCATCCATATCCGAAGGACCTGGCCTTTCCTCCAGGCTGAGCCTGAAGGCAGGGCCTTACCCTCCTTTTCCATGGCTTACTTGAGTTTTCAATTACCTGTTTGAATTCATAGGCAAAATAATCTTTTAATATTGGAAATTTATTTTTGGTTTAATTTGAATTTCATGTTACAGAAACAAATGGGATAGTAAAATCTATTCTCAGAAATGAAAAACAAACAAACAAACAAACAAAACCCCCAGAATTTAGAACAAAGCCTTAAAAAGGAATGGCAGTATTTCTGGAATTAATTTGACATACTTTAGTCACTACCTGCAATCACACTATTGCTTCTGTCTCAAATTATGTCACTTCTGTTAGACTGTTTTCTTAACTTCTCTCCATGTCAATGTGACACTGTTGTCCCATTTGAGGGAATAAATACATTTGCCACAACTTAAACATGACATAATGTATACATGTACCAAAATAATGCATAAAGGCTCATAAATATACTTTTATATTTTTCAATCACTTTAAAATAGTCTAAATACAAAACTTAAAAGAATAAACCTATGTAACATTTCAGAAAATACAACTAAGATAGCACCACCATGTCCTTAATGTTGCATTGTAAGGGTCCAAGAATCGCTGAAGAAAGTCCCCCAACTCAGACACTATGTGAAAACACAGAGTGTTTATTCTGAAGAATCAGCCAGCATGCAGGCGTCAACCATACATACAAAATGGTGACCCTGAGAGGAGCACGCAAGCCCCTTTTAAGCACAGCTAGGGGAATTTTAGGAGGGTTAGGTCATCTAATGTGATTGGCTAAGCAAGCAGCAGTTACATTTGTACACCTTTGATTGGCTATGGCCCAGATTTTATCATCCTTGGACATGTTTAGACATGTTTTAGGGACTTTGCAAGAACGGACTCAGCCCTGGAATCCGCTATGTCAGGCAAGTCCTGTTTTGGGTCATAGTCCAGAGGTATTGCAGGAACTGTCTCAGGCCCCTGGGCAGCTATCTTCCCCAGTCACATGTCAGGGTCACTGTTGATTAACAGCCCTTTGTTAGTGTTTTTTGCCAGAAGTCTTGCCTGCCTCTCTGGGAAACTGAAACTTAGGCCTAGCTATAAACTGGAGCAAATTTGATCCTCTCAATCCCCTGTTGGTATAGGTTCATCTCAAATCCTTGAGAGTGGTCTAGGAGTTGATAATGGGACTTTAATACTATAAGCTGAATGGTAGATACATGTTCTTTGACAAACCTTATGAGCGTGTTAAGGATACAGGGCACAGATGAGGGCAAGTAGCAACAGCATCAGGGGCCCTGTCACTGCTGAAAGGAGGGTAGTGAGCCAAGGGGACCAATTAAAAAAGGATTCATACCAGTTTTCAGATTTTTGCCTCTTTTTCTCTGTATTGTAATCTTTTCCATACTATAGACATTGATTCTTTGATGATTCCAGAAAGGTTAACATGAACACAGCATTGTTCTCTAGGGCTAGACATAGTCCACCTTGTTGGAGGAATAGGAGGTCTAGTCCACGCCTGTTCTGAAGGGTAACTTCGGCTAGTGAAGATAAGGAAGTCTCAAGATGTGAGATGGACTTTTCTAGCTTGGATAGATCAGCTTCTATCTTTAGGCTTAGGGCCTTGCAATTTTTGTCTCTAGTGGCCCCGGCAACATCGAGTCCTAGCAGGGTGGGAACTAGGACTGCAATAACTGCCACTCATTTTGATCTTCCAGTCAGGAGAGGGTCGAGTCTCCATGTCTTCACATGAGTAATAAAGGATCTAAGGAGTTAGCTGGACCAGCACACAGAATCCATTGGTGTGGTTGAGAGTTAAAGTGTGAACACAAGGAGTCAACCCAGTAGAGTAGGCCCACCAGGTGTCATCTGGAGGGATGAGGTACATCTCCTGACTTGGGGCTTTTTGGGTGGTGTGGCCTAGGTGTCAGGGACAGGTTATGTTCCCCTGTAATGCAGAGCCCAGTCCCTGCAACCAGTTACAAAGTTAACCTCCCAATGCCCAGGTGATGCCAGCAGCAGGCCCCATTATCCTAAGAGGTGGTATAATTTCTGAGGATGGCTGTTCCCTTATAATAGGGAGGCCTTGCATCTAAGCAGAGCCAGCCGTCATCAGTGAGTTCAGGCCTAGAGTTATGTATCACTTGATAGGTGGCCCAGAGTAAGTCCCAAGGTCCAGGTCAGGTTTGGGGAATCCTGATTTGGGGCAGGACTCCTGGATGGGATATAAATCACCCTAAGCTTTGGGGCTTTGTTAGGTTGGGCTTCCTGCTCCTATGGTGACATTTTAACAGGTGGCAGGACTGGGTTGAGGCCTAATGGTACTTCAGGCCCTAATTTTATCTTTTGAGTTAGGAGCTGAATAGTGAATAATATCCCCAAATTTTGTTTATAGAGCCATAGTCCCCATGTATTTCCTGTTCCCCAGTTGGTGGCTTTTCTTTTATCTTTTGGGGTAAACTTAATAGCGATTGGATTATAGGTACTAAAAACACATGGTCCACTGAAACTGTTTGAGGAGACTTTGGGCTGCAGTCCATATCCCCATCCTGGTGAGTCTGATTCTGGGCTCCAATTAACTATAATGATGTCATCTTTAACTGGGGGGTTCCCAAGAGATTGTTCCTGTTGACTTGCACTCCAGCTTGCACAAAAGAATGATTCTGCACTCCCCGCACCCCCCCACACATTTGTTTTTCTGAGACGTGGATCTCCTGCCCCTTGGGCAGTCATAGAAGGGGTGTGTTGCACCATGTTGTGCCTGCTTGGGTGGCAGCAATTTTGGAGTTCAGCCTAGGTATCCCAATCTTCTTCAGTCAATGTGCACAAGTCAAATGTTATATTGTTGGGCTCTGAAAGGCCCAGGCGTGAGGACTAGTGGAACTTCCTGAGCCTAGCTAAAGTGTGGCGACCTGTCTCTGGCCAGCTAGGACTCAGCAAGATACGAAATGGCTTCTGGCCTGCCACTTCCACGTGGCAATTGTAATTACCATTTCAATAGTTAAAGTTTACTATAGGCCTTTACCTCTTCCCCCATCCTAAAATCCCCGCCTTCATCCTCAACATGATACAGGCAACTGCTCAGAGTAATAAAGCGAGTTGTTTCTTTGAGTTCCTGCATCTCCGGTGGCCAGGAGAGGTCTGGGTTGTCTGACACTCATCATCCTTCTCAACCCCTGGGGAGAACCAGCAGGCCTGGTCCTTCCCTCAGCACTACCTGACTGGGAAGGAGCCCCACATTATGTCAGGGAACCAAGTTCCAATAGGGGCCAAATGGAGTGTGGAATTAACAATTGCCCCTGTAGCCATGTTAGTAACCACCCATGTGAGGTTATATGGCTCTGTAGGGTTAGGTCCAGTGAGGGCCAAACCCATAGCAGAGATCAAGATTGGGATTTGTAAAGTCTTAGCTTTAGTGGGTCTAGTGGGTGGGGCTGAATCCTCCATCCTTCTGGAGTCAAGTCATCAGGAGGCCTCTCCTGTAGGTGTTGCAACTGTTGAGTGGTCTCTCATCCCACAGGTTTGATGTGGGAGTCATGTATCCAGGTTCTGACTCAGTCAACCTTCATGGTTGTGGGCATGGTCAAGATTACCATGTGAGGGACTTTGCAGCATGGCTCAAGAGTCTTGTGATTGTGTCTCTTAATCCAGATTTCATCACCTGGTTTAAAGCAATGGGGGTTAGGAGAGGAAGCTGACTCATAGATTTGGTGTCTATTCAGCCAAATCTGTTTTTGGACCTTATGGAGAGCTTGTAGGGATTCCAGGAACTTTGAATGGTCAAATTCTGCAAGGATCTCAGGTTAAAGGTTAGGCGTAAGTATAGTATATAGTATATAGTATATAGTATATAGTATATAGTATATAGTATATAGTATATAGTATATAGTATATAGTATATAGTATATATCTAAAAGGGAGTTAGGTCTAGGGTTTAGGGGGTGTTTCTAGCCTTATACAGGGCATAAGGAAGGAGGACTACTCAGTCACTGCCACTTTCTAGGGTCAATTTAATTAAGGTCTCCTATAAGATCTGATTCATTCTCTCTACCTGGCCTGAACTCTGGGGACAATGGGCACAATGAAGTTTCCAATCTGTCCCTACAATCTTAACAAGTGACTGTGTTACCTGAGATATGAAAGAAGGTATGTTATAAGATCCCAAAAATGAAGGCAGTCCATACCTGGGGCTACTTTCTTCTAGCAGCTTCTTAGCCACTATGGTGGTGGTCTCTTTCTTGTTGTGGAATGCCTCCACCCAGCCTGAAAAGGTGTGTACAAGAACTAAAAGGTACTGATATACATATAAACCAAGTTTGACTTTGGTGCAATCTATTTCCCAGTTTGAAGTTTCCCGGGGCCTTTTGTCCAACAAGGGATTTATTGCCTTATAGGTAGGGCAATGGAAAATTATCTCATTCACTAAGGTCCGTCCCTAGGTGAAAAATTTTGTAGCTAGCATTTCTCAGCAGCTCCTTAAGTTTCCTAAGACCCAGATGGGTATTTTGATGAATCTGATGAATGAGCTGTTTAGCAAATTCTGCAGGGAGAATTATTTGACCCTCAGCTGTATGGAGCCATCCTTCTTTTCAAAAGAGTCCTTGTTATTTGGTTAGGTCCTCCTTGTCTTTTGAGCTGTAATGGGGGGTTGAAGGGAGCCCTCATGGAACCATAGCCACTGTTGCAGTCCGGTCCGCATTGCTGGTAGAAATCACCCAACCAAGAGTAGCTTCTGGGAAAAAGAGGTTTATTTTGGCTTACAGGCTTGAGGGGAAGCTCCACGATGGCAGGGGGAAACGATGGCATGAGCAGAGGGTGGACATCACCCCCTGGCCAACATAAGATGGAACACAGCAACAGGAGGGTGTGCCAAACACTGGCATGGGGAAACTGGCTATAAAGCCCATAAGCCCACCCCCAACAATACACTCCCTCCAGGAGGCATTAATTCCCAAATCTCCATTAGCTGGGAACCTAGCATTCAGAACACCTAAGTTTATGGGGGACACCTGAATCAAACCACCACAGCCACCAAAGCCATGGCTATGGAGTCTAGTGCAGCTCTTTTGTGGCCTTATTGGACAATCTGTTTCCTTTTGTTCTTTTATCTTCTCCCTTTTGATGGCCTGGGCAATGGATGATGGCTATCTTGAGGGGTAGCCATATCGGCTCTAATAGGGCTAGGATCTCATCTTTCCTTTTGATGGTTTTTCCTTCCACCGTGAGCAGCCCCCTTTCCTTATAGATGAGCCCATGAACATGTGCCATGGCAAAGGCATATTGGCTGTCTGTGAAGATGTTTGCAATTTTGTCTTTGGCCATTTTAAGGGTCTGAGTCAGGGCAATTAGTTCGGCCCTCTGGGACAAAGTCCCAGGTGGTAGGGCAGAGGCCCATACTACAGAGTCAAGAGTTACTACTGCAGCACCCACATACCTGACTCCGCCTTGCATGTAATTGCTCCCGTCTGTGAAGCAATCCACCTCTGCATTTGGTCATGGGATGCCTATCAGGTCTAGCCTCATGGTTTGGACTTAGTTCAACACTATTGAACTATTGTAGTGTCCTGGTCTGGGTCTGGCACCAAAGTGGCTAGACTGAGGGCTGAGATAGGGTGGTACAATTGTGGTGGAATCTGCTTGTCTTGTGGTCTGGGCCTGTGTATGGGGAGGGCTTATCATATTCCCTCTGTCGTCTCCTAGGCCCGGATCGGCAGAGGCCACTTGCAGTACGGATTCTGGCACAGGGGTAGGTATATAGGTACGTAGTTAGAGGTCCTCCTTGGGAACAGAGGGGGTAGGACTGCTGGCTTGTGGTCCTTCAGTAACCCTGACTCCTTAACCAACAGGATTGTTGGAATCAGTGCCAAAAGGGTGTCAGCCAAGAGGGGGGCTCTCCATCAGATATTGCCAAATACTGTTGTAGAGGACCTGGTCAGAATGACCAGGATTCCCATACACAATACCTTTAACTTGGTATATGGTGGGAAGGTGGAGGGTGCCTCCCTCCAGCCATCCCACACTGAAAGTCAGTCATTTATTCCTGCAAAAGATGTTTCGTTTTCCTGGCTGTACTGTTAAACCCAGATGTTGGCCAAGTGTCAGACATCCTTGAAGTGTGACTGGACTAGGTCCAGTGGGGTGGAACTAGCTGCCTGTCCCATGGTGTTCCACAAGAAAGTACAAAAGAGTGAACATGACACATACACACAGACAGAAACAAACCTCCTGGGGAGTGAAAAAGAAACCGAAATTATGTTGACAGTGGCCTATTCTGCAAATGGGCTACACCAGACGGGCGTGATACATCAGTCTCTATCAAAACCAGACTCAGACTGGAGCTCTCCGGATCCAGTGGATGGGGGTCCAGAGTGTCCTCAGAACCTCCTGGCCTGGAGGTAATAATTAGCCTGTTGCCTGACCTTTGTGGCCTTCCAGATTGTGTCCAGACAGCAGATCTACTGGAAAAACAAGGAACAGAGCAGAACAAAGACACACAGTACAGAGGGGTGCCCCAACTCACCGGTCAGCAGAGAACCAATTACTCCCCTAGAAATGCTCCATTATTGAGTCTGGGGGGGGTTCTCCAGCGGTCCCAGATGAGCCCCCAAATGTAAGGGCCGAAAATCACTGAAGAATGACCCTGGACTCATAGTATGTAAAAGCAAAGGGCGTTTATTCTGCAGAATCAGCCAGCATGCGAAGGTCAACCATTCATACACAATGGCGACCCTAAGAGGAGCACTCTGGTCCATTTTAAGCACAGCTAGAGGAATTTTAGAAGGGTTAGGTCATTTTCTAATGTGATTGGCTAAGCAAGCAGCAGTTATATTTGTAAACCTTTGATTGGCTGTGGCCCAGATTTTACTATCCTTGGACATGTTTATACATGTTTTAGAGACTTCACAGGAACGGACTCAAGCCCTGGAGCCCGCTATGTCAGGCAAGTCCTTTTGTTGGTTATAGTCCAGAGGTATTGCAGGAACTGACTCAGGCCCCTGGGCAGCTATCTTCCCAGGCCACATTTCAAGGTTGTTGTTGATTAACAGAACTTTTTTTTTTTTTTCCAGAAGTCTTAGAAGCCTTGCCTGCTTCTTTAGGAAACTGAAACTTAGGTCTAGCTGTAAACTGGAGCAAATTTCATCCTCTCAGCATAAGTGCACAATAAGCTGCTTACTAACTGTAGTGCATCTATTCTGTAGAGTGGGCCCACTTTCTGTTAATGAGTTAACAGCTTTCCCAAGTGCAAAAGTACACAAGGCTTGCTGAATCAGAGCTACCTGATGGATCAAAGAATAGATATAGCTGGTAAGCCAAGATTTCTGTGCACTAAGTGAATTTTTCTTTTTTATATTTATTATTATTAATGTAAGGAAAGTGTAAGAGAAAAGCAAAAAGAGAACTGCACATTTAATCTCTACAGACAAGACTGTTTTATTGAGAGAAAACAGTGAGAGGCCTCAGCTTTCCTGCAGGATGAAGGCTGAAGCACTGAACCAGGCTGGGGTGTGAGTTTACAAGGAGAATCCTATGAAAAAGCTGTACCAGGTGCAGTTGATAACAAAATTATGGCTGTTTGTATCCTTGTTCAGAATAGCCTTCTTTAGTCAGGAATGTCTGAGGAAGAAAACTCAGATGGTCTCTGGTCCTTCAAGGCCATCTAGGCTAAGGGTAATACAGCAGTCAGGAAAGGTGTCAAACTTAATGAAGCTGAATGCCTCTGTTGTTTCTTTTATTGCCCTGAGCCTTGTAGATAGTCACTAACTCTTTAGTTCTCTTTTGGTTTTCAGGGAAGGCTATTGACTGTTCAATTAACAACATATTTCTTTTAAAAATGTTTATTTATTTATTTATTTATTTATTTATTTATTTATTTATGAGATAGATAAAGAGGCAGATAGATTGAAAGAATGGGTGTACCAGGGCCTCCAGCCCCTGTAAACTAACTCCAGACACATGTGCCTCCTTGTTTGTCTGGTTTATGTGGATCCTGGGGAATTGAGCCGGGTCCTTTGGCTTTGCAAGCAAATGCTTTAACTGCTAAGCCATCTCTCCAGCCCTATTAACAACATATTTTGTATGGGCACATCATGTGTTGGTAACTTCTTTTCCCTCATCCCTGCCCCCATTCCACTGGGGATACTCCTCAGTGGGGTTGCTTGTATTCCCCATAGGGTTGTGGTTTATGCATTGTGGGAGCAGCAGTTACTTTGTGGGGGAGGGAATGCCTCTGGACATGATGTCTCAACCTGTGGTTCTTACAATCTGTCCCCCTGTTCTCTGGAAAAATTCCCTGAGCCATGGTGGGTGAGTTTTAAGTCTACTTCAGTGATTAGTTTTTAATAGCCTTTGGGTCTCTGCTTTGGTAGGTGTTGAGTATCCTCAGGGTCTGTCTCCTACACCCTGGCATTGATTATCAGGGTCAGCATGGAAGCAGCTCTTATGCTCATTTCCCCAATTCCTCTGTGGTTTTGGTTGTGGCTTGGTTGAACTGTGAAGGATAGTTTATCTCCTCTGGTTTCTACTTTCTGTAAAAGAAAAACATATTCTCCAATGGAGAGTGAAGTCAGCATAGTTTAAATGGGATAAGCATTATTATTTAGGGAGAGTTTGCTGTATGCAACCCCTCTTTTAGTCAAAGACTAGTAAGAACTTGACACTGGAGAACATAACCATTGTCTCCATAGGATTCTGATCTGGTTCCCAATTCCAGATATGGGTTCCTTTACACTGAGTGGATCTCTTAGCCAAACAGGAAGCTATTGGTTATCCACTAGGCTGTGTGCCACTATTGCACTGGGGCGTACATCCTGTCAGGGTGTTTGCTTCTGAGTAGCTTAGACCTCTGGTGGCTCAGACCATTGTTGACCATTTCCTCCAGTAGCTCATGTAGTGCTTTCTAGCACTAAGCAAGCTAACTGACTGGGGACTGGCCTTCTTCTGAATTCTAGCTAGGTCTCTCCATGCTCTGTGTCAACAGCATATGGTATCTTCAGCAATGGGATCTTAGCTTTTGCCTCAGGCAGGTAATTAAGTGATTTGACAGAATGCTGTCTTGATTTGGTGACCTCATAGGTGTCTCTATCAACTGGTCAATGTGGGGAGCAACCAATCTCTAGTACTGGGAGTTACAGGTCAGAGACAGAATTTTTTTTTTTTTCTTTTAAGATTAGCCTTCATCCCACCCTCACCAGGGCCCTACTTTGCAGTTGCTTCACCCTTATTCCTTTTGAGGGTTATATCTTTTAGATTCTTTCCAAGGATAAATGTTCCTATGGTATCAGCTCATTTTGGATTTAATTTTGTGTTTTCTTCCCTCACTTCTTCTCCTTGCCCCCAAACCCTTTTGTCTGGGCCTTAAGTTGCCTACTGGGTATGACAGCAACTTGAGCAGGTCGAAGTTGGGAACCACAGATAAGTTACAGCATGCGACATTTGTCTTTGTGTGATTGTGTGAGTTCACTGAGTATGATCTGTTCCAAGACTGTCCATTTTGTTACAAATTTCCTTGTATCATGTTTTTTCTTACTGCTGAGTAGAATTCCATTGTGTAAATGTATCACAACTTCATTATCCATTAATCCAATGATGGGCATCTGGGTTGATTCCAGTTCTTAGCTATAATCAACTAAGCAGCTATAAACATGGTTAAGCAAATGTCTCTGTATTGATGCATACAGCATTTAGGATAAATGCTCAGTAAGGAAATAAGTTGTTCTGTTGGTAGATCTATGTTCACCATTTTCACGAATCTCCAAACTGATTTCCACAGTGGTTGTACAAGTTTACATTCCCACCATCCATGGATGAAGGTTCCTATTATCCCACATCCTCACCAACATTTGTTTGATTATTTTTTTTTCATGATTGCCATCCTTACTGGGGAAAGGTGGAATCTCATAGTTGTTTTAATTTGCATTCCCCTAATGGTTAGGGATGTTGTTCTTTGACCCTTTTCTTTCTTTCTTTCTTTCTTTCTTCCTTCCTTCCTTCCTTCCTTCCTTCCTTCCTTCCTTCCTTCCTTCCTTCCTTCCTTTCTTTCTTTCTTTCTTTCTTTCTTTCTTTCTTTCTTTCTTTCTTTCTTTCTCTTCTCTTCTCTTCTCTTTTCTTCTTCTTCTTCTTCCCCTTCTTCTTCTTCTTCTTCTTCTTCTTCTTCTTCTTCTTCTTCTTCTTCTTCTTCTTCTTCTTCTTCTTCTTCTTCTCCTCCTCCTCCTCCTCCTCCTCCTCCTCCTCCTCCTCCTCCTCCTCCTCCTCTTCTTCTTCTTCTTCTTCTTCTTCTTCTTCTTCTTCTTCTTTTTGTTCTGAGGTAGTGTTTCACTGTAGCCCAGGATGACCTGGAATTCACTATGTAGTCTCAGGGCAGCCTCGAACTCACAGCAATCCTCCTACCTCGGTCTCCTGAGTGCTGGGATTAAAAGCATGTCCCACCATGCCCGGCTTCTCTGACCCATTTTTGCAGTGAGTTATTTGATTTTTTTATTGTTTAGGTTTTGAGTTCTTTGTAGATTATAAATATTAGGCTTCTGTCAGTGGTATAGCTACCACAGATTTTCTCCCATTCAGTGGGTAATGTATTGGCTCTGTTTATCGTATGTTTGTCTGTGTAAAAGCTCGTAAGCTTCATGAGAACCCATTGATTGAGTGATTGTTTAATTTCCTGGGCTACTGAGGTTTTGTTCAGGAAGTCATGGAGAGTGCTTGATGGTCTATTCTGGACTGAGCTGCAAGACCTGAAGGCAGTAAGAACTATGTACTGTGAGGTTTGGCTTATGAGGGTGAGAAAGAACTTTGCTTGGACTGGGCTAGCAGTTTGTGTGAGAAGCTTGCTCTTATGCCCATGCCCTGAGAAGTTGTGCAGGGTTGCTTTGCGTAGAAATGAACTGGTGTGTGCAGAGAGATATGGCACAGAAAGAAAAATCTTCCGGTGAACTGTTGCCCATTCAGCTGCAACTGAGAGATTATAACCTTTGAGACTGGGCTAGCTGACCTGTGCTGGGGCAACAAAAAGAATGTAGACTTTTTTGAAAGGGCCTGAGTGCTCAAGGAGTGTCCTGTTCTTCAAAGTCTGCTTTATTCCCCTCTGGATTAACAAATTGGCACCCTACCTGGTATCGTGGAGTGTAAGAAATGCTGGAAAATGGGTCATTGAGTTTGCAACACGGTCTTGTGTTTTGGAAATGGCCATGGACAGTGTGAAGCGGGTTTGCTGGTTGCCTGCATAGAGACCCCATGGGGCCATGAGGATGAACCGTGGCTTGCAGTGGAGACCCAGTGGAGATGCTGGGACCATGAGATGGCTGCCAAGGAGCTGCCAGCCCCGATGAAGTTTTCCAGGACTGTGAGTAGCCTAGCTGGAGGGGTGGAATGTGGTGGTTTGATTCAGGTGTCCCCCATAAACTTAAGTGTTGTGAATGCTAGGTCCCCAGCTGATGGATATTTGGAAATTAATGCCTCCTGGAGGGAGTGTATTGTTGGGGGAGGGCTTATGGGCTTTATAGCTAGTTTCTCCATGCCAGTGTTTGGCACACCCTCCTGTTGCTGTGGTCCACCTTATGTTGGCCAGGGTGTGATATCCACCCTCTGCTCATGCCGTCGTTTTCCCCTGCCATCATGGAGCTTCCCCTCAAGCCTGTAAGCCAAAATAAATCTCTTTTTTTTTTTTTCCCAGAAGCTGCTCTTGGTTGGGTGATTTCTACCAGCAATGCAAACCGGTCTGCAACAGTAGGTCAATCTTTAGCTGTTTTAGGAACCTCCACACTGATTTCCACAATGGTTGGGCCAGATTGCATTCCCACCAATAGTGTAGAAGGGTTCCTCTTTTTCCACATCCCGGCCAGCATGTATGATCATTTGTTTTCATGATGGTAGCCAATCTGACAGGAGTGAGATGGAATCTCAATGTGGTTTTAATCTGCATTTCCCTGAGGAGTAGGGACCTAGAACATTTTTTTAGATGCTTATATGCCATGTGTATTTCTTCTTTTGAGAACTCTCCATTTAGCTCCATAGTCTATTTTTTAATTGGCTTGTTTGATCTCTTGTTATTTAACTTTTTGAGATCTTTGCATATCCTAGATATTAATCCTCTATAAGATATATAGCTACCAAAGATTTTTTTCCCATTCTGTAGGTTGCCTCCTTGCTTTATTCACAGTGTCCTTTGCAGTACAAAATCTTTGTAATTTCATGAGGTCCCAATGGTTAATCTGTGGTTTTATTGCCTGACCAATTGGGGTTGTATTCAGAAAGTCTTTGCCAAGACCAATATGTTGAAGGGTTTCCCCTACTTTATACTCTAGCAGTTTCAGAGTTTCCAGTCTGATGTTAAGGTCTTAAATCCATTTGAACTTAACTGTTATGCATGGAGAGAGAGAAGAAACTATTTTCATCTTTCTACAGATACATATTCAGTTTTCCCAACATCATTTGCTGAAGAGGCTGTCTTTTCTCCAATAAGTATTTTTGGCATTTTTATCGAATATCAGGTGGCTATAGCTACTTGGACTTACATCTGCATCCTCTATTCTGTTCCATTGATCTACATATCTGCTTTTGTGGCAGTACCATGCTGTTTTTGTTACTATGGCGCTGTAGTATAGGTTAAAATCAGGTATGGTGATACCACCAGCCTTATTTTGTTGCTCAGTATTGTTCTAGATATTTGAGGTTTTTTGTGATTCCAAATGAATTTTAGGATTATTTTTTCTATTTCCGTGAAGAATGTCATTGGAATTTTGATGGTGATTGCATTAAATGTGTAGATTGCTTTTGGTAAGGTTGCCATTTTCACAATATTGATTCTTCCAATCCAGGAACAAGGGATGTTTTTCCATTTCCTTGTGTCCTCTGCAATTTCTTGCTTGAGTGTTTTATAGTTTTCATTGTAGAGATCCTTTACTTTCTTGGTTAGGTGTATTCCAAGGTACATTATATGTTATTGTCTTTGATGCAATTGTGAATGGGAGTGATTCTCTGATTTCACCCTCTGTGTGTTTGTTGTTAGCATGAAAAACAGTACAGAGTATTTATCCAAGAGTAGAAATTATGACAACCAGATCCTCTGTCTGTCCCTTAGACTGTGTGGTGCCTCCACCCACTCCCTTAATCCTGACAACAAGGAGCTTAAGATTCTGGTCTGCAGAGGGTTTCAAGTCAGCTTGTGATCAGGTGAGACCCTTCCCTAATTTATAATAGAAGAGGAAGCAAAGGCACTATAAATCGAGAAGCAACAAATAACAACCCCCAAATACAGCTTATTTACTAATGGCAAATCTGACCATCCATCAGATTTAACATATAATTTATCCTGATATAGAAGGTGCACTTAGCACTTCTGGTTCAGGCCTTATACCAGGTTTATTAGACTGTTACTGACCTGGTGTAACCCCAGTTACCTTTTGGGATAATTTTGGTCACAGTTATTCTCGGGTCCTGCTGCTGGTTCAAGTAGGCATTGCCAGGACCCTGGACTGCTGCTCTGTTCACTGGAGCTGGGCACTGGCAGTGGGGAAGGGGAAGCTGCCGGCACTGCTCTAGTTCTCTCGCTGTTCAATGTGTTCTTCTACCTTGTGATCTGCTCCTTCATTGTTGACTGCTGCTCTCCCTTCAAGTTTCTTGAGTTTGCGGAGAGCTCCGGTGTGAGTGGAAAATCCCCTCACCTGGCTTTTCCTGTGGCTCAAGCAGAGCCTGGCAGGCCACTGCCGAGGTCCCATGCATGGACCTGAGGGAGGTGCTTCTGCTTGCCTGTGTGCACTCTGGATCTCTCCTTCTCCGCTGCCATTTCAACTTCCTATACACATCACTTTTTAGTAAAAGTGTGCATTTTGCTGTTTTTCCCCCCAATACCCAGGCTGCTTTGGTGTGGTACCTACGCCACCATCTTAACCAGAAGTCTAGATCTATTTTTCTACATATTGTTATCCAAGTTATCCTACACGATTTGTTGAGGATGCTGTCTTTTCTCCAGTCTACATTATTGGCACCTTTCTCAATGGTTAAGTAGCTGTAGTTACTTGACCTGAGGTCTGAGTCTTCAGTTCTGTTCCATTAGTCTATATTTCTGTTCTTATGCCAGTACCATGCTGTTTTTGTTACTATGCCTTTGTAATACAGCTTTTCATCAGGTATGGTGATACCTCCAGAGGAGTTTTTTTTTGTTGTTGTTGTTGACAATTATGCCGGGTTTATTTTTTTTTATTGTTTAAATTTTTATTAGCATTTTCCATGATTATAAAAAAAAATCCCATGGTAATTCCCTCCCTCCCCACCCCCCGAATTTTTTTTTTTTTTATGCTGAGGATATGTTTGAATATCCAAGGCTTGCTGCCATTACATATGAACTTTGAGAATTGTTTTCTTTTTTTTAGGTATGGTTTCAACCTAGCCCAGGCAGACCTGGAATTCACTATGTAGTCTCAGGGTGGACTTGAACTTATGGTGATTCTTCTACCTCTGTGTCCCAAGTGTTGGGATTAAAGGCATGTGCCACCATGCCTGGCTTGAAATCATCTATCTTTGTGAAGAATGATGTTGGTAATATTAGTATTGCATTAAATATGTATATTGCTTTTGGTAGAATTATCATTTTCACAATATTCTATCTATCCAGGAGCATGGGAAATCTTTCCATCTTCTCAAGTCTTCTTAAATTTTTTCTTGATGTTTTTTATGTTTTCATTATATAGGCCTTTCACATTCTTAGTGTTATTCCAAGGCATTTATTTATTTATTTTGATATTGAAAATGGGTAAGAAATGGATACATTAGTATCTCCTAATTTTCTTTAGGAAATGAATATAGTGAAGCTGCCAGACCTTTGGATTTCTGCTATTAATTAGGCAAGATGTACAGGCCCAATGAGCAGTCATCTAGCAGCATGCAATATGCACCTTACCTGCACTGTTGAACAGGAAGCCCAGGTGCCATTATAATATTTGCACTCAGGATTTCTGCCTTAAATTTGCCTGTGTGGGCACATGTATGTACAATTACAATCATTCCTTTTTTTTAATTAAAAAGTTGTTTATTTATTTGAGAGCGACAGAGAGAAAGAGGCAGATAGCGAGAGAGAGAGAGAGGGAGAGAACAGGTGCACCAGGGCCTCCAGCCACTTCAAATGAACTCCAGATGCATGCGCCCCCTGTGCATCTGGCTAATGTGGGTCCTGGGGAATCGAGCCTTGAAGTGGGGTCCTTAGGCTTCACAGGCCAGTGCTTAACTGCTAAGCCATCTCTCCAGCCCACAATCATTGCTTTTAAAGATATACTTCCAAAGCTGTAAATGAAAGAGACGTGTGTTTTAGCAAGAGGTCTATAGCAAAACCACTTTGGTTCACTTTTCCATCCATCATTAATAATAATGTTTCTGGATTTACAGAAAAAGGTAAAATGAATACCTTACATATCAGATTTCTAAATTATACTATCTCTTTACAAAATAATTAATATTTTATTTAGATGATGTAGGTAATAACATGCTATAACATCAAATATTGGCAGAGATGTGGAGAAACACCTTCTAGCAGATTCAACCTTGGAAGATAGTCTGGCAGATTCTTACAGTAGTAAATATACTTTTACCATATGCTCCAGTAGTCATACCCCTAGACATTCATTCAAATTTGTTAAAAAAATTTTGTCCCAAGATATTTTTGCATATGGATATTTATAGCAGTTTGTTCATAATTACTGAAATTTGGAAGCAAGCAAAATGTCCTAGGGCAGGCAAATGATAAATGATGTTATACTCAGTCAAGGGTATATTCCTCAATGCTAAAAATAAATGAACTATCAGGCTATGCAAAAACAGAGGAACACTAAGTGAAAATTATTTATCAAAAGAAGCCATTTTACACAGTTTCCCACTACATCACAAAGGACTAACTGTGGCCTTCGTGACCCCACAATGAATACCATAACCACACTAAAGAGGGTTCTCAGGGTAAATAAAGGGGGCTGGGACAAGTGGAAAAAGAGTATAACCTGTCTTTCTCTTTCTCTCTCTCTCTCTCTCTCTCTCTCTCTCTCTCTCTCTCTCTCTCTCTCTCTCTCTCTCCAGAGATTGCTCAATGGATAAAGACTCTTTCTTACAAAGTGTGCTGGCTCCAGTTCAATTCCCCAGTACCCACGTAAAGCCAAACACATAAAGTGATGCATGTATATGGATTTTGAATGCAGTGGCAGGAGGCCCTGGTGTGCCCATTCCTATTATCTCTCTCCCTCTCTGTCACACAAAAATATAAAAAAGAAAAATAAAAAAGAAGTCATTCTGAACACTTATTTGGAATCATACAGAATGTGTCTGCTTGAAAACTCTATATTTCCATTTGGCCTGGCCTTACCCACCACCTATGACTAGGAACCGTCTGAGCAGCTGATTTGCCCCTTCTCTTGGGGTCATTTTTAACATGCTACAGCTGCTCCCAGAAATGCTCCCAAGCCAATGATTCAGTCTTATCGTGCCTTCATTGATCAAGAACTTGACCAACCTCATTCCAGAGACTTACTCTGGTTCTGCCTGTAGAAGGTGATTCTTTCACATCGTCTTTCCACTCATATCAAGGGTACAGATGCCCCGAGCTGGTATGTGCTGAGAATATCTCAGGCAGTTATTTAACAGGCAAGAGTACGTGGACAAAGGTCCACATAGGCCACTTGTTTAATTGTGAAACAAAAACTTGTATAGGTTTCTCTATAACAGGAACACAGGAGGTGTCCTGTCTATCTCTTACCAGGCAAAGCCAAGGCTATGCCAGTAAATATTACCATTTATTAGAAATAGGAGTTTCTAATAAAGTAGTACATATTTCTGCCCACTATACTAAGACTGGACAGTAGATGCCCTTTTGCAGTATAACCTACTTCTCAAGTCCAGGGTGCTGCTCTCAAATCACACCTCTGGGGCCAGCACTTGCTTCTGCTGGGGAGTCTTCATGTCATCCTTAGAAGCCATCACCAATGAGTGTCTGGAGTACTCTCTAAAACCATCCCACCTTCCATGGTTTCTCATCAAATCCAGGAAGCCTTATCTACTAGGCTGTGGGAGTTTGAAGGATGCTCTTGTCTTCTGGATTCTCTGGCCAGTGAATGGGAATGAGCTCTATTTAGGAGCCCCTGAGGCTGTGGTGCTACCCAGGATAGGCATGAAGATAGTGGCAGTGACCATGCATCCCAGTAAATTAAGCTTCTTTCTTCTCTGCTTTCTTTCTTCCATAGTCAGTTTGTCAGGGACAAAATTTCCATGACTTATAATACATTCAGATGGCTCCTTGAAGATAGAGTAATACTCCTGTATTTTATGAAAAAGTTATAATGAATGAAGAACTTTTGTTTATTCCCTCTCTTGAAGTGGGTCTCCAGGGGTGGGCTGCAAAAACTCAACAGCTTTGAAAAACCAGCATGACTTCAAATTTCTTGCTAGGAGATAATTATATAAATTATATCCAACACAGTAATTACCTTTATTTTTATTTATTTATTTGCAAGGAGAGAGAGAGAGAGAGAGAAGAAAAAGGAGAAGGAGGAGGAGGAGGAAAAGAGAGAAGGAAACAGAGAAGGAAGGGGAATAGACAAACCAGGGCCTCTTGCTACTGCATATGAATTCCACATGCATGTGCCACTTTTTTTAATCTGGCTGTATGTAGGTACTAGGGAATCAAATCCAGGCCATTAGGCCTTGCAGGCAAACCCTTTAACTGCTAGGACATCTTACCAGCCTAGTATCTTTAGATAGGCACTGATGATCATGTGTATTGATTAGTTTTCCCTACTTGAAGGCTGCATATTTATTTTGCTTTCTTGTTCTTTGTATCAAGCGAACACTGCATAAGCATGTGTACACACACACACACACACACACACACACACACATGCACACAAACACACACTTCCCCATTATGCTAGATGGTGTGTTTTATGATCTCTTAATTCACAACCCCCCTGAAACTTTCATTTATTTTATTAAGCTGAGTTTTTTCAGGGTATACCTATATAAATTGTTATTTTGTCAATGAATTTCACTCTCCATGTTGTATAACTGATCAATATCATTATCAATATTTGTGTTTAAATATGCATTGGCTTATGCATGTGTGATTTATAACTTTCCTGGGAGATATGGAAAAATTCCTATTTATGCTAGATAGGGCACAATGTCATATCAAAGAAATAATTCTATACAATCAGTTTGATGAACCAGTGTGTATAAAAGAGTATAGATAATTAATTACTTACAGTTGAGGGGGTGACCCAAACACAGCTGTATCACTGAAGCCCATCTCACCATGATGTTTTGAAAGCTGAACTATTGGAGTCCTAATCCCCAGGCAACTCCTGTATTTTTAGTACTTCTTAATCCCACATGCATCTGGGGTAGAATTGCATGTGGGAGTGAGTGTCTGGAATCTCAGAAAAATCTAATGATGATGCCCACCCACTCCTTCGATGAAGGAATGTTAAAAGGCCTGGTTTTGTGAGGGTCTCCTGAGTGTGAGTAATCATAGCTGCTCTGAATTTAAAATGGTGATTACTATGCCATGCTCAGAGTCCACAATGAGTCATCATACCATATTTATTTTCTTTGAAGAGATGCAGTCAAATGCCATGTTGCTTGTTGTTTTAAGTTAAGAGTCAGCCTTTCCAAGGTTTGCCCAATTTCTTTAACTGTGTGTGTTGATTTTCAGTTATAAAAGGCACTGTAAGTACACTGTATGAAATGATCCACAGATAGTGCTCACATAGAGCCTTGGCCTCTCGTTGTGTTGTGGCAGTTATTAACTCATAGAAAGATGGGGTAAGCTGTCCTGGTCATGCCTTGATGGACTCTGGGAGGTCCATGGACAGACTCAGCACAGAGCCTTATAGCCTTCTCAGAGTGGTGTTACAGTCACCTCATAGAAAGATGGTGTCCAGGGGTCCTCGTTCTGCTCCCATCCTGATGGACTCTGGGATGTCTTTTGCCTGGGAATTCTGGGTTCTCATGTAAGCTTTCTGATTTTTCTCTGAGGCTACTATGTTGCAGATGCCATGTATACACAGACAGGGGATCACACTCTTGCCTGAGCCTATATATCCAGTCCCTTACAGCCCCACTATGCATATAAATGAAGCAGTCACAAGTGTTCTACATTAGCCACCTATCAAACTGAAATCACACGGACTTCTGCCGACGCTACACACCACAGACATTCCCCAGCCAGACTCTACCAGCACTTCTAACTCATACAACTATGGACTACAAGAAGATAGTTATTGCTGAAAGCCACTAACTTTTGGATAGCAATAACTACATAAAAAGCTTACATAAAGAACTAAAATGGTCTAGGCATGTTGGCATATGCCTTTAATACCAGCACTCAGGAGGCAGAGGTCGGAGGACTGCCATGAGTTCAAGGCCACCTTGAGACTACATAGTGAATTCCAGGCCAGCCTGAGCTAGAGTGAGACTCTACCTTGAGAAACAAACAAACAAACAACAACAACAAAAAAACAACAAAAGCAAAACAAAATGTTTTTGTAATCTCTGACATTAAGATCAATAATTAATATCTACTTTTTTCTATGCATATGTTTAGAATTTTATGAATGCTCACTTATGTTTTTAAATATACAACCACTTATCTGAGGATAGGCATCTCTAGAGAGGAGATTGGGAGATGGTGCTGAACACTAGGAATTAAAGAGATTTACTTTTTATTTTAACCTCTCATATTCTTAAATTTGTGTTGTGTATTTGAATTATTTATTTTGACCAATACAACAGAAGTGAATTGAAAACCTCTTACCATATTTAACTAAGTTTTAGGTAAACTATCCAGTTTTCTATATTTTCATATTTTATGTTTTAAGTTATTTTGTATATAGTTCTTGACATTCTCCAATGGGTTAACTAATAAACCTAAAAGTCTATTAGAGTGCTGGCTACATACTGGTAACATTGTCAGACTTCCATGTCTATATAAGAAAACAAATATGCTTTTTAGGTACATAAAATTTTATTTGTGGAATTTTATGGAATATAGGACTTAATGTTATCATATTTGATTTGACATTTCCATGGATTTTATATATTCTATGGTTGTAGTTGGAGATCTGAAAGAACTTTTCCCCCTGAGTTTTTTTTAACCAAGTAAATGAAGTATTGTTCCAGTAACGGCACAGACACACTGTTCCTTTGGTTAAGGTTCTGTACTTCTGCAGCAGTTGACAATAACAATAAAAAAATAAAAATCCAGGCCAAGTATGGTGGCACACTCCTTTAATCCCAGCACTCAGGAGGAAGATGTGGGAGGATGGACCACAAGTTTGAGGCCAGCTTGAGACTACATAGTGAATTCCATGTTATCTTGGGCTGGCGTGACACCTACTTTGAAAACAAAAAAAGTTAATTTACAGAGTGATTTTATATTTTAAAGAAATGACTTAAATTTTATTTGCTATGTATAAATATGCTTTTCCCCCCAAAGTATTTCTTTTCTTGTAATTTTTTCAAAAGCAATTACATTTGGAATCATGCTTATGTTCTTATGCCTACACATATGGCTACCTTACTAAAAGAGACAACATTTGCTGTGATTTCAAATTATAAACATATTTAAAGCAGTTCTGGGACACATTGATAAGGAGATAAATTCCTCATACATGCCTTATATAGCCAACTATTCAATGTTTTATGTTATTTTATACAAAGTCAGAAATAATGAAAAATATATTCTGAAACATGCTGTACCAAGAGAGACTTTACTCAGGACTACTTCTGTAGGAGTTAAGACAATCATAATAAGAATAGAATTCAGGTTGTTTTATTTTTTATTTATTTATTTTTTCAACACATGAAAAGCTTTTATCTTATTTTATTTTTTTCTCAATTTTTATTAACATTTTCCATGATTATAAAAAGTATCCCATGGTAATACCCTCCCTCCCCTCCACTTTCCCCTTTGAAATTCCAGGTTGTTTTAAATGTGGTGAAGACAGTTGGAAATTTATGGCCAAGAAGCAGATTGGAGAGGCTTGGTGGATACAAACTCAAGATACAAAGGATAGACTCGAGCTACATTATACTAACATAATTGTTGCTGTTGCAGGCACAGATGACTAGGTTGTCAAGTTGAGGGATTCTTTCTGAGTTATGTAAACCCTACAAAGGAGCCGACCAAAGGACAGGGCTTATTGAAAAACAAAAAAAAAGACATGGAGGATTTGACCAAAGCCAGAAAGAATTTTTGTTGCTACCATGTTTTGAAACTTCCTTCTTAGAGAGAGTGGTAGGCTCATCACTTCCTGGAATGCATAAGGCTCGCAACAAGGCCTGAGGTCATACATGAGCAGTGAGCAGTTGAGGGGACAGGAGAAGTGGCTCTTGGGTGGTACTGCTGCTGCCTGCAAGTTGTTCTGTGGACCCCAGTGATTCCTCCACAGCTTCATTCATTTGGAATGGGGTTTTATGGAGCTGTACCTTCCTCTAAGGCCATCTGTATTCCTGTAACCCCTCATTCAGAATCCTGTAAATACCTCCAATAAACTCATTGATTTAACAAGCTAAACTTGAGTGCAATCATCTCGTGGCTCTGTCTGTAGCTGCCCTCTTTATCTGGGGCAAATGGCCCACTCCTAAGAACTCACTTCTTCCACCAAGGCTCCACTTCCCAAATTGCCACCAGCTGAGGAGGAAGCATTCAGTGTTCTTGAGTCTATAGGGGCATTGGGTTCAAATCTCCACAGTCTGACATTGTTCTTTCATCAGATGGTTTCAGTCCATGTGGCACCTATGAGAGATCAAGCTAAAATATATTTCTGTCATTTAGTATGCAATGTTATATTAGAAAAAACTTTTTTTTTTTTTTTTTTGGTTTTTCGAGGTAGGGTCTCACTCTAGCACAGGCTGACCTAGAATTCACTATGTAGTCTCAGGGTGGCATCAAACTCACAGCGATCCTCCTACCTCTGCCTCCTGAGTGTTGGGATTAAAGGTGTGATCCACCACGCCTAAACTCTCATATTTTCCTGATGTATCAACATCTCTGCAAACAGACTGGGGGTGTACCCATTAGCTGACAAGTGTCTTAGTGTGTTTTAGTGTGATAAAGCTGGTCCCTGCCACAATGCTCTGTTCTTGCCATTCCCAGAGTAAGATTTAGATGCTTCAAACACCCCAGAGCAATTCCTCTATGCAATTTTCTCATGCACTTCATGATCCTCAATAAAGGCAAATGATCAGTGGTGCTTACCTTCAGTCTTTCTCTCTTGGATCCTCACCAGCTTACTGAGCATATATAAACCATGTGGCTTCCTGCATAGTATGTCATGTTGTATTACTTACTTTCCTTGTTTCCATGACAAAATACCTGACAAGAAGCAGCTTAATAAAGAAAGGGTGTATCTTGGTTTACAGTTCAAGAGGATGCCTGGTAACAGGAGCTCAGAGCAGCTGATCACATTGGATGTGCATTTGGGAAGCAGGGAATGAAGAAAGCTCATTGCTCATCTTGCTTTCTTCTTTTCTTCAGTCTTGAGGTCCCAGACTATGCAATGATGACACCCACATCTAGGGTAGGTCTTTCCACCTCAATCCAATTTAGAACGTCACTCACAAACATGTGTTCATGGCAATCCAAAATTTCATCAGGAAAAGAATCAAAATTAATTATCAGACAAGCCTTCTATCTCTAGGACTTGTGAGCATGATAAAGTATTTAACTACATATGTCTCTCCAGGTGTAACTTCCATAGCAGTGCTGGAATTATCCTTTAAAATTCTACAAGGTAGGATTTACTATCGCACTTAAAATAAATATGTACTTTGAATCATTAGCCAATATCTTGGGCTACTTCTCCCATTGACTGAGTTCATAAAGAATGGCATGGGTTCAGAAAGCAGGCAGTGTGCATAGGTTTCTTTATCCCATTTATAGATAACATCTGGTTCCCTTTTGAAAAACAGATTTGACAGATTGGTGGTTTGGGTTTTTAAGGGACTCACAATGGTTCTATAGAGATCGACACTTGGAAATTTTGGGAATTCATGTTCTTTTTTTTTTTTTTTTTTGGTTTTTCAAGGTAGGGTCTCACTCTGGTCCAGACTGACCTGGAATTAACTCTGTAGTCTCAGGGTGGCCTTGAACTCATGGCGATCCTCCTACCTCTGCCTCCCGAGTGCTGGGATTAAAGGCATGCACCACCACGCCCGGTTGGAACTCATGTTCTTTAACCAATGGGTTAAGAAGATTAATCATGAGAAGGCAGAACAAGAATGCATGGGGCTGAGTACAAATGCAGCCAACACAAAATCAAACCTATTCATATTATGAGGGATGGGAGATGGCTCAATGGACAAAGTACTCTCCACTCAAGCCAGACTACCACAGTTTGATCCCCAGAGTCCAAGGCTATAGTGGGCTTCTGTAATTCCAGCACACCAATGGAAGCATGGGAGGTGGAGACAGAATTGCTTGCTCCCATAGAGAACATAGCCAAAAAAACCCCATATATATATGGCAGAGCAAGATTCAGTGCACCCCTGCTTCAAATGAGGTGGAACAGCAAGGACAGAACTCAGTGTTGTCTTCTGACCCCCATATGCACACCATGGCATGCACATGCTACCCCACATGTACATGAGCATGTATACACAGACACACAAAAATTAAAAAAAAAACATTAGGGATTTTTTCCCTTTTTGATTCTGCACATATATTATATATTTGCATGCACATGTGTATCTGTATTTGTGTGTATGTGGTTGCAGGTCTGTCTGTGTGGGTGTACATGCACATGTGTGTACATAAATATGGAGGCCTTTCTTGGTCATTCTCCACTTTTATTGCGTTTTGAAAATGTTATATATTTACATGTGACTCTGTGTATGTGTGTGTGCATACCAGAGTCTCTTGCAACTGCAAATACATGCTTGTCTGGCTTTATGTAGGTGGCTGGGGAATTGAATCTGGACCAATAGGCTTTGCAAGCAAGAGCTTTTAACCACTGAACCATCATTCCAGCCCTTCTATTTTTCTTCTATGAGACAGGGTTTTTCACTGAACCTAAAGGTTATTGAGTCAGTGTGCCCCAGGGATTCCCTGTCTCTGTCTCTCTGCCCCTGGGATGCCACATGGCTAACATTTTCCATGAATTCTGGAATCTGAACTCAGGTCCTCATGCTTGCATGGCAAGCACTTCACCCACTTAGTTATCATACCCGTAACCCCTCAATTGTTTTTTGTGCCTCCATTACATGGATCCCAAGCACGAGTCACAGGGTCAAAGGCTGACTACCTCTGGAAAGATACTTCCATCGTGTTCTATAAAGACCATGGTATTCTTACATTGTTGTATAGAAGAGCAAATATATGCAGCATGAATACATATAGAATCCTGGGTAGACAAATGGAGAGTTGTGTGTGACTAATCTGTTGTGCCTCAGGTCTTCAACCGGCCTCTCTGCTCTGTGTTGAGATGTTAGTACTGGGTTCTGCAAACAGTATTTCGCTGGCATCCAGCTTTCTGCTTTTCTGACGAATGAGGCACTCATAAGAACTGAAAAGCTGGAGAGAAAAGAGAAAGCATTTCCTGGCGGCTGATATTTTGGAGTCTTGTCAGGATCATGCCAGATATTTCTTTAATTTGACATTGGAGCTCTGTCTTTAAAGAAGTAACTAAATTGAGCTTGCAAATTTACAACCTTCACAGAATCCATTACCCCCTGTCTCTGAGAGCCACCAGTAGCCACCCATCAGTGCTCCCTCTGAAGAAATGGGATTTCTGCTGCATGGAACTTTTTCACATTGAGGAGCACCCTCATATCAGAGCTCTAAATATCAGCCCATAGAACCCCTGTCCAATGTCTAAATTTTTAAAAAGATTACTTATTTGTATGTGTCTGTGAAGCAGGAGTAGGGATTATACCAGGGTCTTCTGCCCCTGCAAATGAATACCAAGTGCTTGCCAATGTTTTACATCCAGCTTTACATGGCTGGTTGGGAAATTCCATTCTGGCTGGCATCTTTGCAAGCATTTAATTGCTAAGCTATTTCCCCAGTCCTCGATGTCTAAGTTTTATTAGCTTGAACTTCTTTAGATATTCTAACTCCAGAGGTGGTAATTATTTCCTGCAGCTGGTAATTGTATGAAACTTTATTGTTATTTTAAGATTTTTAGTCCTTTATTTTGTGTCATTTTATTTTATTTTATTTTTTGAGGTAGGGTCTTGTTCTAGCCCAGGCTGACCTGGAATTCACTGTTGTCTCAGGATAGTCACAAACTCATGACAATCTTCCTATCTTTGCCTCCCGAGTGCTACGATTAAAGGTGTCTGCTACCACACATAGTTTGAGTCAACTTTTAAGAAGTCATAAACTGAACTGGAGAGATAGCCCAACAGTTAAAGGCATTTGCTTGCAAAGTCTGATGATCTGGCTTCAATTCCCCAGTACCTTCATAAAGCCAAGCACTCAATGTGGTACATGCATCTGGAGTTTGAAGCAGGAAGAGGCCATGGTGTGCCATGGCATCTTTCTTTCTCTCAAATAAGCAAGTAAGTAAGTAAATAAATACATTGGAAAAATTTTTTGACTAGTCTCTGTGCATTCATATTACTAAGAAATGTGTTATTCTTTGCATGCACATCTCCTTTGTGAGCCCCAGGAGATATGTCATTTCTCACTTGGTTTCTCAGCACAAAGAATTTTAATAGCTACCATTGATTTTAGTTCTTTTTCATTCAACCTTTTAGGTTTTTCTAAGTGGCATCATTAAAATGAACTAATTAGACTTAGATTGATTGTGATGTAGGCCAAGCATGAAACACAACAAAGCTTGTTTTCTCTTTTTATTTTTGTCCTTTTGTGACAAATAGAATTGAAAAACAGCAAAACAAAAAAACTTCATCTGAGAATCCAGGCTAACTAAACAATGTGTTTAGACATTCAAGAACAGATTATCTAATATTTGGTACACTGTGACCAGCTCCTTTTTAATAAGAAAATGAAAGCATACTCCATGATGAATATACAGACAGGGCTCTCATGATCGACAGCAGAGAAGACTGGCTTAGGCTTGTCCTACTTTTTCTGGGCCATAGATTCTGGCAATGAAAATCCTAGAGGGGCTGCAGCTAGTTACATTCATACTTGGAGTTTATGGGTAAAAGATTTCAGAGACCTCTACAGGATACAGGCCAGCTGATAGACCAAGTTAGAATCCCCAAGACCCTGCTTAAAGAGTTGCTAGTTTAAATGATAATTCTAGTTAATTTTAAAAAAATCTTTATGTTCCTTTATTGGAGCAATATTCCTGACCAGTGTACAGTGATGTAGCTGCTAAACAGACCTGTGAGAAATCACATACTATCTATCTAGACAGGTTTTGGTTACACTTTGTCTATTGATGGAATCATTCCATTTATAAAGTTTTATACATCAAAATTTTCTACTTAATTTTGGTTTGTTTGTTTGTTTTTTGTTTTTTGAGGTAGGGTCTCACTCTGGCTCATACTGACCTGGAATTCACTCTGGAGTCTCAGGGTGGCCTCAAAGTCTTGGCGATCCTCCCACCTCTGCCTCCTGAGTGCTGAGATTAAAGGTGTGCGCCACTATGCCCGGCTCTGGTTAATTTTTTTAAAATATATTTTTGTTTGTTTTTTTCAAGGTAGGGTCTCACTCTAGACAAGGTTGACCTGAAATTCACTCTGTATTCTTAGGGTGGCCTTGAACTCATGGTGATCCTCCTACCTCAGTCTCCCAACTGCTGGGATTAAAGGCCTGAGCCAGCATACCTGGCCTGGTTAACTTTTTTAAAGAAAAAAAAAAAAAAAGAATTTATTGAAAGGTTTTATACACGTATATAATGTACTTTGATCACAACCTCCTCCCACTACCTCATCTTGCTGCCCCTCACTGTCTTCCGTGGGCTGAACCCTCTTTTCTTTCCAATTCATCTTTCATACTTTTTGCTCTCTTTTCCTCTCTTCTACCATCCAAGATGGAGTGTTCCTGAGCCCAATAATTTGAAGATCTTGTGCAGATAATGACAGTCATTTTGAGGTCATGAATGCCACAGCCACTTCATGTCTAAGGAGAGCACTCCAAGTGTTCTGCCTCACCCTCTGGCTCTTCCATTCTTTCTACCCCTCTTCTGCAATGTTCCCTGAGCCTTGGAGGGGCCAACAGAGATAGATATCTCATTTAGAACTGAACACTTGCAATCACTTATTCTCAGCTTTAAAAAATATTTTTATTTTATTTTATTTTATTTTATTTTATTTTATTTTATTTTATTTGAGAGAGAGAGAATCAGTGCATCAGGTACTCAGCCATTGATGGGTCCTTAGATTTCTCCGGCAAGTGCCTTAACTGCTAAGGTATCTCTCCAGCTCTGTTCTCAGCTTTTCACTAAGTTTTCTGTACCAGAAATGACTTTCCTCTTATGGAGCAGAGTTCATGTCCAGTCCGAGACCAGCTGGTTACTCGTATCACAGTCATGCCACTATTTGGAACCAGTAGGCATACCTTGCGTGGCTGGTCAGCTGTGTAGTTCCACCCACCAAGAGTCATGTGTTGGGAACTTTGACCTCACTTAGTGTGACATTGGGGCATATGGTAGGGAAGCTTTATTAGATGTTACTTTGTGAAAGATAGGATCACTGGGAGCACTCCCTATAGAAAGGAATTACTGTGGTTCTTTGGGACACCAGTTTGTTTCTGCTATCATGCATAGTTCTGAGAGTTTTGATCCCTGAATCAGCCCCTGGCTTCCTGTGTTGCCATGTATTCTCCCCTGCTCATTTTGCTTCTGCAGTTATGCCTTCCTTCTATTAGGATGTGCCATGGCAAGGGGCCCTCATTGCCAGAATCTGATGCTGCCAAATCTTGGACATTCAACCTTCAACACCACTGGCTTAAGATAACTGTGCTCTATATAATAAAGTACATAGTCCTAGGCATTTTGTTATAACAATGAAGAACTAGCTGACACATTAGATTTTTCCTTTATAAATGTTGTATATATCTTTGTTTATTTATTTACAAGAGAGAGAGAATGGGTGTGCCAGGACCTCTGGCCACTGCAAATGAACTTTAGACCCATACGCCACAATGTGCTTACATGGGATCTGGGGAATTGAACCTGGGTCTGTAGGCTTTGCAGGCAAGCTCCTTAACTGCTAAGCCATCTCTCCAGCCCATAAAGTTGTATTTTAATTATATTTTTCATTTGTTGCCTGAATATTTGAGTTCTGCAGTTTGGCTTTGATCACTCTGACCCTGCCTTCAACTGTAGAAGTCAGTGTGTAAGTACTGATTTGTTTTCATAGAAGAAAAATGTTGTCATAATCTTTGTTTAGATAGTTAGCTTGAGAGGAAAATCTCCAAGTGCTTGAGTAGGATTTTCCACCTTCAGTCTCAATTGAAAGGGTATTTGTTTTTTGTTTTTATTCTTTTGGCTCTGCCATGATAATTGCATATCAGAGTCTATCACAGTCTAACAGAAACTTCTAACTGTGTCAGCACTTCACGCCCTCTATAGTGACTAGGTGTGCAAACAATTGCTAATAGAAGAAAACTCAAAGAACTGCTTTGAAGGTGAAAGGTCCTTTCTTTCTGGAGCTAGCAAGGCTGAAATTAGCAAATCCTGGGATGGGTGGTGACTCCACAATCGCATTAGCAATACAAACTCTGCATTCCTGTGGCCCCTTCATGTCCATGTGATTTTATCTTCATGGTTATCCCTCATCATCTAGGGCTCTATCTATCATGCCTTCATTCTGAAGCCATGCACGGGCAAAGAAACATTGCATGTCCTCCAGACAATTTGTACCTATTTAAAAAGCAATACCAGAAGCTCTGCCCACTCGTTTTTGTTTTTATACCACAGGCCACATTATCAAGGTAAATAAGGAGAGCTAGGCCAGAAATTAATTTTTAACTAAGCTCATTGATGTTGATATAGACATTTTTAAGTGGCTTATGTAAAATTTGGACTCCTAAATTGGTACTCTTAAATTGCTAACTATATATTTAACAGTATTTTTTTATTGTCTCATCAAATGATGTCATTTTAACCTCTGTAAGTCTCAAATAGTATTTATTTTGGCAAATATTAATGTATTCTGTTTTATGTCCCATCCTCAAAATAAAGAGTGTGTTGTTGTAAGAGGAGAGGTGACATTGCCATCAAATGCCACTGTGGAAGCAGATATTTGATAGACAGTAATCTTTTGTCTCTGGATAGGGTACAGTGTAATATTAGCCCAAGGCCCCTGGGTATTTTTATTAAGTTTTTCCAGCTATATTGCAAAACCTTTTTCCATTCTCTCTCATTATCAAATTGTCTCTCTTTGTACTCAGTTTCTAAGATTTGCACCATCATACATAATATATAGGTTGTTATTAAATCAATTTTTGTTCTTGTTTTTCTAAATTGAAGTTATATTCAGATTGCTCAGTTGCATTTTCTTTCTCTTTTATCAAGTAAGAATAACTAATATCAATAAGATTAGACATAACAAGGCTGATGGGAGTATGGAGAAAGAAAATCCTTGTGAACTGTGGGTAGGAATGTAAATTCATGCAGCCATTGTGGTAAATTTACGAAGCCATTATTGATAATTTGAGAGTCCTCAAAAAATGAAAAATAGGGCTGGAGAGATGGCTTAGTGGTTAAGGCACATGTTTGAATATCCAGTTCCCATGTAAGTCAGACATACAGTAATGCAAGTGTGCAATGTCTCACATGCACAAAAGGGGACACATGTGTCTGGAGTTTGTCTGCTGTGGGTGAAGGCCCGGGCATGTCCATTCTCTCTCTCTCAGATAAAATAAAAATAAAAATAAAAATAAAAATATAACTATCATATGATCCAGCAATGCCATTACTGCGTTCATAGGAAGTGATATCAGTATGTCAAAGAGATGTCTGTACTCCGATTTAATTGTAGCACTGTTCACAAGAACCAAGAGATGGAAACAACCTAAACATTTATGTATTAAGAAAATGTGGGGCTTGAGAGATGTTTTAGCGGTTAAGCACTTGCCTGTGAAGCTTAAGAACCCCAGTTCAAGGCTTGATCCCCAGTACCCATGTAAGCCAGATGTACAAGGTGGCACATGCATCTGGAGTTCATTTGTAGTGGCTGGAGGCCCTGGTGGACCCATTCCCTCCCCCGCTCCCCGTCTGTCTCTCTCAAATAAATAAATAACACTTTTTTTAAAAATGTGGTAGATATAATACTATCATTGGTGAAAACATGGGTAGATCATTAGATTACATGAAATAAGTCAGACAAAGAAAGACAAGTACTGAATGATCTCACTCCTATTTGGTAGTAGGCCTCCTAGAAGTTGACAGTTGAATGGAGGTTACCAGAAGCTACAGAAAAGGGAGGGAATGGAAAGGCTGATCAACAGGCACTTCCACATAAATTTTAGATTGTTATTTTTATTTTTAAGTGAATAATGTGTAATTGAAAATTTGGGGTTCTGAGGTGCTTCCTGAAACCCCAAGTCCTGAATTCATGTCTGCAAACTAACCAAAGACTTGGCAATTTCAGAGTAAATAAAATGATTTTTAAAATACCACATTTTATTCAGAAATTACAAAGAAGTGGGGTAGGGAAGAAAACTGAGGGCTAGGGAAGGGAAAATAAAGTGGGGATAAGGGAGATGCCACGTGGAGCACCACAGGCCATGTAAATGAACATGAATCTTAGAAAAAAACAAGAAAAGAGGTTTTAAAATGTGCACTTCCAAAAATATTAAAAGTGAAGACAGTAATAAAGGGTAAAAGATTTCTCTTCCCACCCCAGCATGGCTGTCGGGGTGGGAGAGAGAGAGCTTACTTGTGTGAGGACCAAGAACATTGCTGCCACAGTTCTGGAGAGGAGAGAATAACAACCCATCTCTCCACAGGCCAGGGAAGACATACTGTAGAATGTGTGCCAGCCCACCTGGACACACCTACCAAAGGTACCCCAGCCAATGGCCTGGGCTTAGAGGAGGAAACCATTCACACCTAGGCAGGGTGCAGACTCCAGAGAGATCTAACTGGGTGAAAGGGCCAAATACTAAATCCCTCCTATGACTGAAGCAGGCAGGGCGAGCTGAGATAGGTGTGACAAGGGTTTAAGTTAGGGTCATACTAGGGTCCCACCTCTTTAAGGGCCATCCTGCCTGCCTAGTTCAAGAAACTACCTGCATGCTATGGAATCCCCCAAAAATCGTTCTTAAATTTTGATCAAGATTGCATTGAATCTGTAGAATACTTTTGGTAGAATGTCCATGTTCACAATATTAATTCTTCCAGTTCATAACCATGGGAGGCCTTTCTATTTTCTACTGTCTTCCTCAGTTTCTTTCTCCAGTGGTTTATATTTTTCCTTGTAGAGGTCTTTCACTTCCGTGGTTCAGTGATTACATACAGTAATGCAAGTGTGCAATGTCTCACATGCACAAAAGGCTTTTTTTGAGGTAGGGTATCACTGTAGCCCAAGCTGACCTGAAACTCACTCTATAGTACCAGGCTGGCCTTGAACACATGGCAGTTCTCCCACCTTTGCCTCCCATATACTGGGATTAAAAGTGTGTGCCATCACAGCTGGCTTAAGGTACTTTTTTTAAATGAGGCTATTATGAATGGAATTGTTTCTCTGGCTTTTTTCTCAGCATATTTTCATTGGTATATAATAAAGTTATCTGCTTTTGAATGTTAATTTTATATCCTGCCACTTGCTCATTCATTTAAAAAGATGCATTGCTGGCAGAAATCACCTGACCAAGAGCAGCTTATGGGGGAAAAATAAGTTTCTTTTGGCTTACAGACTCAAGTACGAGCTCCATGATAGCAGGAAAAAATTATGGCATGAGCAGAGACTGGACATCACCTCCTGCCCAACATCAGATGGACAACAGCAGGAGAGTGTGCCACACACTGGCAAGAGGAAACTGGCTTTAATACCCATAAGCCCGCCCCCAACAATGCACTACCTCCAGGAGGTGTTAATTCCCAAATTTCTATCATCTAGGAACCTAGCATTCATTATGGGGGACACTTGAATCAAACCACCACATTCTGCCCCAGCCCCTATAAACTGATAATCATACATGATATAAAATACAAGGCATTCTGCCCAACTTTAAAAGTCCCGATAGTTTTATGAATCCCAGTGATGTTAAACATCCCCATAACCCAAGGTCTTTTAAATGAACCATAATGCCAAAACATCCCCCCCAAACCCAAAATGACAGAATAAACATTCACACTGCAAAAGATGGCATTGGGCATAGCAAAGAAATACTCAACCAATACAAGACTTAAACAGAGCAAACATCAAACTATGAAGCTCTTGCCCAACATCAGATTGACAACAGCAGGAGAGTGTGCCACACACTGGCAAGGGGAAACCACCATACCTTTCTTCTTTTACTGGAAAATTTTGGAAAAGTCTAGATTATAATAGGATTAAGATGTCATTTTCCTCTGCTAGACTAGTGTTCAAGGCACCAGGTTCAATCTCCAGCCCCCTGTGGGTAAAGTACTGTCCACAATAGCATTCATTATATACGGGTGGATCCATTAGAAAGACGGATAATGGTCTGCTGCAAAACAATCACCTCTTAAGTGGTGATTATTTTACACAGTAAAGAAACATTAACAGTATTATGTGTACAAACATATTACTTATTGTGAGTAAGAGTGGACAAAAAAAGAAAGAAAAACACATTAAGACTAGAGTGATTAGTATTGGGATAATACACAGACTGTAGAGGAGGGAAATGTAGATAGAAGGGGGAACTATAGGAACAAAAAGTGGAGGAGGAGGAATTTTGCCTAAAGATAGATTGAAGAGTAGTAAAGGTTTAGTATTAGATATTGAAGAATAGTCTTGTCTCTGAGGAGACCCTGTAAACAAGATCAGACTATGTCTTCTGGGAGAGAAAAAAGGAAAAGGAAAGATTAAGGAGAAAATAAAAACAAACAAACAAATCCCCAAATAATACAAAACAAGACCAAAAACAACAACAAAAACCAAAACCAAACAAACCAAAACAAACAACAAAAAACAAGAGCAAAGTGGGGCTAAGCTGGCCTGCAAATGGCCCTGGTTGTTAGGGATGGACTGGGTGAGGAGGGACAGAGAGTGAGGCGGAGATACAGAGAATGAAAACTCACTTCCGACTGTTGACTCTTTTTTTTTTTTTTGGTTTTCGAGGTAGGGTTTCACTCCCGCCCAGGCTGACCTGGAATTCACTATGTAGTCTCAGGATGGCCTGGAACTCATGGCAATCCTCCTACCTCGGCCTCAGTAGTGCTGGGATTAAAGGAGTACGCAGCCATGCCAGCCACTCTGGAGTCTTTTATGTTGCCTCCCTGCATAAGAGGAGAGAGACTGTTTTTTCTGTCAAAAGATTGAAAGATTAACTTGATCCAGAAGGACACTATTCTGTGGGAAGCCTCCCCCCACCCACCTTGCCCCTCTCCTGAGTCAGCCATCCTTGAGACCAAGAGAATCAGCAAACCATGGCTTCTATTTCAGCACTCCGTACAAAGTCCCTAAAGCTTCCATTCCTTAGGTTTCCTCTCGAAACTACATTTTCATACTTCGGCCAATTGCATAAGAATGTGAGGTCGGTTTGGTCTCAGAGTAATCAGGGTGACACAGGACCCTCAGTAAGGAGTTAAAAGACCCCGAGGATTCCTCACTAGGTGCTTTGCACTTAAAGCTAGCTCTCTTCTGCAGAAGTAAGCATAGCTACCGTAGCTACCGTATACTTTGGATTGTGTGGCCATTCTTGGACTCATTTCTGACACTGGCTCCTGGAATGCTTTCTCCCCACCTGGGCCTTTCCTGGGTGGGGTGGTTTCACTGTTCGTTGGACTGCCCTGGTCCATGATCTCAGACCTGGTTTCTCCTTTGGGAACTCCCTCAGGGCCCTGTTTGGGAATACTCGCCCCACCTCTGTACAAGCTTTTCCCCATTCCTGAATGTTGCTTGCAGTCTGTGTGGAAGTTCCCAGTATATTCTGGTTCTTACCAGGTTTTCAGCTTGCTGTACAGATTTGAAACAATGTTTCTTTTCCCCACCTTTCTGTAATAGGTCTATCAAGCTTCTTGTGTAGGACCCTGACACTGTCTGAGTTTCCTAAATGCAGTTCAAAGAGGGTCTTGGGCTGCCAAGTTGTCAATAACAGAAATCTTTTTAGAGTGGCATTTCATTTCTGCTGTGTCACTTGTCATTGCCAAGCACCCAAAATCTACTAGAGAGGGTTTTCCCCCTGCTTCTTCTGATATTGCTGCTGCTGCAATACGTATGTCCTTCCTTCCAGATATTTAAGTGTCTATTGCTTTTTTTAATTTTTTAAAATTTTTTTATTAATTAGTTTTGTATTCAGCAAATACAGTCAATTTGGTACCATTATTAGGCTCATCTGTGACCTACCCCCACCCCTTGGCTCCTCCTTGTTGAGGTATATGGGTCATGCATTGTGGAGTTAGTCCACAGTTATGTGTAGGATAAATGTCTCTGCATATCATGACCCAACATGTGCCTCTGACATTCTTCCTGGCCCCTCTTCTGCAAAATTTCCCTGAGCCATGTTGAAGCTGCTTCATAGCTTTCAGTAGATTATTTCCTGGAGACTCTGGCTGACTTAGTGTTCATCTGCCACCCTGGATCTCCCTGGTTCTTGCTTTTTGCATCCAGTGATAGGAGGTATGTTCTCTGCATGTCCTGACGAGTTTTAAAATAGTTTCCCAGTTCGTATTATTGTGAATGCATGGCTTCAATAAGGAAATGAGGTTCTAATGCTTTGGAACTTTATTTTAGACACAATACTATTAAATTGATTACCCTTTAACCTCATTTCTTAATTAGCCTGAGTTTCTCCATGGCATGAAAAAGGATTTGCTCATTTCTGAAATCCTAGCACCTAACAGTCCCTCCAAATCATAAATACTTGGTAAAATGTTAAGTGAATGACAACAGTAAGGTTAAATATTTAATAGTATATTTGTTGATTAATAATAAATAGTAGTTAAATTTTTGAATAAACAAATGTCATTATTTAATCCTAGATAAGTTTTCTGATCTATATTCAGAAAGTCCAAGGGCAGGAAATAAAACTTTAAAAGCTAGACTTTTTCTCTACTGAAATTTTTATTCTTTCTTATTATTTAAAAAGTATTTTATTTATTTATTTGATACTTTCTCTAAAGGTTAACCTGTCACAACTTGTTATATAACCACTGCCCAGATATAATGTGAACCAGAAAATATTTGATAGTCTAATGGAAAGTTCTTATCTAGTAGCTATAAATAATCTATGGAAAGTAAGCTAGGAGAAGGTAAACATTAAGCCAGTCAGGACAAGAGAGGTGTGGAACATGGGAAAGTTGGAAACCCACTATGTGGAGAAGTGAAATACTGAGTATGCTCTGTGTTGTGGATTGGATCTGGAATATTGCTCAATGGCTTGAATGGTTATGGCTTTGTTCCCTGTTTAGTGTACTGAGAGGCCATGGATAAGTCAGTAGTTGGAGCCCACTGGGAAGTATCCAAGTCATTCTGGGCATAGCAGTGAGAGAATTTCTTCTCTTTTTCAGATAGATGCAGATCCTAAGGAGAGAACCACCCCCATCACATATCAAAAAGTCCTCAGCTGAAATGAAGAGTAATTGGGGAAATAAGCAAGAATGCTGCTTTCTTGAACCTCGTACCAGCACAAGGGTGAAGGAGATAAACACAAAGAACAATCAACTCCTACTAAACCACATATCCAGAGACATAGAGGCTCCCAAGACTTCATCACTGAAGCCGACCTATGATGAACCCAACATGGCTCAGGAAAATTTGTAGAAGAGGGGCCGGAAAGAATGTCAGAGCCACACATTGGGTCATGATACACAAAGACATTGCCTCCTACCCATAATTGATGGCTGACCTCACAATGCATGACCCATATTCACCAACGAGGAGGGTCCCTGCAGAGGGGGGAAGACAGGGAGGAGGCTAGCAATGGTACTGACTTGACTGTGTACACTGAGTACAAAACTAAAAAAAAAAAAAAATCATCAAAATGAAAAGAATAAAAAGGCATGTAGCATTTTGAATCTAAAATGCCTCCCATAGAGTCACATGTTTAAATGGTTAATCCCCAGGTGGCACTTTTTGGGATGGTCATGGCACAGGGAGGGAGGCAGGCCTTGGAGTTTTATAGTCCAGTCCAGCTTGCTGTATTCAGCTCTTGTTTTTACTTCCTCCCTGTTGATATGAAGGTATGACATGGCTATTTGCTCCATTCCATGCCTTTCACACCATGACAGAAACTTCCTGCTGCAGTCAGCTTCACATTGCTGGTAGAAATCACCCAAAAAAAAAAAAAATAACAGCTTGTGGGGAAAAAAAAGAGGCTTATTTTGGCTCACAGACTCAAGGGGAAACTTTACGATGGCAGGGAAAATGATGGCATGAGCAGAGGGTGGACATCACCCTCTGGCCCACATAAGGTGAACCATAGCAACAGGAGAGTGTGCCAAACACTGGCAAGGGGAAACTGGCTATCACACCCATAAGCCTGCCTCCAACAATATACTAACCCCAGAAGGTGTTAATTCCCAAATCTCCATCAGCTGGGAACCTAGCATTCAGAACACCTAAGTTTATGGGGAACACCTGAATCAAACCACCACATTCCACTTCTGGCCTCCATAAACTGATAACCATACATGATGTAAAATGCAATGGATACATCCAACTTTAAAAATACCCACAGTTTTTATCAATTCCAATGATGTTCAAACATCTCCATAATCCAAGGTCTTTTTAAAAAAAGTTTTTTGCTTATTTTTATTTATTTATTTGAGAGCGACAGGGAGACAAAGAGGCAGATAGAGAATGGGCATGCCAGGGCCTCCAGCCACTGCAAAGGAACTCCAGATGAATGTGCCCCCTTCTGCATCTGGCTTATGTGGGTCCTGGGGAACTGAGCCTCTAACTGAGGTCCTTAGGCTTCACAGGCAAGCGCTTAACTGCCAAGCCTTCTCTCCAGCTCTAATCCAAGGTCTTTTAACTGAGCCATGATACCAAAATCATAACCTCAAAAAATCCACAATGGCACAGAATAAATATTCATACTGCCAAAGATGGCATTGGGCATAGCAAACAAATATTCAACCAATACAAGATTTAAACCAACCAGGGCAAAAATCAAACTCTGAAGCTTTAAGTCTAACAACTCTAGCCAGTGACAAATTTCCAAGTCCAATAGTTCTGACCAGCAACAACTCTCTGGAGTTCCAATTCCAACCCTCCAGCTAGGCTATTCACAGTCCTGGAAAACTTCATCGTGGCTGTCAGCTTTCTTTAGCAGCTATCTCATGGTCCTGGCATCTTCCCTGGGTCTCCACTGCAACCCACTGTTCATCCTCACAGCTTCATTGGGTCTCCATGCGGGCATCCAGAAAACCCACTTCACATTGCCCATGGCCATTTCCAAAACATAAGACCATGTTGCAAACTCAATGACCCTCTCTTTTCTGCATTCCTTATAGTCCACAATAACAGGCAGGGTGTCAATTTGTTAATCCAGGGTTGAATAAAGCAGACTTTGAAGAACAGGACATTCCTTGAGCACTCAGGCTCCTTCAAAAGAGTCTACATTCTTCCTGTTGCCCCAGCACAGGTCAGCTGGCCCAGTCTCAAAGATTGTAATCTCAAACAATTTTTTTTTAAATTTTTTGTTCATTTTTATTTATTTATTTGAGAGTGACCGAGAGAGAAAGAGGCAGATAGAGAGAGAGAGAGAGAGAGAGAGACTGGGCACACCAGGGCTTCCAGCCACTGCAAAGGAACTCCAGACACGTGTGCCCCCTTGTGCATCTGGCTAACGTGGGTCCTGGGAGAATCGAGCCTTGAACCAGGGTCCTTAGGCTTCACAGGCAAGCGCTTAACTGCTAAGCCATCTTTCCAAATCATAATCTCAAACAATTTGCAGGTGAACGGGCAGCATTTTAGGCCTAAAGATTTTTTTTTCCTGTGCCATATCCCTCTGCTCACACCAGTTAATTTCTATGCAAAGCAACCCTGAACAACTTTCCATGACGTGGGCATAACAGCAAGCCTCACACAAACTGCTAATCCAGTCCAAGCAAAGCTCTTTCTCATTCTCATAAACCAAACCTCGCAGTCCATAGGTCTTACTGCAGTTAGGTCTTTCGACTTTGACCAGAATAGTCCATCAAGCTATATTTACAGTACCTCAGGCTTATGAGGTTTCAGAGCAGAAAAATAGACTTTGTTGGGAGCTGGGCTTGAGAAAGTTTATGTGATATTCTGACTAAGGCTAAATTGCATTTTTCATGTGTTCTGAGGATTTGAGGAAAATTGAATTTAAGAGCAGTGGGCTGATATGTTGGTAAAGAAAAATACAGAGAAGTATAGGAAATAAATATAACATTTGGCACAGGAAGAAATGCAAACATATTTCAGGGCCCAACCCCAGAGACAGCAACCCTCTCAGATTCAACTGACAAAGTGACTACCACCATTGAGGATGGGTCAGCAGCTTTGTACTGGGGGAACAGAAAAGTTGTCCTGAGGGCAAGACTCAACTTACTGAAGGCTCAAGCCAGAAGAAGTGTTGTTTCTTTTGAGAGAAAAAAGGCCTAAAGGAGAGTGAAAGGCTTTCCTATCTATATAGAAATTAACCTTGAAGCTGTGCGTCAAGGGCCAGTTATCAGACACTGTGGTCCAAAGTCAGGCTTCATCCCCTCTTGGCAGAGGAGTTTAGCAAGTGGTGCTGGTATTGAAGAAATGAAGACAAGCTGGGGAACTGGAGAACCCAGTGGCTGCCTGGACCACTGGTTGAATGTATACTGCACAGCAGAGACCCAACTACCCAAACCATTCTTAGCCCATAGGACTTCATCATGAGTCCTGGGTGTGAGACATGAAAGTGCAGGATTTAATATTTTCCCTGATGATTTTTTTTAAAATATGGAATGCTTCATGAATTTGCGTGTCATCCTTGTGCAGGGGCCATGCTAATCTTCTCTGTATTGTTCCTATTTTAGTATATGTGCTGCTGAAGTGAGCACTCCTGATGATTTTTGACCTTGCATTGGTCCAGTCTTTCCTAGCTATGGCCTTGTTCCTCCTGCCTGGAGTGGGAATTGAGGTGATTTGAGTGTACAATGTTTCCTACACCCTCATGAGTTTCAACACTTGATTGTTAGCTGGTAGTGCTATTCAGGAAGGTAGTGAAGCCTTTGGGAGGTAGAGCTCTGCTGGTGGAAATGTGTCACTGGCAGTGGGCTTGGCTTTTATAGTCCAGCCCAGTTTGCTGTACTTAGCTTGTTCTGTCTGTTTCTCCTTGCTAATATGAAGACATGACCTTAGCTGCATGCTCTAGTCAAGGCTTTCCTATCTATATAGAAATTAACCTTGAAGCTGTGTGTCAAAATAAATGCTTTCCTTCCATTATCTGCTCCTGGTCAGCTGTTTGAGCCCAGAAACAAGTAAGTAGCTAATGCAATATGATAAAGTGTATAGCATCCAGTAAAATAAAAACAAAAAACTCAGCAGTTGAGGCACTTAGCTGCGAAGCCTAATGACCGAGGCCCAAATCTCCAGGACCCACTTAAATCCAAATGCACAAAGTGGCATATGTATCTGGAGTTTGTAGTGAAAGGAGGCCCTAGTGCACTCACACTCACTCTCACTCTATCTTCCTTTTTATCTATTTCTCTCCCTAAGATCAGTCAACAAAAGTATTTTTAAAAAATAAAAAATCAGAACTGTGGCTTAATAAGCAACACTAAAAGCTAGGCAACCAACGCAGTATCTATTTATTCAAAATAAAGCACAAATACATATAGAATGAGAGAGAGAGAGAGAGAGAGAGAGAGGGAATGAGAACATTACAGATTCAGAAAGTAAAAAAAAAAAAAAAAAAAAAAGAATTTGTAAGGATGAAGAGATAGCCCAGTCAGTAAAGCATTTGTTATGCAATCATGAGTTTGATTCTTGGAGCTCACATTGAAAAGAAAAAGAGGACTGGAGAGATGGCTTAGCGGTTAAGTGCTTGCCTGTGAAGCCTAATGACCCCGGTTCGAGGCTCAACTCCCGAGGACCCACGTTAGCCAGACGCACAAGGGGGCACACACGTCTGGAATTCATTTGCAGTGGCTGGAGGCCCTGGTGCACCCATTCTCTCTCCTTCTCTCTATCTGCCTCTTTCTCTGTCATTCTCAAGTAAATAAATAAAAATATTTAAAAATAAAAGAAAAGAAAGAAAAGAAAAAGAAAAAGAATGCCAGGCATGGTGGCACACACCTTTAATCCCAGCACTCAGGAGGCAGAGATAGGAGGATTGCTTTGAGTTTGAGGCCACCCTGAGACTATAGAGTAAATTCCAGGTCAGCCTTAGCTAAAGGGAGACCCAACTTTGAAACCCCATCATCCCAAAACACACACACACACACGCACACACACAAAAATAAATAAATAAATAAAAACAGGTGTTGTGTTATGTGCTTGTAATCCCAACACTGGGGAGATAAAAATAGGCTTGCTGACTAGCCCAGTAGAGCCTATATGAGGAGTCCTAGGCCAATGAAATATTTTTCTCAACAAAAGATGGGCATACCTAATAAACATCTAGAGGACTGGGCAATAGGGATGGTGGGGCAGGAGGGGAGGGTAAAAACCTGGATCCAAATGGAAATGGTGCCATAAACTCCTACATCCTGTAAGACATACTAAAGAGTTGAACCTTCATCAGGTGCTAAGAGAACACCTGATTCACAGGGTCCTGGAGAGGATATGATAGACTATCCTCAATCTTCTCCTGTTTCTCTCTCTCTTCACTCTCTTTCTATTTTATATTATGTATATTTTCTTCCTTCTCCTTTGCCACTCCCAGTGCCAGCATGTGGGTAATATCTACAATGAGCTGTTGATCAGAGAGACCTAAAAGATTCCCCCAAATAAGACAGAATTCTGTTAGAGTACTTGATGGCCCACCAAAGGTTAATAGTAAGACCCCACTGCTTAAGACACCATATGCTGTTGGGATGGAACATGGAGTGACCTAGCTGGAAACTGGAATAGAGTCAGTCAATCCCCAGACAGTTTGTCTGGTGCTAGAAGGTGTTACATGGGCGAGTAGGGGAAAATGACTAACATCTGTCTAAGCAACTCATGGTCTAAGCTACTCAACAGCAATCAACCTGGCGTGATGCTCACATAAGTGCAATAGGGCGCACAGCCATGGTGATTTACCAACCACTCTTGATTTGGCTAATGGATCCACTCAGTGGAACAGAATCCATACCTGGAATGGGGAAACAAGTCAGAACCTTATCTAAAAATTAGCCTGCTCTCCAATATCAAGCTCCCACCAATAGTGGGCTACAAGAGGGCCCACACCTATGAAATTCTCTCTAAAATAAGAATGGGTATCTGTGTATTTTGCACTGACCTCACTGTCTGTTGGAGAATTTGCTTCTCTTTTTCAGGTGGACGCAGAACCTGAGGAGAGAATCATCCCATCACACCCCATCTGGGCACCTGCTGAAGCCATAAAGTTAGTGGGGAAATGAGCAAGAGATGCTTTCACAGTTAATCTAGTACCAGAACAAGGGTTAAGGAGACAGACACAGAAAACACTGAACTCCTACCAAATCAGATATCCAGAGTCACAGAGACTCCCAAGACATCCCATCACTGAAATTGACCTAAAATGAACCCAACATGGCTCAAAGAAATTAGCTGAAGAGGGGGCAGAAAGATTGTTAGAACCATAAGTTGGGTCATTATGCACAGAGACATTGCCTCTCCCCCATAACCTCAGGCCACCCCCATGTTGCAACACCCACAATCTGCAGGGGAGGGGACAACAGGAAGAAGGCTAGCGATGGTACCATCATGGCTGTATACACACTATATACATAACTAATAAAAAAGATGGGATGGTACTCTAGAAATAACATCTATTAGTCTGGAGTGCACACACTGCCCAATACATACACATACATACATACACACATACATAACAACAACAAATTGCAATATTATCATTAACTCCCAATTACTGATATATTGATACATTGCTATATTGATATATAAAGATTGATAACCAGTCTAAACACAAGTAGTCTAAACATCCCAATTATGCAGCGATTGCCAAAGGCTGAGGAAAACAGCAGCTTCAGTTTTTATTTCCAAAAGCTTACTTTAAACATATAGACACAGATAAAATAAAGGAGGAAACAGATAGTGTGTTTCTTGGTCTGTTATTCAGCAAAGACACTGATCACAAGGAAACATAATGTCAGAAACATCTGAAAGAGCAACCTTATACTTGGCATTGATTCCTCCCCAAGAATGTGCTCCTTCACAAACTGGCAGGATTTTAATAAGCTAGTATGGAGTAAGTACTAATGTTCAAATCTGGCCTGTTTTGGTAGAAAATGTGCAAGCCATCTCATGTGCATAAAGCTCTATAGAACTGGTTGAGGATAAATGTGTTATTTTGGTCTGAATTTTTGACTAAATAGATGGAAATGAATTAAAGATACTGAAATGGCAGAATATCCTGATCACAAACACATGTATCCTGATAATAGAGACAGAGAAGGTCATTTGACAACAGAGAGAAGTCAATAGTGTCATGATCACAAGCCAAATAAAATTTACCTGGAATGCTTCTAGAAGCCAAGAAAGGCAAGGGACAGAGAATGTGACCTCTATGGATCTTAATTTCAGCTCAGTGAAGCTGATGTGGGACTCTTGATCTTTAGAACAACTAGACCAGACATTTTCAAACCCCTTTTTATTTACAACTTTCTTACATATAGACAATATAACATAATCATAATCCTCTCCCATCATCCTTTATTTATCCCCTCTAAACTGCCCCCTCCACTGAACCACTTCTTTCTCACTAATCTCTCTTTTATTTGAAGTCATCATTTTGCCTTCCTATTATGCTGGTGTTATGTGGGTACAGCAGCCATTGTGAAGTCATTAATGTCATAGCTCTTTTGGGTCTGGAAGACAGGTTTGCAAAGGACACCTCCCCTTATTTTGGCTCTCACCTTTTTTCATCATTTCTGTAATGATCCCTGCGCCTTAGAGATGTTGTAGAGATGTCTCAGTGCTGAACACACAATTGCAATTTCTTCTCGGCACTCTGGTGAATTTTAGTCTCCCCGGTGGTCACTATTATCTGAAAAGAGAAGGTTCTATAAGAGAGAGAGAGAGAGAAAGAGAGAGAGTATTAATATATGGGCATAAACATAATTATTTACAGGGAAGTTTGGTTGACATAATATGTCTATTTAACCAGACAACAGTAGTAGTTTGCCCCTTAAGGCTTATGGCTTTCCCAGCCATAGACATTTGAGTCGATTTTCAGTAGCACTCATGAATTCTCTTCTGTGGAATGGGCCTCAAGTCAAATCAGAAATTTGGTTTCCCCCATAACAGGTATGTACCATTGCCCTAGTTGGTGTATTTGACCTGGCTGTTGCCTTAAAGTTTGCAGAGTCCACTAAGATTAAGACCATTGAGGGCTGGAGAGACGTCTTAGCAGTTAAGCGCTTCCCTGTGAAGCCTAAGGACCCTGGTTTGAGGCTCGATTCCCTGTGACTCTTGTTAGCTGGATGCACAAGGGGGTGCACACATCTGGAGTTCATTTGCAGTTGCTGGAGGACTTGGCATGCCCATTCTCTCTCTCTATCTGCCTTTCTCTCTGTCTGTCACTCTCAAATAAATAAATAAAAATAAACAAAAAATTAAAAAAAATAAAAAAAGACCATTGATGACATTTGTTTCTCAATAGGCTTCATATGTCTTTTTACCATCCTTACAGCTCAGCTTCACCTTGATTTCTCACTCACCTGCAGCCCAAGCATGTGGAGTCTTCAGCAATAGGGTCTTAGGTAATGCACATTAGTGTATTTAAGTACCCAGTTTATGTTAATTTGTTATCGTACTGCCTCTGTCTACTTAGAATCTGCTTGATAAGTGTCACTCAGAGAACTTAGCTGAAGCAATTTTATATTCCTTCTCACCCTTACCTTTGAACATGAATACTGATCAGAAAGAAAAATCTTTTTAGGATAGTTGGAGTTCATTAACTCCATCTGGCAAGTACAGTCGGTTCCTCCCTCCTCCTGAGACTACTGCCTTGCTCTGTTCCAGATCTCTTGAGTACATGAAGGTTCTTATAACACAATCCCTCAGTTCTTAATGTCACTGGAGTTGTTTTCTATTTGATAGCTACATAGCAATATTGTTCTTTGTTTCCTTGTTTGAATAGGTCTCATCTGTTACTCTTTGACGATTTAATATGAGAACTTAGTTATTGCTATTGTGGAAAACAGGAAGCCCAAAGGCAATATTTCCTCATATGAATATGTAAGAATTTCTAGAATGAAAGATCTTTGCAAAGTAACATTTTCTTTGCTCATGATAAAAGAAACATCTGTAGTAATTTTTCTTTAAAAATAATAAAGACTTAAAATAGAGTTAGGGAAAAGGATAAACAAAACAGAATACACATTATATAGTAATAAAATTTATTTTATTTATCAGTTTTTGTTTAGATTATAACAATATACCCATACATGAGCATGAATTGTACACTGAACTAAACTGCCATTTTTTGAAGGTTAATTTTAATAACTATGAGACAAGCACAAAAGGGGGATACATTTAGGTCATGCTCCTCACACAAGGTGACACATGGCAGATGCTCATTCATTAGTTGATAACTTAATGACTGATTGAATAAAACTGAGTCGAGTGAGCAGCACTAACTGGAGAGCTGCTTAATTAAAATGAGGGTATTCCTAAGAGTGTCCCTAATAGAAACTGTGGTAAGAGGTTAATAATTCTCATCCTATAGCATTCCTCTTCTTCTCGACTTTGTCAATATTCTTCTTCCTGTATTTTCTTTCCCATTCTCTTCTTGAATCTTTCTTGTTCAAATACTAGGCTTTACTTCCATTAGTGAATCCAGTATCCATGTCTTTATCCTTTTAAGTGCATCTCCTTAGCATTGGAGTCATTAAAGCTGCACTTGCATAAGAACAAAATTCCTTTTTCTTCATCATTTCATACCTCCCTCATATACTCATGGCCAATGGCTGCATATCACTCCACCAAGCAGCAAAGTGTGGCTGGTTCTGACACTGACTCAGGCTTTACTTCTGGAATCTGTATTGCAGAAGCAACTGGGATACTTTTAACACATTGAGTTTCTTTTAAATCTTCTATTTTATTTCCTGTTGACTGTAGCTTATTACCACCAACAAAGTTTATTTTAGGTATAGTTGTTTCCTTGGCAGTCATGTTGATAGATACCACTGATACGTTAGTGTTGAATGTGCTATTAAGAGATGAGTTTCCTGTAGCTGTAAGACCTTTCACTGAAGAAGCTGCAATTGATGATGTAGTCACAATTCAATTATTTGTTATAATACTTGAAAGACATAAAATCATGTCTTGAACAGACTTGTTCTGGTATTGGGCCTTGAGAGGCCCAGACCTGAGGCCTAGTGGAACTTCCTGAGCCTAGCTAAAGTTTGGCAACCTGTCTCTGGCCAGCTATAACTCAGCAGATGCCCAATGGCTTCTGGCCTGCCACTTCTGCATAGGAGTTGGAGTTCCCACACACGCACTTAGAACCAATCATTTCAAAAAGTCGCGATATGTTATTGGCCCTTATACCTTATCCCCTCCTGAGAGCCCCACCCTCGTTCTCAACACTATATAAACACCTGCCTGTTATAATAAAGTGAGATCCTGCTTTGATGAGATTCCCGGCTCTGTGTGTTCCTGGCCATTGACACCTACCCTCCTCCTCAACCTCTTGGGAGGAACCAGTGGACTTGGTCCTTCCTCAGCACTACCTGCCAGGGTAGCCTGACAGTGTGGTGCCCAATGTGGGGCAACAGGAACCCAGCAGACTGGTGCCCCATGTGAGGCATTCTCATTGAGGAGGTCAATTGGTGTACAGGTGAGTGTTCCCTCATAAGTTATGAGGCAGTCTTCATATTTAATGTGCTAACCTTTGCTTCTGTAACCTGTGCTTGCTCGTCAACATCTCTCCATTCCCTTTCTCTTTCCTTTCACTTTTGGTTTGCCAGCCAGCTGCATCTGCAGCATCTGTATTTCTAAATGGGTCATACATCTCTGGTGGACACACCGTGTGGGCAGACCTGGAGGAAACTCTAGGTATATTGCCCCCTCATTTGAGTGGGGGCCCTTTCCCAGAAGACAGAGCAAATTGCTGGGGAGATATACTCCCATCCATACTGTGTTTGGCATTATTGAGCTGTCCCCTAAGGCCACCATGGATCTGAGTCTGACTCTGTAGCATGCATCTGCTTTTTTTCCTTTTTTTGGGGGGGAGGGGTTCCTGTGTGTCTGTAATACTTATGTGTCTTGTCATTGCCCTAATCCTACGATATTCCTCCCCTGACTTAATAACATGGGACAGATTCCTTCCTCCCCTTTAGGACTCTGCCTCACACACTAGAAGGACGTCAAAACAGTTGCCCATTACAATGGGGTAAACGTTAAAAAAGACAGATGGATTACATTTTGTTCCTCTGAATGGTCTACCTTCAATGTAAAAGGGCCACGAGGGGGACCTTTCACCCATACTATACTTGAGATTTAAAAAAAAAAATTTGTTTTTTGCCCAAAGAGTAGACACCCTGATCAAACTGATCAAATCCCTTATATTGTGACCTGGAGGAACCTGATAGAAGAGCCTCTCCCCTGGGTGAAGTCTTTCCTCCCTTCCTCAACCCCAACTTTACAGGTGTTGGCAATTATACCCAAAAGAGACACCAAACTCACAGCTGGCGCAGTCACATTAAACTACAACCTACAAAAAACTAAAGTTTTATGTAAAAAATGTATCAACATTTTTACATGATATCATAAACATAATTACTAAATTTATGTTCTAGGCCAACTTCAACTTTCATAGAAGATTATTAAAAATAACAGAATTTTCTCTAAAGTGGTAACTTATAATTTGTCAGGTATTAAAAAAAAAAAATTGTACAGTACTTAAAAGGAGGAGGCAACTGACCTGACTTCTAGGCCAGAAACAATATTTGCCTTAGTTTAGTGTCTTATTGGTATTAATGACATAAAATTGTCTTTAGACTACTCATTTGTTTGCAAGTAATAGGATTAATTAATTTGGTGTAGTTTTTCATAATAGCTTCATAACAAAGGTGGTTAATAATGGGATGATATAAATTGATTAAAGAAACTGGGAAGGAATTTTTCAATGTTGGGACATAGAATGCTCGTTAAAAATGCTTTTTGAGCCAGGCGTGGTGGTGCACACCTTTAATCCCAGCACTCAGGAGGCAGAGGTAGGAGGATCGCCATGAGTTCAATGCCACCCTGAGACTACAGAGTTAATTCCAGGTCAGCCTGGAGCAGAGTGAGACCCTACCTTGAAAAACCAAAAAATAAATAAATAAATAAATAAAATAAAGCTTTTTGAATGGTATTTCAATGAGAATGTTAAAGTATGTGAATACAGATGGGTGCATGTAGGAAAGAATTTTCAGGCTAAACCTAAACACCATGCCTAAAGTTCGAGATTTTTAAACTGTTTACAGACTCTTAAGGATACTCTAAAAGTTTTATATAGGGACATAGTCTTAATCTAAATTCATCTTACATTAGACACAGGTGATGCCTATGCTAGGTGGGTCACAAAGTCATAAGTACAGAAGTAACTGGAGGTTTAACCAGGTTAAACATAGACAAGAGTCTATCACCTTGTGCTTTGCAAATGGGTAAATTTGCTATGTAAAAACAAACAACTTCAGAATAGGATAAGGAATGTCAGGATGCTTATCTCTCTGCTCTGTAATTTCATTTTGCTCTTACTTTCCAACATATGCTACTTAAATTCATGGAAAGCTGGACTCTAAAAAAAAAAGAAAAGAAAAGAAAATGGATGGCACCCCCTTTATCTTAGACCCCATGCAAGTTTAAACCAGGTGTCCCCCAGAATCTGACTAGAGACAAAATGGCCAATTGTCTCTTTTTCCTTGTCAGTTGACAAGGAAAAAGGAATATAGCATATAACTGTGGTTCTCTTTTGAACACCTAAAGTCAAATCTGTTAGATAAAATTTCTCACTAGATAAAATGTTAAATAGGGCAACTGAGTCAAGGTATTTAATCAAGTAACAAACTCCTTACATACGATAAACATCAAGCTTACCTAATGTGTATATCAGGGTAAGGGCCCCTTCACTGAAACATATAGTTGGATTAAATCTAATGTTTACCTGATGCCAATGTTTTAATCAGTGGAGAAACTGAGTCTTATGATAACGCCTCACTCATTAACAGGTCACTGATGCTATTTTGTTATGATTTAAGGGTTATAAAAGTGGCTTTAAGACTCTGTTAGTAAAGTAAATTAGGTTCCTCTTTTCATCAAGGTTTTAACTATTCTTAAAATAAAGGCTCACATAGAAGTGGTTAATTTCCCAAGGTGGAGTACTCACACCTAAAGACATTGTGAGTTTAAAGATAGCTTCTGTCTTATTTATGCTAATTCTATTGAATGATCATAACTAGGTTTAATAACTTAAGTATAAGTGATTTAATTTCAGTAATGATAAGTTTCATCTTCCTGGGACATGTTGGGATAGCTTACTTAAGCTTTATCAAATTTAAGTCATGGGTAAAACATAAAATTGTTTTATGTTAATAAAGTTTTTGTGGACATGCTCTACCATGTTTATTGCTGCTCAATTCACAATAGCTGAGAAATGGAACCATTCTAGATGTCCCTCAACTGATGAATCGATAATGAAGATGTGGCACACTTATACAGTGGAGTTCTACTCAGCAGTAAAGAAAAATGAAGTTATGAAATTTGCAGGAAAATGTATGGATCTGGAAAGGATTATACTAAGTGAGGTAACCGGCCCAGAAAGCCATGTGCCACATGTTCTTTCTCATATATGGATCCTAGCTATAGATGATTGGGCTTCTGTGTGAGAAGAAAAAAACTCAGTAGCAGAGGCCAGTAAGTTAGAAAAGCGATAGAAAGGGAAGAGAAAGAAAGGGAGGGGGGGTACTTAATAGGATGGTATTGTATTGTATTTATGTAAATAGAAGAATAGAATAATGGGGGTGAAAAGGCCCAAAATGAGGTCTGGGGAAGAGATTAAGTAAAGGAAAGGTGGAGGGACAGCTAATCAAAATCTAAGAGGATATAAATAAAACATATGTAATCCTACCTTTTTAGACAATGGAACACTCAGGAGCTGTAGATTGTTGCTAGAAAACTTTCAGTACCAGGGATGGGATATCTTCCAATGAGTTGTTGGCCAGGGAGATCCCTGATGCTCCCAAAACATTATAGGCCATTGCTGAGGCCCTTGGTTTTCCACCAGGAATAGATGGTAAGACCCTATTGCTGAAGACTCCACATACTTGGGCTGTAAGGCCACTGAGAAATCCTGCTGGAACTGAGCTGATAACCTCCTCCATGTAGACCAACTGACAGAAAGCTGGAAGAAGCCATTCTGCATGCAGTTCAATGGGAGAAAGAGATATCTCCAGTGAAGATACTCATCAGTGGACACTGCAAGCCTTATATTTGGCCATCCAGGCCAAATGAGCCAATGGGTGCAATAGTGGCACATCTGTTATGGGGGAAACCACTGCCCTCTAACTGGACTGCAACCCATGATTTTGATTTAAACTTGATAGCTATTGATTCTATGGACCACAGGAACTTTTTTCTTTTTTTTTTTTAAATTTTTTCATTAACAACTTCCATGATTATAAAAAGTACCCCATGGTGATACCCTCCCTCCCCCCACTTACCCCTTTGAAACTCCACTCTCCATCATACCCCTCCCAATCTCAATCAGTCTCTCTTTTACTTTTGATATCTTGATCTTTTCCTCCTCTTATGATGGTCTTATGCAGGTAGTATCAGGCACTGTGAGGCCATGGATATCCAGGCCATTTTGTGTCTGGAGGGAACATGTTGTAGGGAGTCCTGCCCTTCCTTTGGCTTTTACATTCTTTCCGCCACCTCTTCTGCATTAGACCCTGAGCCTTGGAAGGTGTGATGCAGATATTGTAGTACTGAGCACTGTGGTCATTTCTTTCCATCACCATGATACCTTCTGAGTTGTCCCAAGATCACTGCCATCTGAAAAGAGAAGAATCTCAACAAAAAAATGAGAGTAGCATTAATATAAGGGTGTGAACATTAACAGAAGTGCTTACTGGGCAGGTTGATAAGCATAGTATATACATTTGGCCAGACAACAGCAGATGTTACACTCCTAGGGCTTTATGACTACCCCTGTTTTAAGTTTTCAGTATCAGGGATGTGTTCCTTCCCATGGAGTGGGCTTGCAGTCCAGTTAGAGGGCAGTGGTTTCCCCCATAACAGATGTGCCACTATTGCAACCATTGGCTCATTTGGCCTGGATGGCCAAATATAAGGCTTGCAGTGTCCACTGATGAGTATCTTCACTGGAGATATCTCTTTCTCCCATTGAACTGCATGCAGAATGGCTTCTTCCAGCTTTTTCTTTCAAAAAGATTTATCAAGGGGTATATTAAAATTTAGCTAGCTGTTTTGGTTTAAAAAAATTATTAAGCTCTGTGGTTCTGTTTCCGATGTTCTCTGGGTAGTTTGTACCAACAGTTATCTAAACTAATCAAAGATGTTTTCAAACACAGGTGCTAAGACTTAATACTGTCTTACTTGTCCTTTTCTGACAATTTCTAGGTTAAATGAGTTAGTCTATAAATCAATTGGTACTGTTTTCAAGACTGGTAGCCGGTTCCGCCTATATTTCTAAATGTTAGATATTTATAAGTATTAGATATTTAAAATATGCGATGTGTCTACTTTCTATACTTCATATATAAGGCTTATACTGCCAAAGCACAACTAAAATTTTAACGATAGGACAAAATGATTTTAGAAGCCCTTGTGCCATTCTTTAACTAAGTCTATTTCAGTAATCAAATGTGCTCTGTATGTATATACATCCAGGTTGGTGTAACATCCTTCTAGGTGTGTTAATTACCTATGTAGAAGCCAACACCAACTGGAATCATCAGAACAAGAGGCACCAATATTTTGGCCTGTGCTCCCAGGTCATGAGGCCACCAGGAATAGATGGTAAGACCCTATTGCTGAAGACTCCACATACTTGGGCTGTAAGGCCACTGAGAAATCCTGCTGGAACTGAGCTGATAACCTCCTCCATGTAGACCAACTGACAGAAAGCAGCTTCAAGAGGACCTGGAGAGGAGATGGCAGGACCTTCAAGACAACCCACTGTGGACGGGCTTACATGGCTTTTTACCCTACCTCCTCCCTCTACTTGGGCCCCTCCTTCTGCTCCTCCTTATCCTCACTGTCAGGCCTTGCATAATTAACTAAATTACACAATACATTCACCAGTGCCTAGAGGCAATAAAACTCCATCAGGTTGAGCTACATTACCACAGGCTGGCAACTCAGAAATTAAATTCCTCATGTGACCCACTGCCACCTCCTCTGCCCTCCACGTGACTGATGACAGGTAAGAGCTCAGACTGACAGAGACAACCTAAGACAGGCCATGGAGTGGGTTCTCAGCAAGCTAAACACATGGTACCTCTGGCCTGCTACTTCTGCGTAGGAGTTGGAGTTCCCAAGTGTGTGCTTAGAACCAGTAATTTTAAAAGTCGCGATATGCTATTGGTCCTTACACCTTATCCCCTCCTGAGATCCCTGCCCTCGTTCTCAACACTAATTAAACACCTGCCTGTTACAATAAAAAAGATCCTGCTTTGATGAAACTCCCAGCTTGGTGTGTTCCTGGCTGTCGACACCCACCCTCCTCCTCAACCCCTTGGGAGGAACCAGTGGGCCTGGTCCTTCCTCAGCACTACCTGCCAGGGGAGCCCGACAGTCTGGAGGATCATAGGCCTATTACCAGAACAGGAAAAGAAAACATGGGTCCCCTGTATGTGTCAAGGCAGTGAAAGACCCATCTACTGCTGGTTGGGTAGAAATTTTTTAAATTAATTTATTAGTTTTTATTAACAATTTCCATGATTGTAAACAATATCTGTGGCAATGCCCTCCTTTCCCCCACTTTCCCTTTTGAAACTCCATTCTCCATCATATCCCCTCCTCCTCTCAGTCTCTCTTTGATATTGATGTCATGATCTTTTCCCCCTATTATGATGGTCTTGTGCAGGTAGTGTCAGGCACTATGAGGTCAAGGATATTCAGCCCATTTTGTGTCTGGAGGAGCACATTGTAAGGAGTCCTACCCTTCTTTTGGCTCCTACATTCTTCCTGCCACTTCTTCCACAATGGACCCTGAGCCTTTGAAGGTGTGATAGAGATATGTCAGTACTGAGCACTCCTGTCACTTCTTCCTAGCACCATGATGCCTTCTGAGTCATCCCAAGGTCACTGCCATCTGAAAAGAGAAGATTCTCTACCAAAAGTGAGAGAAGCATTAATATAAGAGCATGAAAATTAAGAGAAGTGCTTACTGGACAGTTTGATGAGCACAGTATATACATTTAACCAGACAGCAGTAGACGTTACACCCCTAGGACTCATGACTACCCCTGTTTTAAGTTTTCAATATCAGGGATGTATTCCCTCCCATGGAGCAAGCCTCCAGTCCAATTAGAGGGCAGTTGGTTTCCACCATGACAGATGTGCCACTCTTGCACTCATTGACTCAATTGGCCTGGGTGGCCAAATGTAAGGCTTGCAGTGTCCATTGTTGAGTATCTTCACTGGTGATTTCTCTCTCCCATTGAACTGAATGCAGAATGGCTTCTTCCAGCTATCTGTCAGCTGGTCTATATGGAGGAGGTTATCAGCTCAGTTCCAGTAAGATTTTTCAGTGGCTTTGCAGCCCAAGTATGTGGAGTCTTCAGCAATAGGGTCTTACCATCTATTCCTGGTGGGAAACCAAGGGCCTTGCCAGTGGGCTGTAATGTTTTGGGGGGACTAGGGACCTCTCTGGCCAACAAATCACTGGAAGGTTTTCCATCCCTGGCACTGAAAATTTTCTAGTAACAATCCATGGATCCTGAGTGTTCCATTGTACAAAAAAGTAGGTTTCCAAATGATTTATTTATATCCTCTTGGATTTTGATTAGCCCTCCCTTCACCTTTCCTTTACTTAGTAGGCTGGGTAAAATTTAAATGTAGGTCAGGAAGGGGCTGGTGTGACCTGCAGAGGAGCATCTGGTTGTGAATTGGTGTTAGTATTTGGATTTAGAGTAGCCTTAAGGCAGGACCTGGGAGCTTCCCAGAGGAGAGGGTCAGTATCTTGAGTACAAGACTTGCCCAGCTCACTGTGCTGGTCATTCTGTGTCTCTGTCACCACCTGAGCTCAATGACCTTAACTCCGTGTCTTCATAGTCTCTTTTTTTTTTCCTCAATTTTAAGTAACATTTTCTATGATTAAAAAAATATTCTATGGTAATTCTCCCACATACACTTTCCCCTTTGAAATTCCAGTCTCCATCATATCCCCTCCCCATCTCAATCAGTCTCTCTTTTATTTTGATGTCATAGTCTTTTCCTCCATTTATGATGGTCTTGTGTAGGTAGTGTCAGACATTACAAGGTCATGGATATCCAGGCCATTTTGTGTATGCTGTAAGGAGTCCTACCCTTCTTTTGGCTCTTACATTCTTTCTGCCACTGCTTCTAAATTATGCCCTGAGCCTTGGAAGGTGTGATCGAGATGTTACTTAGTACTCCAGTCACTTCTTTCCAGCACTATGATACTTTCTGAGTCATCCCAAGGTCACTGCCATCTGCAAAGAGAGAAGATTCTCTACCCAAAGTGAGACTAGCCTTAATATAAGGGTATAAATATTAAGAGAGGTGCTTACTGGGCAGTTAGATAATCATAGTAGATACACTTATCCAGACATCAGCAAATGTTACACCCCTATGGCTCATGACTAACCCTGTTTTAAGTTTTCAGTATCAGGGATGTACCCTCCCCCCCATGGAGCAGACCTCCAGTACAATTGGAGGGTAGTTGGTTTCCACCATGACAGACATGCCACTATTGCACCCATTGGCTAATTTGGTCTGGATGACCAATTATAAGGCTTGCAGTGTCCACTGTTGAGTATCTTCACTGGTGATTTCTCTCTCCCACTGAACTGGATGCAGAATGGCTTCTTCCATCTTTCTGTCAGCTCATCTACATGGAGGAGGTTATCAGCTCAGTTCCAGCAGGATTTCTCAGTGGCCTTACAGCCCAAGCATGTGGAGTCTTCAGCAATAGGGTCTTACCATCTATTCCTGGTGGGAAACCAAGGGCCTTGGAAATGGCCTATAATGTTTTGGGGACATCAGGGAATTCCCTGGCCAAAAACTCACAGGAGAGATCACATCCCTGGCACTGAAAATTTTCTAGCAATGATCTATGACTCCTGAGTGTCCTATTGTCTGAAATCGGAGGATTCCATATGATTTATTTGCATCCTCTTAGATTTTGATTAGCCCTCCCTCCACCATTTCTTTAGTCAATCTCTTTTGCTGAACTCACTTTGGGCCTTTTCATCCCTGTTAATCTATTCTTCTACTTACATATATACAATACCAACCTATTAAATACCCTCCTCCCTTCCTTTCTCTTCCCTTTACATCCCCTTTTTAACTTACTGACATCTGCTACTGAGGTTTTTTTATTCTCATACAGAAGCCCAATCATCTGTAGCTTAGGATCCACATATGAGGGAGAATATGCGGTTCTTGGCTTTCTGGGCCTGGGTTACCTCACTTAGTGTAATCCTTTCCAGATCCATCCATTTTCCTGCAAATTTCATAACTTCATTTTTCTTTACCTCTGAGTAGAACTCCATTGTATGAATGTGCCACATCTTCATTATCCACTCATCAGTTGAGGGACATTTGTCTGATTCCATTTCCCAGCTATTATGAATTGAGCAACAATAAACATGTTTGAGCATGTAATTATAAGGGAATAGGATGAGTCCTTAGGATATATGGCTAGAAGTGCTATAGCTGGGTCATATGGTAGATCAATTTTTAGCTGTCTTAGAAACCTCCACACTGATTCCCACAATGACTGGACCAGACTGCATTCCAACCAACAGTGTAGAAGGGTTCCTCTTTATCTACATCCCCACCAACATTTATGATCATTTGTTTTCATGATGGTTGCCAATCTGACAGGAGTGAGATGGAATCTCAATGTACTTTTAATTGCATTTCCTTGATGGATAGGGATTTAGAAAATTTTTAGATGCTTATATGCCATCCGTATTTCTTCTTTTGAGAACTCTGTATTTAGCTCCATAGCCCATTTTTTAATTGGCTTGTTTGATTTCTTATTATTTAACTTTTTGAGTTCTTTGTATATCCTAGATATTAATCCTGTATCAGATATATAGCTGGCAAAGATTTTTTCCCCATTTTGTAGGTTTCTCTTTGCTTTATTCACAGTGTCCTTGGCAGCACAAAATCTTTGTTATTTCATGAGGTCCCCGTGGTTAACCTGTGGCCTGAGAGTTTGGGGTTATATTCAGAACGTCTTTGCCAAGACCAATATGTTGAAGAGTTTCCCCTACTTTTTCCTCTAGCAATTTCAGATTTTCAGGTCTGATGTTAAGGTCTTTAGTCCATTTGGATTTAATTCTTGTGCATGGAGAGAGAGAAGAATCTATTTTCATCCTTCTACAGATACATATCCAGTTTTCTTCGCACCATTTGCTGAAGAGGTTGTTTATTTCTCCAATGAGTATTTTTGGCATTTTTATTGAATATCAGGCAGCTATAGCTACCTGGACTTATATCTGGGTCTTCTATTCTGTTCCATTGATCTACATATCTGCTTTTGTGCCAGTACCATGCTGTTTTTGTTACCATGGCTCTGTAGTACAGGTTAAAGTCAGGTATGGTGATACCTCTGCCTTATTTTTGTTGCTCAGTATTGTTCTAGATATTTGAGGTTTTTTTGTGATTCCAAATGAATTTTTGGATTGTTTTATTCTATTTCCCTGAAGTATTCCTTTGGGATATTGCTGGGGATTGCATTAAATGTATAGATTACTTTTGGTAAGATTGCCATTTTCACAATATTGATTCTTCCAATCCAGGAACAGGGCATATTTTCCATTTTCCAGTGTCTTCTCCAATTTCTCGCTTGAGTGCTTTATAGTTTACATTGTAGAGGTCCTTAACTTCCTTGGTTAGGTTTATTCCAAGGTACGATACGTTATTTTCCTTGATGCTATTGTGAATGTGAATGATTTTCTTATTTCATCCTCTGTCTGTTTGTTATTAGTATATAGGAATGCTACTGATATCTGTGTATTTATTTTGTATCCTACTACATGGCTGTAGGTGTTTATCAGCTCTAAAAGTTTGCTGGTAGAGTCTTTAGGGTCCTTTATATATAGAATCATGTCACCTGCAAATAATGATGACTTGTTTTCTTTCTTTCCAATTTGTATCCTTTTTAAGCATGTCTCTTGCCTTATTGCTATGGTTAAGGCTTCTAGTACTATATTGAATAAAACTGGGAACAGTGGACACCCTTATATTCCCAGTCTCTGTAGTACTTTTAGCATGAAGGGATGTTGGATTTTGTCAAATGCTTTCTCTGCATCTAATGAGATGACCATATGATTTTTGTCCTTCAGTCCATTTATATAATGTATTACATTTATCAATTTGCATATATTGAACAATCCCTCCATCTCTGGTATAAAGCCTTCTTGGTCAAGGTGAATAATCTTTCTTCTATATTCTTGTATTCTGTTTGCCAATATTTTGTTGAGTGTTTTTGCATCTATGTTCATGAGGGAGATTGGTCTGTAATTTTCTTTTTTTGTTCTATCTTTGTCTGGTTTTGGTGTCAGGGTGATGCTGACTTCATAGAAGGAATTTGGTAGGATTCTTTCTTTTTCTATTTTACAGAATAATGTAAGAAGCAATGCTGTTAGTTCTCTGAAGGTCTGGATGAAATGACCTGCATATATCTTTTAGGTCCATTCCTTCAATGACCTCATTTAGTTCAGATGCCTCTCTGTTTTTTCCCGGGATGACCTGTCAATTGATGAGAGTGGGGAGTTGAAGTCACCCACTACCTCCGTGTTTGGTGTTATCTGTGACCTTAGTTCTAATAGCATTTGTTTGATGAATTTGGGGCCCCTCATGTTAGGTTCATATATGTTTAGGATTGTAATGTGCTGTTGTTGGAGGGTGCCTTTAATCAATTCAAAGTGACCTTCCTTATCTTTCGTAACTAATGTTGGACTAAAGTCTACCTTGTCAGATATTAAGATAGCAACCCCTGCCTGTTTTCTAGGCCCATTTGCTTGAAACACCATTTTCCAACCATTCACCCTAAGATAATGTCTATCCTTTGTATAAAGGTGAGTTTCTTGGAGGCAACAAACTGAATGATCCTCCTTTTTAACCCAGTCTCAAACCTATGCCTTTTGGTTGGGGCATTGAGGCCATTGATTGATATTAAGAGATAATATAGAAAGGTGTGTATTCATTTTTGCCATTTTTTGTAGTTCTTCCAGTTTTACCTTTGCTCTCTTGTGTTATAGTATTTGAGTATCGTTTGTTTTTTCCCAGTTCCATATATGTATGCTTTTCTTTTTCTTCAGCATGGAGGCTCCTTTCAAGCATTCTCTGTAGAGCTTGTTTTGACTTAAATTACTCCTTTAGCTTGCTTTTGTCATGGATGTCCTTATTTCTCCATCTATTTGAATAGATAGTTTTGCAGGATAAAGTAACCTTGGTTGACAGTTGTTATCTTTCAGGATTTGGAATACATCACTCCATGGCCTTCTGGATTTTTTTTTTTAATTTATTAGTTTTCTTTTCAATAAATACAGGCAGTTTGGTACCATTATTTAGGCTCATCTGTGATATACCCCCTCCCATTAGACCCTCCTTATTAATGAAAATGGGTCGAGCATTGTGGAGTTAGCCCCCCGTTATTGGTATGATAAATGTCTCTGCAAATCATGACCCAACATGTGACTCTGACATTCTTTCCACCCCCTCTTCTGCAAAATTTCCCTGAGCCATGTTGGGTTCATTTTTGGTGTGCTTCAGTGCTGAGGTGTTGGGGGCCTCTGAGGCTCTGACTCTCTGATTTGGTAGGAGTTGATTTTTCTCTGCATTGGTCTCCTTCCCCTTTGTGCTGGTATCCGGTTCACAGGAAAACATCACCCTTGCTTATTTTGCCAGTTGTCCTTAGTTTCATTTGGGCCCCTTTTGAGGTATGTTGGGGCAGCTCTGTTATTAGGATCTGCATCTATCTGGAAAAGAGAAGCAGATTCTCCAACGGAGAGTAAGTTAGCGCCCGGAAAATTGAGATAACACTTACTTTTTTGATAGACAGTATGATAGGTGTAAGCCCTCTTATACCCCGTAATTGATGGTAGCTTGATATTGTAGAGTGGGCTTGTGTTTGGGTATGGTTCTGACTTGTTTCCCAGCTCCAGCTATGGGTCTAGTACCACTGAGTGGATCAGTTAGCCAAATCAAGAGCAGTTGGTTTCTCACCATGGCTGTGTACCACCATTGCACTTGTGTGGGAATCACATCCGGTTATTCGTTGCTAATTAGGTTAAACAATGCATTGCTTGGACAGATCTTGGTCATTTCCACAAGTCGCCTATGTAGCACCTTCTGGCACTAGACACGCTGACTGTCTGGGGACTGACTCTCTCCTGGCTTCCAGCCATGTCATTCCATTTTACGCATCAGCTGCGTATGGAGTCTTCAGCAATAGGGTCTTACCACTGGCCTTTGGTGGGTCATCAAGTACTCTGACAGAAGTCTGTCATTGTTTTGGGAAACCAAGCTGGAAGTGGGGGGTACAGGTCAGTGTCCAATAAGAAATTGAAGAAAAACATAACTAATATACAAGAGTTAGAGAGGAGAGAGACAGAGGGGAGAGGGGGAGAGGGAGGGAGGGAAGATGTAGGAGATTTAGGTCAGTCTTGATCCTACCCTCTCCAGTGTCTTGTGGTTCAGGTGTTTCCTGTAAGGGTCAAGTGAAGGTTCAGCCATTTGGTCTGTCTTAGGAAGTAGAATTTTATAGTACCATTGCCGTTTGGGTCCAGATTGCTGTTTTCCCCCCTTCGATTCCCTCCCTACCCTCCCATCCTTCTTATTGTCTAGTCCATGAGGTGCTTGCTGGGTATGTAAGGCATCTTGGGCAGATTCAGGTTAGGTATTGCAGATGAGTGAGACTATGTGTCGATTTTTTTTCTGTGATTGGGTAAGTTCGCTGAGAATGATCTGTTCCAGGTTCAACCATTTTTCCTCAAATTTCTTTATGTTGTTTTTTCTTACTGCTGTATAGAATTCCATTGTGTAGATATACCACATCTTAGTTATCCATTCTTCTAATGATGGACATCTGGGTTGATTCCAGCTTTTAGCTATTACGAATTGAGCTGCTACAAACATGGTTGAGCAAATCTCTCTGGCTTTTGGTTTGAAGGTTTTAGGGTAGAGGCCCAGTAATGGTATAACTGGGTCTGTTGGTATATCTATAGTCAGCTTTCTCAGGAGTCTCCATATTGCTTTCCAAAGTGGTTGTACCATCCTGCATCCCACCAACAGTGAATGAGTGTCCCTGCTTCTCCACATCCTCGCCAGCATTTATTTTCATTTGACCTTTTGATGTTGGCTATCCTTATTGGGGTAAGGTGGAATCTCATAGTTGTTTTAATATGTATTTCTCTGATGATTAGGGTTGATGAAAATTTTCTTAAGTGTGTGTTTGCCATTTGTATCTCTTCCTCTGTGAATTGCCTGTTTAACTCTGTGTCCCATTTTGTGAGTGGGGTATTTGTCTTCTTAGTGTTTAGACTTTTGAGTCCTTTGTAAATTCAAGAGATAAGGCCTCTATCAGTTGGATAACCTGAAAATATTTTCTCCCATTCTGTGGGTATTCTATTGGCTTTGCTTATTATATGCTTGTCTGTAAAGAAACTCTTCAGCTTCATATGATCCCAATGGTTGAGTGACTGTTTAAGAACTTGAGGCACTGGGGTTTTGTTCAGGAAGTCTTTTTCCATTCCTATATCATGGAAAGTACTTCCTAAATTTTCTTCCAGTAGTTTTCGAGTTTCTGGTCTTATGTTGAGGTCTTTGATTCATTTGGATTTGAGTGTAGTACATGGTGAAATGTGTGGATCAAGTTTTAGAAATTCTGATCTGGAAGACAGGATGGAAGAAACAGTTCAAGAGTCTAAAAATTTCAGTAAGTTCAAAAGTTCCTGTGAACAGAACATGAGAGAATTGTGGGATACAGTTAAATGTCCTAATATCAGAATCATTGGAATACCAGAAGGAGAAGAATTTCAGACCAAAGGCATGGAGAACTTATTTAACACAATAATTGAAGAAAATTTCCCCTGTCTCTTAAAAGAAAGGCCCATCAAAATTCAAGAAGCAAACATAACTCCTAACTGACTAGACCAAAGGAGAAACTCCCCAAGACATATTATCATTAAGACATTAAACATTGACACCAAGGAAAAAATCCTAAAAGCAGCTAGGGAAAAACAGCACACCACTTTCAAAGGAAACCCCATCAGAATTACTTCAGACTTCTCAAGGGAAACCCTGAAAGCTAGAAGGGCCTGGAATGAAACTCTTCAATCTATAAGAAACTATGGCTTCCAACCCAAACTACTCTATCTGGCAAAAGTCTCCCTTATAATAGATGGTGAAAGGAAAACTTTCCATGACAAAACTCAGCTTTACAATTATATGAACACAAAACCAAACCTACAGAAAGTACTCCAGGAAATTCTCCACAGAGAAGAAACAAATAACCAAACACAAATGCCTACAAGAAGCAGAGCACAGCAACCAAACCCAGAGTAGATAGAAAATAAAAATTAAATTCCATTGAAATGCCAACACACCTCTACCACCACAACATGACAGGGATCAAATCAAATCTCACAGTCATCACTGTAAACATTAATGGCCTTAATTCACCCATGAAGAGACACAAGCTAACAAGGTGGATCAAAAAATTAGACCCCTCAATCTGCTGCCTTCAAGAAACCCACCTTACCACTAAAGACAGAAACCTCCTCAGGGTGAAAGGATGGAAAACAATATTCCAAGCAAATGGGAATAAGAAACAAGCAGGTGTAGCTATATTAATATCAGATAAAGTTGACTTCAAACCAAAAACAATCAAAAAAGACAAAGAAGGCTACTTCCTACTTATAAAGGGAACAATCCATCAAGAGGACATTACAATCATAAATCTGTATGCACCAAACACAGGGGCACCACAGTTCATAAAACAAAATCTACTTGACAATAAAACAGAAATAACCACCAACACCATCATAGCTGGGGACTTTAACACACCATTATCATTAATAGACAGATCATCCAAACAGAAGCTCAACAGGGAAGTGAGAGAGCTCAACAAAACCATAGAGCACTTAGACCTAACAGACATCTCCAGAACTTTCCATCCCAAATCCACAGACTACACATTCTTCTCAGTAGCCCATGGAACATTCTCTAAAATAGACCATATACTGGGTCACAAAGACAGCCTCCACATATTTAAGAAAATCGACATAATTCCCTGCATGATATCAGATCATAATTCTATATTCCTAGAAATCAACAACAAAAAAACCAACAAGAACCCCAACGGCAACAGGAAACTGAATAGCACACTCTTAAACAATAAATGGATAACGGATGAAATAAAAAATGAAATTGCAAAATTCCTGGAATTGAATGACAATGAGAACACATCATACCAAAACTTATGGGACACAATGAAGGCAGTATTCAGGGGAAAATTCATAGCACTCAATGCCTTCATAAAAAAGACAGAAAGATCACAAATCAATAGCCTAACCATCCATCTAAAGGCATTGGAAAAACAAGAAAAATCCAACCCAACGAGCTCCAGAAGGAAAGAAATAATTAAAATCAGAGCAGAAATTAATGAATTGGAAACCAAGGAAAAAATTAAGGCAATTGACAAAACAAAGAGCTGGTTCTTTGAAAAAAATAAACAAGATTGACAAACCTCTGGCCAATTTGATCAAGCAAAAAAAGGAGAGACTCCAAATTAACAAAATTCAAAATGAAAAAGGAGAGATCACAACAGACATGAGTGAAATCGGCAGAATCATCAGGACTTATTTCAAAAACCTCTACTCCACAAAACTGGAAAATGTGGAGGAGATGGATAAATTCCTGGATGCATATCATCTACCAAAGCTAAACTCAGAGCAGATCAACCACCTCAATGAACTCATTACACTCACGGAGATTGAAAAAGTAATAAAAAAACCTCACAAAAAAGAAGAGTCCAGGACCAGATGGATTCCCAGCCGAATTTTATCAAACATTCATGGAAGAACTCAAACCAATCTTCCTAAAACTGTGCCACACAATTGAAGAACAGGGAAAGCTACCCAACTCCTTCTATGAAGCTAGTATCACCCTAATCTCAAAACCAGGCAAAGATGCCACAAGAAAAGAAAACTATCGGCCTATTTCCCTAATGAACATAGATGCAAAGATCCTCAACAAAATACTCGCAAACTGAATCCAACAACACATCAAAAGCATTATCCACCTTGACCAAGTGGGATTTATTCCAGGAACACAAGGGTGGTTCAACATACGAAAATCTGTCAATGTAATTCACCACATAAACAAGCTTAAACATAAAAACCACATGATCATTTCGATAGATGCAGAAAAGGCCTTTGACAAGATACAACATCACTTCATGATCAAAACATTGGAGAGAACTGGCATGGCCGGTTCACATCTTACCATAATAAAGGCAATATACAAAGCTCCAAAGGCCCAAATAATACCTAATGGAGAGAGACTGGAGGAATTCCCATTGAGATCAGGAACAAGACAGGGATGTCTTCTCTCACCTCTGCTTTTCAATATAGTTCTGGAAGTCCTAGCCCAAGCAATAAGGCAGGAGAAGGAAATAAAAGGGATACAATTTGGAAAGGAAGAAGTTAATTTAGCTCTATTCACTGATGACATGATTGTATATGTAAGAGACCCGAGAGACTCCATCCCAAAACTCTTGAAGGTGATTAACTCCTATAGCAATGTAGCAGGATACAAAATCAATGCACAAAAATCGGTAGCATTTCTGTATGCAAATGACAAAGACACAGAAAAAGAAATAAAGGACATAGTCCCATTTTCAATAGCAACAAAAAAAATAAAATACCTCGTAATAACGTTAACCAAGGAAGTAAAAGATCTATAAAACGAAAATATAAAAACTCTCAAAATAGAAATTGAGGAGGACTTGAAAAGAGGGAAAGACCTCCCATGCTCCTGGATAGGCAGAATTAACATTGTGAAGATGACAATCCTACCAAAGGCAATATATAGATTTAACACAATTCCAATTAAAATCCCTACAGTGTTCTTCAGAGATAGAAAAAAATGATCTCAAATTTCATATGGAAAGGCAGAAGGCCTCACATATCCAAACATATCCTCAGCAAAAGAAATACCTCTGGTGGCATCACTGTACCTGATCTAAAGCTATATTACAAAGCCATAGTAATAAAAACAGCATGGTACTGGCATAAAAACAGGAGTATAGACCAATGGAATAGACTTGAGGACCCGGATTTTGGGCCAAGCAACTATAGCTACTTGATATTCGACAAAGGCCCAAACAATATAGACTGGAAAAAATATAGCATCTTCAACAAATGGTGCTGGACAAACTGGATAACCACATGCAGGAAACTAAAACTTGCTCCACACATTTCGCCTTCTGGCTTTTAAAGTTTGGGTTGAGTAATCTGCTGTGATTCTGATAGGCTTGCCTTTGAAGGTAACTTGATTTTTCTCTCAGACTACTTTCAGTATTTTTTCTTTTTTGTTTCTTCAATTTTTTTATTATTAACAACTTCCATGATTATAAAAAATATCCCATGGTAATACCCTCCCTCCCCCCACTTTCCCCTTTGAAACTCCATTCTCCACATATCCCCTCCCCCTTTCAATTAATCTCTCTTATTTTGATATCATGATGTTTTCCTCTTATTATGATGGTCTTGCCTATACTATTTAAAAAAATTTACTAAAATTTTCCATGATTATAAAAAAAATATCCCATGGTTATTCCCTCCTTCCCCCCTCACACTTTCCCCTTTGAAATTCCATTCTCCATTATATTACTTCCCCATCTCAATCATTGTACTTACATTTATACAATATCAACCTATTAAGTACCCTCCACCCTTCCTTTCTCTTCCTTTTATATCTCCTTTTTAACTTACTGGCCTATGCTACTAAGTATTTTCCTTCTCATGCAGAAGCCCAATCATCTGTAGCTAGGATCCACATATGAGTGAGAACATGTGGCACTTGCTTTCTGGGCCTGGGTTACCTCATTTAGTATAATCCTTTTCAGATCCATCCATTTTTCTGCAAATTTCATAACTTCATTTTTCTTTACTGCTGAGTAGAACTCCATTGTATAAATGTGCCACATCTTCATTATCCACTCATCAGCTGAGGGGCATCTAGGCTGGTTCCATTTCCCAGCTATTATAAATTGAGCAGCAATATAATGGTTGAGCACGTACTTCTAAGGAAATGAGATGAGTCCTTAGGATATATGCCTAGGAGTGCTATAGTATACATACATACATACATACATACATACATACATACATACATACACACACACACACACACACACACACACACACACACACATATATATATATATATATATATATATATATATATATATATATAGTCATATGGTAGCTCAATCTTTAGCTGTTTTAGGAACCTCCACACTGATTTCCACAATGGCTGGACCAGATTGCATTCCCACCAGCAGTGTAGAAGTGTTCCTCTTTTTCCACATCCCTGCCAACATTTATGATCATTTGTTTTCATGATGGTGGCCAATCTGACAGGAGTGAGATGGAATCTCAATGTAGTTTTAATCTGCATTTCCCTGATGACTAGTGACATAGAACATTTATTGGATGCTTATATGCCATTCACATTCCATAGCCCATTTTTTGATTGACTTGTTTGATTCCTTTTTATTTAACTTTTTGAGTTCTTTGTATATCCTAGATATTAATCATCTATCAGATATATAGCTGGCGAAGATTTTTTTCCCATTCTGTAGGTTGCCTCTTTGCTTTTTTCACTGTGTCCTTTGCAGTGTAAAATCTTTGTAATTTCATGAGGTCCCAGTGATTAATCTGTAGTTTTATTGCCTGAGCAATTTGGTTTGTGTTCAGAATGTCTTTGCCAAGACCAATATGTTGAAAGGTTTCCCCTACGTTATACTCTAGCAGTTTCAGAGTTTCAGGTCTGATGTTAAGGTCTTTAATCCATTTGGACTTAATTCTTGTGCATGGCAAGAAAGAAGAATCTATTTTCATCTTTCTGCAGATATATATCCAGTTTTCCCAACACCATTGCTGAAGAGGCTATCTTTTCTCCAATGAGTATTTTTGGCATTTTTATTGAATATCAGGTGGCTATAGCTACTTGGGCTTACATCTGGGTCCTATATTCTGTTCCACTGATCTACATGTCTGTCTTTGTGCCAGTACCATGCTGTTTTTGTTAGTATGGCATGTAGTATAGGTTAGAATCAGGTATGGTGATACTTCCAGCTTTATTTTTGTTGCTCAGTATTTTTTTAGATATTTGAAGTTTTTTGTGACTCCAAATGAATTTTTGGATTGTTTTTTTCTATTTCCATGAAGAATGCCTTTGGAATTTTGATAGGGATTCCAATTAAATGTGTAGATTGCTTTAGGTAAGATTGCCAGTTTCACAATATTGATTCTTCCAATCCAGGAACAAGGTATGTTTCTCCACTTTCTAGTGTCTTCTGCAATTTCTTGCATGAGTGTTTTAAAGTTCTCATTGTAGAGATTCTTTACTTCCTTCGTTAGGTTTATTCCAAGGTACTTTATTTATTTATTTATTTTTTGATGCAATTGTGAACGGGAGTGATTCTCTGATTTCATCCTCTGTGTGTTTGTTGTTAGCATATATGAAGGCTACTGATTTCTGTGCATTTATTTTGTTTCCTGCTACATGGCTGTAGGTTTTTCAGTTCTAACAGTTTGTTAGTAGTCTTTAGGGTCTTTTATATATAGAATCATGTCATCTGCAAATAATGATAACTTGATCTCTTCCTTTCCAATTTGTATCTCTATTATGTGTGTCTCTTGCCTTATTGCTATGGGTAAGACTTCCAAAACTATATTAAATAAAAGTGGGGACAGTGGACACCCTTGTCTTGTTCCTGATATTAGTGGGAAAGCTTCCAGCTTTTCCCCATTTAGTAATATGTTGGTTGTAGGCTTGTCATAAATAGCTTTTATTATATTGAGATATGTTCCTTCTATTCCCAGTCTCTGTAGGACTTTTATCATGAAGGGATGTTGGATTTTGTCAAATCCTTTCTCTGCATCTAATGAGATAATCATGTGATTTTTGTCCTTCAACCCATTTATATAACGTATTACATTTATAGATTTGCATATATTGAACCATCCCTGCTTCTCTGGGATAAAGCCTACTTGGTCATTGTGAATGATCTTTTTGATATACTCTTGTATTCTGTTTGCCAATATTTTGTTGAGACTTTTGCATCATGTTCATGAGGGAGATTGGTCTGTAATTTTCTTTTTTTGTTCTATCTTTGCCTAGTTTTGGTATCAGGGTGATGCTGGCCTCATAGAAGGAGTTTGATAGAATTCCTTCTTTTTCTATTCCCTGGAAAAGCTTAAGAATCAATGGTGTTAGCTCTTCCTTAAAGGTCTGGTAAAATTCAGCAGTGAATCCATCTGGGTCTGGGCTTTTTTTAGTTGGGAGGTTAGTGATAACTGTTCAGATCTCCATATTTGTTATAGGTCTATTTAAGTGATTAATCTCATTTTGATTTAATTTAGGTAAGTCAGATAAATCAAGGAAACCATCAATTTCTTTCAGATTTTCATACTTTGTGGAGTATATGCTTTATAGTATGTCCCTATGATTTTTTGAATGTCTCTGGAATCTGTTGTGATGTTACGTTGTTCATCTCTGATTGTATTAATTTGTGTCTCTTCTCTCTTTCTTTTGGTCACATTTGCTAAGGGTTTATCAATCTTGTTTATCCTTTCAAAGAATCAACTCTTTGTTTCATTAATTCTTTGGATTATTTTTTTTGTTTGTTTGTTTCTATTTCATTAATTTCTGCCCTAATCTTTATTATTTCTTCCCGTCTACTGATTTTTGGCTTGCCTTGTTCTTCTTTTTCCAAGGCTTTAACGTGAAGCATTAGGTCGTTTACTTTCGACCTATCTAATTTCTTTTTTTTTTCTTTCAGAAATTAGAACTCTATTATAAACATTCCCAGATTAGAAACTGAATTTTTGTGAAGATGCTGAAACTATTGGGACTGTATGTAAGATGAGCTTATTATAATGTATTTCACTCTCCCACACTGCAGGTTAGATCTAACAATGGAAGTCTAAATTGCTTCATAGAAAACCAGTGAGCATGAAAATACCTGACACAAAACTAAAACAATCCTAACCAAAACATAGATTCTGCAAAGTGTTAATCCTCTAATTTAAAATAAATGGTCTTCCAAGGGAAAATAATTCCATCACAGCAATTTAACAAAACGCAGCACCACTCTCATAAAGGGAAATTATGTGTAAGAAAGATGTAATGACACTTTTAGAAAATGTAATTTACATATTGGAAAACAAGCAAACTATATACTTTGTACTCACTGTCAGAAATTAAAGTACCTCTTGACATAGGATAAATGGCATGAGTATCAGGAAATCAAGCTCCTCAAATATTTTTCAATTTGATCCCAGGAGAACAAATTGAAGAGTTTCAAAATCCAAGGATAGACTGGTCCCAGAGCATTTCTTCCTCCGTCCTTTCTTCACCCTGTTCCTTCTTCTTTCTGTCCTCTCTCTAAGAGGCTTCATCTCAGCTTTTTCTCTGTTTTTGAGTCTTAAGTTTTTTGTACTGACTGGTTCAGTTTCTGTTTCTCCCTTCGGTTTCTTTCTTTGGATGCTCTTTTGTTTGTTTTAATCCACTTCCTCAGAACTTCTTTTTCTCTCATGCTTGTGCCGCTCTTTCTCAGTTCTTTTTCTGTCTTCCTCTAGGCGCCTTTTCCTTTTTGGATGCACATGCTTATGACTGCCATGAGAGTCGCTGGTGCTGTAACCTGAGCAGAGGTGTTTGTGAACCCCAAACTCTAGGCTGTATGAGCCACAATTGTATTCTTGCTGACTAAAGTTCAGGGGCACTGTTTTTTTCTGAGAAATAGTCCCTGCTAAACTGACAGTAACCCAGAGAGTCTAGTGACAGCTTGCTGTTGTGAGCTGGGAACCGGTTCTCTACGGTTTGTGAAATACTTCATGGTCTTGGATAGGTCTGGATGGTTCCAGATGAAAATCCTGGGTCAAACATTCTATACCTGGGTCTGGAATCAGCCTCTTCTCTGTACCTACCATTTCTTAAATAGTCCTCTCTCATCCTTCTGAAAGAAGTCTCTGGCTCTAGGCCTCTGGCTTTCTGTGCTTTAATGTAATTTTCAAGTTCATCTTGAAAAGAGTCACAGGACTTGTTTGAGTAATCTTCTGTGATCCTGATGGGCTTGCCTTTATAGGTAACTTGATTTTTCTCTCTGACTGCTTTCAATATTTTTTCTTTGGTTCATATGTTTTGTAGTTTGATTATAATATGGCGAGGAGAGGTTCTTTCCATGTTTTGTCTGGCTGGTGTTCTAAAGGATTCCTGTATCTGCATTGGCACCTCTTTCCCAATTTGGGGGAAGTTTTCTTCTATGATTATGTTGAAGATACCAATATGCCTTTGGAGTGAAATTCTTCTCCTTTTACAATGCCCTGCATTCTTATGTTTGATTTTTTCATAGTGTCCCAAATATCTTGAAATTCCCACTCATACTTTTCTATAAGTTTGTCTTTCTCTTTGTTGGACTGTATTAGATCTGCTACCTGGTCTTCTAGCTTAGATATTCTGTACCTTCCTTCATCCATTCTACTGGTGAGATTTTCTACAGAGTTTTTTTTTTTTTTTATTTCAGTAAGTGTGTTCTTTATTGCTAATAATTCTAACTGGTTTTTCTTTATTATTTCTATTTCCTTATTTATGTCTAGTATGACTCTTTGTTTCATTAAATTGGCATCCTTTGTCTTCTTTGTTTCCTTTGAATTCTTCTTTGAGTTCTTTGATCATATTTATAATCATTTTTTTGAAATCTTTCTCAGGCATTTCCTCTAACTTGTTTTCACTAGAGGTCATTTCTGATGCATTATTAATTTTTGGTGGATTTATATTGCCTTGATTTTTGGTGTTTCTTGTGTTATAATGATATATTTTTGCATCTTGGATTATTTAATGATTGGATTTTCCAGTTAGCTGGGTATTATGATATGTATTAATCAATCTGTTGTTATATATCTTCAGGGTAGGAGCTTAAGGTACTAGGTATGGCTCTGAAGACTGTCAGAGTATGTACTAAAGTGACTCTAGTTGTTGGGTGTGCCTGCTATGAGAGTATTCAAGTAGGCTAAGATGAACAAAATACAGGTAGATTCTAAAATTTAACTAAACAATGTACAATGTCAAGGAAAGACAGCTCAGAGTATCCAAGAGCAGGTACTATGACATCCAGATCCTCTGTCTGTCCCTTAGGCTATGTGGTGCTCCACCTACTCCCTTAATTCTTACAATAAGGTGGTTAAGATTTCTGGTCTGTAGAGGGTTCCAAGTCAGCTTGTGACCAGGTGACACCCTTCCCTAATGTATAACAGAAGAGTAAAAAAGCCACTATAATTCAAGAAGCAACAAATAACAAGCCCCACATACAGCTTATTTAAGAATGGCACATTTGACCATCTATCCGATTTAACATATAATTTATCTTGATATGGAAGGTGCAAGGTTCAGGCCTATATGCCAGGTTTATTAGGCAGGTACTGACCTGGTGTAATCCCAGTTACCTTTTGGGATGATTTTGGTCTGAGCTGTGCTCTTGATTGGGTCCCTCTTTGGTGCTCTGTCAGTTCAGTAGGCATGGCTGGGTCCCTGGATGGCTGCTCTGTTCCTGAGGGCTGGGCACTGGTGGTGGGGAAGGGGACGGAGCCAATGCTGCTCAGTTTGCACGCTGTTCCATGTGTTCTTCCTTGTGATCTCTCCTCCGTTGTCCACTGCCACTCTCCCTTCACATTTCTTGAGTGTGTGGAGAGCTCCAGTGTGAGTGGAAAATCCCCTTGCCTGGCTTTTCCTGCAGCTCAAGCCTAGTGCCACTGCAGGTGTGCAGACCTGCCCCACCAGAGGCGCTTCTGCCAGCCGGTGCAGGCTCTGGATGCTCTGGATCTCCCTTCTTTGCTGCTGTTTCAATTTCCTATACACCTCACTTCTTAGTAAAAGTGTGCATTTTGCTGAGTTTTTTCCTTCTTTTTCCCCCCTAGGCTGCTTTGGCGTGGTACCTAAGCTGCCATCTTCATATTTTTTCTTTTGTTTGTGTGTTTGGAAGTTTGATTATAATGTGACAAGGAGAGTTTCTTTTTAGGTTTTGTCTGGCTGGTGTTCTAAGGGATTTCTGTATCTGCATTGCCACCTCCTTCCCAGTTTGGGGGAAGCTTTTTTCTATGATTATGTTGAAGACAACTACTATGCCTTTGGAGTGAAATTCTTCTCCTTCTACTATGCCCTCAATTCTTATGTTTGATCTTTTCATAGTGTCCCAAATGTCTTGAAATTCCCACTCATACTTTTCTATTAGTTTGTCTTTCTCTTTGTTGGACTGTATTAGATCTGCCACCTGGTCTTCTAGCTTAGATATTCTGTCCTCTCCTTCATCCATTCTACTGGTGATTTTTTCTACAGAGTTTTTTAATTTCATTAAGTGTGTTCTTCATTGCTAGTAATTCTGACTGGTTTTTCTTTATTATTTCTATTTCCTTATTTATGTCTAGTATTGACCTCTTTATTTCATTAAATTGGTGTCCTTTGTTTTGTTTGATTTCTTAGATTTCCTTTTCATTCCTTTGATTTCTTCTTTGACTTCTTTGAACATATTTATAATTATTCTTTTGAAATTTTTCTCAGGCATTTCCTCTAACTCGTTCTCACTGGAGGTCATTTCTGATGCATTAATACTTTTTGGCGTATTTATATTGTCTTAATATTTGGTGTTTCTTGTGTTATAATGTATATATTTTTGCATCCTGGATTATTTAATGTTTGGATTTGTCTAGTTAGCTGTGTATTATTAGATGTATCAGACAATTTGATGTTATATAACTTCAGGGTAGGAGCTTAAGGTGTTAGTTGTGGCTCTCAAGACTCTCAGAGTATCTACAAAAGTGACCCTAGGTGTTGGATTTTCCTGCTATGAAAGAGAGAGAGAGAGAGAGAGAGAGAGAGAGAAAAGAAGAAGAAGAAGAAGAAGAAGTAGAAGAAGAAGAAGGAGAAGGAGAAGGAGAAGGAGAAGGAGAAGAGAAGGAGGAGGAGGAGAAGGAGGAGGAGGAGAAGGAGGAGGGGAAGAGTAAGAGGCGGAGGAGATGGAGAAGAAGGGAGAGGAGAGAGAATGGTTGCACTAGGGCTTCTACCTGCTGCAAAAGTCTGCATCTGGCTTTGCATGGGTACTGGGGAATTAATTCCATGCTGACAGGCTTTGGGGCAAATGCCTTAACAGCTGAGCCATCTCTTCAACCCTCTGTGTATTTTAAAACAGATTTATTGAACAAAAATTATTTAAAAAGAAACTTTCAGTTTAATAGTTCTTTTGATATCTTAATTAATATGTTTATTTTACTGAAACTAGAGGCAGGTAGAGAGAGAATGGGTGAACCAGGGCCTCCAGCCATTGCAAACAAATACCAAATGCATGTGCCACCTTGTGCATCTGGCTTTCATGGGCATGAATGTGGGTCCTTAGGCTTCACAGGCAAATGCCATAAACATAAGGCATCTCTCCAGCCCCACCAAATGCCAAATATCAATTTTCTTTCTTTCTTTCCTTTTTCTTTTTCTTTCTTTCTTTCTTTCTTTCTTTCTTTTTTTCTTTGAGGTAGGACCCTAGTCCTGGCTGACCTGGAATTAACTATGTAGTCTCAGGGTGGCCTTGAACTCATGGTGATCCTCCTACCTCTGCCTCCTGAGTGTTGGGATTAACAGCATGTGCCACTATGCCCAGCCTTTTTCCACTTTTGACTTTATCTTTTTGGTTATTTTCGAGATAGGGCCTTACTCTAGCCTAGGCTGATCACTAACGTACTCACTATGTAGTATTCACTAAGTAATTCAGGCTGGCCTCAAACTCCTACCCCTGCCTCCTGGGTGCTAGGATGAAAGGTGTGCTCCAACATGCCTTTCCAATTTTACATATGACAATGTTTTGCATTTTAGACTGAGGTATTTTCAGTGTTCATAAGGTCTACTGAAGCATATTTCATGTACAAGGTATAGTATGCATTGTATTACTGACATTATAAGAGTATTCCACTCAAGGATGTCTCAAGTATAATTTTGGGGGCTCTTGGATCCTCCTTTGGGTCACTTGGTTATGTTGCCCTGGAATTTTGGCACTGCTTTCCTTTTTGTTTTTTAAACACAGAAAACATTGCTTAGTAATGCATTTAGGAAGAAATTTCACCACATTTTAGTCCCAGATTTTTTAAATTATTGATAACATATTTTGTACGGATACATTATGTGTTGATACCATCTTTTCCCTCCTCCTCGCCTCCATTCTAAGGAGGCCCTCCTCAGTGGGGTTCCAGGTATTCCCCATGGGGTTATTGGTTATACAAATTGGGCACAACAGTTTTTGAGGGGGTGGAGGGAGGCAGTGCCTCTGAGCATGACATTCCAACCTGTTGCTTTTACAATCTTTCTGCCACCTCTTCTGAAAAATGCCCTGAGCCTTGGTGGGTGTGTGTTAAGTCTACTTCAGTGATGAACTCTCAGGAGCCTCTGGATTTCTGCTTTGGTAAATGTTGAGTGTCCTCAGCATCTGTTTCTTTCACCCTGTTACTTGACACTGCTGTCAAGGTCACCTATCTTTTCATGAGTAGGGGCACCTGTTTATAGATGCACAGTTTTATCAGCCTGCTTTCTATCAGAAAGATTTGGACCACCAACTTCCTTTTTTATTCTCTATAACTTATGTGCGTTTCAGCTCAAGAGGGCCATGTTTCCTACTGATTATAAAATTGGTCAGGAGCTCTGTGGCTCTCCAAGGTCATCACTAGTAGTCACCTCATCATACAGAAGACAATAATCTCTTGAACATTTCTCTTCTGAGATTTATCTTCTCTGAGATGGATAAAGGGAAATATGTTTCCTTAAACTTTGAAGGATCCCACTGGATTAGATTGAAATGATCTTTGAAACAGCTGTTTAGTCTCTTCAAAGAGTTATGTGTGTGGTCAAATGTTCTCATCACTTGATGTTTATGAAGTTTTGGAACAAATTGTACAATTGCACACAGCTTTTTCTTTATGTCACAGTTTACTGAAGCATCTTCTTAATTTGAGCATTTTTTGCAGTTGAACAGATTGAGAATCTCACAAATAATGAAGTTCTGGTTCTTTGTTTAATAATACAGTCCATTATCTTTCTCTTTTCACCTTGTACATAAGCAAGGGGTAGGGTACAACAATAACCCACCCCATTCAGTATTATTTATTCATGAAAATATCTAAGTTCACAATTTAAATTCTGTTTTCCACATACCCACAGGGCAGAATGGCACAAAGGATTTTACTTAGAACAACAGCCTCCTTCCTGAAGCAAATTCCCATAAGGTTAGCCCTATAGTGCTGGAAAGTGCTACGTGAGCTGACAGTGGAAATAACCAATAATGTGAGCAAGTAGGGGCCACTATTACCTGAGAGGAACCAGCCTGGCAAGATGTACACACCTGTGCAATGGTGGTGCCCAGCCTAGGAGGGTAACCCATGGCTTTCTGACTGGCTAAGAGATCTACTCAGTGGAAAAGAACCCATAGCTAGAACTGGGAACTGAATCAAAAATCCTATGGCGACAAAGATCGTGTTCTCCAGTGAAAAGCTTCTACTAGTTTGTGTCCAAAAGAGAGGGAATGCACATCAAAATCTTTCTAAATAAATGCTTATCCCCTTTAACCTATGCTAATCTTGCTCTCTGTTGGGGAACCTATTATTCTTTTTTTTTTTAATTTTTATTTATTTATTTGAGAGCGACAGACACAGAGAGAAAGACAGATAGAGGGAGAGAGAGAATGGGCGCGCCAGGGCTTCCAGCCTCTGCAAACGAACTCCAGACGCGTGCGCCCCCTTGTGCATCTGGCTAACGTGGGACCTGGGGAGCCGAGCCTCGAACCGGGGTCCTTAGGCTTCACAGGCAAGCGCTTAACCGCTAAGCCATCTCTCCAGCCCCTATTATTCTTTTTAAGAAGGCAGGGAGAACAAGACAAGAAAGATAGCTGACTCCTGGCAGGAGGTGAACCACCTTTCATACATCAGCTAGGGCCCAGGGGAAACCACCGAGGAACTGGAAAGATGAGCAAGAGTGCTGCTCTGCTTCCATGGTAACCCTAAAATACTTGCACCATGGTAATGGAGACAGACACTGAGGATACTCAAAATGCACCAGTGCATAACTCCAGGAGCTGCTGAGAGTACAATACTAAGGCAGAGTTATGACACATCCAGCATGGCTCAGGGAATTTGCAGAAGGGGGATCAGAAAGTTTGTTCGAGCCACAGGGTGGGAGGATCCGGAGGCATTACTGCTCCCCCATCCCCGGCCCCTGGCCAATGATGACTGCTGCTCTCACAGCTCAAAACCCACAACTCCATGGTAAATTTCAGCAATCTCACTGAGGAGGTCCCTCACTGGAATGGGGCCAGGGAGGAGGGAAACGATGGTAAAAACCTCCCTCTTACAAGTTTCAGTGTCACATGTGTTCTTCCTTAAATCCTCACATGTTGAATGTTCAGTGCCCATACTGTTGCAGGTTTCTAATAGTCTGTTTCGGGGTAGTAGGCTTCATTTTCTCATATTCCTCAAAAGTATCCAGCCTGCAGATACTGCTGATTCTGCGTTTCTTTAGTATTTATTAGAGCAGCTTCCAGATATAATGTCTAGACATACAGAGCACTACAGCTCAGGGCCTTCAACTGAGGATTTTCACTGCTCACATTCTGTAGGCCAGAAGTTCATGTGAGCTTCACAGTCCTATGCCTAGGGCACCATGGATTGATCAGATATTGGCAGGATGGCACTCCTCTCTGGAGATTCAGAAATGATTTGCTTTTGAACTTATTTGCATTTGACCTGAATTTGGGAATTGAGATTGTAGCCACCTGGTGTTAGGAGTTCCCTCCTAGATGGCCCTATTTCTTCTTATACTTTCCATGCCACCCCTGACAGCAATGGCAGGTGGCATTCCTCTTGCTGAAAACCTCTCTGATTTCCTCTACAGTGACACATCTCTAATTCTTTCAGGTACATTAATCTAAGTTTCAAGATTTCGTGTGATTAGATAGGGTCTTTGGGGTTTTAATTCTCTTCATGTCAGTAACATTTGCTGGCTCTCTTCTGCTACATAACATGTTCATAGGCTGTCAGAACCAGTGCATGGATTGGTAGAGGGCTATTCTATGATCACGCTACTGAGCGTCATCATAAGCAGGAAATAATTGGTAACCAATGACCTCCATGTTGTTCCCATGTTCACCACTTAGGAGAGGCCACATTCCCGCTTTCCAGTGGATAATACTCCCTATGACTTATCTTGTAAGTGGGCAAGGAAGCGAAAGGTGCTGGAGACAGATCTAGAGGACATTTTGGACAAGGATCCAGCTGGGCACATTTTCCTTTGAGTCATGAACATAATCATAACACTTCCCAGCATGGAGAGAGTTAAGTTAGTGAGCTGATTTGGATGTAAAATGTCCCCATTGCCTCATCTGTTTTTTTAAATTATTTATTTATTTATTTATTTGAGAGCGACAGACACAGAGAGAAAGACAGATAGAGGGAGAGAGAGAATGGGCACGCCAGGGCTTCCAGCCTCTGCAAACGAACTCCAGACACATGCGCTCCCTTGTGCATCTGGCTAACGTGGGACCTGGGGAACCGAGCCTCGAACTGGGGTCCTTAGGCTTCACAGGCAAGCGCTTAACTGCTTAGCCATCTCTCCAGCCCTGCCTCATCTGTTTTAAGTACTTGGTCCCAGCTGGTGGCAATTTGGGAGGTGGTGCCTTATTGGAGGAGGTGTGTTTTATGGGTTGGACTTGAGGTGCATTAGCCCAGCTGCTATGTGTTAAGAACCAGGTCACTCAGAGTACTTCTTTTCTCTGCTGCTATGGCAAGACCTGATCCTTTACTCTCATGAAGCTTCCCCTCAAAACTATAGGCCAAAAGAGACCCTTTCCTCACACCAGTTGCTTCTGGTCAGGTGTTTTGTTACAGAAACAAGAAAGTAACTGATACACTGAGTATCTGAAGGCCAGGAGATAGTAAAGTATTTTCCTTGTAAAAACCTGGGTTTTTACATTTTTACATCTTTTTCTTCATTAATATGATTTTCTATCAGAAAACAAACTACTAAAGAGAAATAGTCTCTGCCACAACAGATGAATTTTCCCTCTTACATATCATTTTGTTATGTGTTGAATGAATTAATATCATCAAATTAATAACCAGAATTTGGTGTCTGGTTTACTCACTTAACCATACAAAAGACTGGGTGACTTGTTTTACTTCAGATCTCCTCTGGCTACACTTGGAAATCCTCCTGGTGAGGTTGAAGGCAGTGATCAATGCATACATAAAAACTGATAAAGATCAGTTGTCACATATGAATTATTGCAAAAATATAGAAATTTTACTTTGTATATGAGGAGTGAATCAACTTAAATGCTTGCCCACACATTTGCACCACCTATGTTATGTTTAAGTCTGTAGAAACTACTTAAATATTATTTTATGGAAAAAAGTGCTGTTTAACTAGGAGATCACAGTTTTTTAAATACTACATGCTGAATATTTTATACCAGAAATATTTGGAATGAATTTCTCAGATTTATTATTTTGTTAGTTTTTTTTACAAGGTAGGGTCTCACTCTAGCCCAGGCTGACCAGGAATTCACTATGGAGTCTCAGGTTGACCTTGAATTTACAGTAATTCTTTGTCCTCTGTCTCCCAAGTGGGGATATTAAAGACATGCGCCACAATGACTGGCTCAGATTTATGTCATTTTAAAAGATTTTAGGTTATTTGTATAATTAAGGTGAGATAGCTTGAATGAAGGTATAAATGTTTTGTATGCAACTGATGTGATAGACTGAAGCCACTTTATGATGACATGCTTATTTTTAAATGTAATAATTACATGAGGTCAGGTGTGAGCTTTTCACTTACAGGATCATGTTGATCCTCCAAAAATATATATGTTTGGAACATTCCAAATTGAAGTTCCTAGAATTACACGTGCTCAAACTGTGTAATGGTAACTTCTTTTCCTAAGAAGACAAACCTTCAGGATCACATTTGATAAATACTATCAAATTCTAGATAGGAACATAGTTTTCCAATGAACTTGCTTTTGTTTTTTAAACAGAAATTTGCTTTATAACTATTAAGATAGCAATGTTACTGTTGCAGGGATGCAAACCTGGGCTCTGGATGAATTTAGAATCCCTGAAGTCATCAAGTCAGTGACTTCCAAGTTCTTATCTATGTATATCAAAGAATTGAAAAAGATCGATAGTAAGTAGAGTAAATTATGAAAGATTAAGTTTCAGAGAGAAGGGTCCCAGAAGAAAAGGGAAAAAGCAGGAAATGCATGTGTTAACTTGCCCAGGTATATTTTATGTTAGGCAACCAATTGGGAAGAATCTCATTGCCAAGTTTAAATGTATATAAAGGTCCTTGCTTGGTTGATGGGCCTAGGTGGAGAGCACAGGAGGACAAGACCTGGAAAAGAAGGAAGTACCAGGTAGCTGTTCTTTTTGGCTATCATAAATCAGACTGGAGTCTCACCAGGGCAGTGTGGCATCCATGTTCTTTGGCCCAGTGTCTCTAGCTGCCTGCAAAAGAAAGTTACCTTTCTCCTTATCCCCATATCAATAGTAAAGGAATACAACATGTGGTGGTTTGATTCAGGTGTTCCCCATAAACTTAGGTGTTCTGAATACTAGGTTCCCAGCTGATGGATATTTGGGAATTAACGCCTCCTGTAAGCCAAAATAAACCTCTTTTTCCCAGAAGCTGCTCTTGCTCTTGGTTGGGTGATTTCTAACAGCAATGCGAACCGGACTGTAACACAACAGATTTACAAAAGAAAGAAAGTTCTACCTAAATCATACTCTCTTTATCCATCACTGCCATCATTTTCAAGAAGAGAAAAAAATGAATTTTGCTTAGGACAAAAGAGGAAGATGACTCTCACTTTACTATAAGTGAATTACGCAGAGATGCAGACTGAGCCATGACCCTGTTTCCAAGCACCTAATGGGACATCTTTATTTTACAATAGGAGTATCTTACAATCATTTATGTTTATGAAATTCCCTGGGACTTTTCCTGAAATACAAAGAACATAGATGTACTTGGTCTTTCTCTTCATCCTTCCCTTTCTCCTCTGCTTTTCAGCTGTGGCTAATACATCTCTTCTTCCATGTTCTACTGTTATAACATATCCATATTTATTCACTTACAATGAACTAGTCAAATAGACTCAGTAATTTTTATAGGAGAAACACAATGGGATCCTAGGAGCATGCATTGAGAATAAAGATATTTGTGGTGCATTTTAAATATCTCCAAGGTAGTATGTGGCTTTATAGATAACAATTCCATGAAACTTGTACTTTAATTTCAAGAACAGTACCCCCTTCCCCAGAAACGCTGATCACTGGCTATGGGGAGGGAAAGGAAGTCAAGAGTGGGAAAGAGGAGGGTATTCATTCACAGATGGTGCTTCCATCAACTGATTTAGCATGTGGATCAACAGTCAAAGCAGCTCTGTGGTCTGCCCTGATGCTGGTGATTAGGTGGCCTGGGTTCAAACCCTGTCTCCTTTGCGTGGGCTATTAACCTTTCTGAGAGTTTTCTCTCCTGTAATATTGGGCTTCCAGGGATTATTTGATGAAGTTAACTGAGGAGGAAATGAAACAATGGACACAAAATATTTTAATGGAGAGGAGTAGCAAATGGTATAGAGTAAAATACATGCCCTGGAGTTTAGATAGCTTCTTTGGTTTGTATTTAAGGAAGCATATCTTAGTACCTTGTTGAACCATTGTGAAAATGGGGTTTCCAAGTTGCTGCAGGTAGCTTCTAAAGCAGCACAGTCTTCAAAACACAAAGTGGCATCTATACTCAATATTCATCAATTACAAACATAGCCCAGGACAGTCTAAAGATGCTTGTTGCCGTGGAGATGGTGTGTTCAGGGCCTTCCTGGAACAGCCTTCACTGAACACAGGCTTTGTGAAGGCCATCTGCCCATTGGTTGGTCTGTGTCCAGGGTGAGGGAGATGGAAGAAGGCTGCTATGCTCTGGATCAGAGAACAGGACTTTACCATAAGCACAGCTGCCCCCAAGTTTAATAAGCCAAATAACATATATCATTGACTCTTTGTAAGTGTAAAAAACCCTAAAAGATAAAAACGTGTCATCCTGCTGTGTTCTGTGCATGGATGACTGTGTGAACACAGTGGGAGAAGGCAACAGTTAGGCAGCAAGTCCTTTCTCCAGGCCCATGGAGTATTTCATGGCAAAGTTTTTGAAATGTCCTCAGCTCGGTCATGTGTCAACATGGGATGGCTGTATGATGACATAGTCAACTTTATATTGACCAGCACCTAGGGAAAATGGAAATAGTTTTTCCAAAACATTTTAGAAATAAAAAATTTTCATCAGCTTGTATGTTTGTTGCAAACTCATTTTTAAAAATATCTCCTGTATTGATGCTTGTATTGTCCTTCCTATAGGAGAAGTTTCTACATGGCAATATATACACATGGATCAGTAATGGGTGCTACTGGGTATGTTCCTCAGATGTTGATTGGTGGTTTTGTAACAGGGCTCCAGAAGCTACCTGGAGTGTGGGTGAAGGGTTCCGTAGTGGAAGGTTGAGGTAGCAGGGTTTTGCCCACTATCCAGCATTCTCTCCTCATAGTGGTCAGGTGTTATTGGTGTTTTAAAATCACACTAGTTGATCTTCAGTATATTAATTAAGATTGAAGAACTTTTTTCTTTTTGAATTGTATTAAAAAGGGGAATTTATTGGATTAGCTTGTAGCAGTCCAACAACAGCAGTTTGTAGGCCTGAGAGTCAAGGAACCCAGTTGCTATTCAGTCTATAAGGCTGGATTCCTCAGCAGTCCAAATCCAGCACTGAAGGCCTGGAGGCTTTTGGGAGAGCTGCTGCTCTTTAGTCTATGCTTGTCTTCAGCCCACCCTGGAAAGCAAAGATTGAAGAACTCTTATACTCACCAAGCAATCCTCTAATAAATAGTATTTAGTTACCTACACAAATAAAAATAACCATCTTAACAAATACTCAATAGGCCAACATCATATATATCTGGTAAGTTAGATAAGCTTAAATAGGGATTTGGTTCATGGAATGCAAACTTTCCAATACATATTGGTGGGCTGGAAAGACGATAGGGAACCTGGTTGTGTTCCTGGAATGTCTTGAGTGAATGCTGTTTGGAGTCACAGGGACTATGGAACACGTTTGCTGCTCTGAGCATCCACACACCAACTTCCCTACCTGGCTTAAACACTGAAACTACACACACAATCAACATTCTTCTTTTTTCTCCTTATTCCTCTCTGCCAAAGCCTCATGATCATTATTAAAGTAAGGCAGCTAACAAAATGTATACAAGTGTTCCAAACTTAAAAAAAAAAAATCTATGACTCAGCTTTTGATTTAAGGATAACACTTCCAAACCGATGGGGGAGAAGCACATAGAGTTAATGTTCTTTGTCTATCTTCTTTACCAAGGCACATTTCTTTGAAGGTTCTCAGTTCTAATTGCTTAATGCTGTATGTGATTTTGGAGCTTCATTTGGGCTGTGTAAGTTCATGATGAAAGTTTTTGTGAAATTTTTTAAAAGGAGGGTATGAAATACAGAAATCAGGTTTATATAAATGTGATTAGTTATGAAGCAATATTGGGTACTCACATGCTTGTCTAGCATGTTGGGCTTTTGCTCTTTCCTCTAATTGCACTTAAGTCACTTTCTGTAAGGATCTAGAAGTGATATCTATGTGCATGTGCATGTTTCCTTGGTTCCTGGGTGACCCATGCTCTTGATGAAATAGGTTCATGATAGCATGAAGAAAGAAAGTAAGGGAGATATTACTAGGACCATCCCCTGGGGAAAAAGTCTGGTTGTTCCATAATAATTTATATAGCATTGCTATTTGACTCAAACATTCAAGTCCAGGGAGTAAACTCATGAAAAAAAAATGAAAACATACTTTCACACAACTTTTTTGTGCAGAAGCAAAAATGTGGAAATTGAATTTTATGGTAGAGTATCACCTCAAGCTGTATGAGCACTCTGAATTATGTAACAGACTGTTGCCTTACCTGCCAGAGGTCCCATAGCTTTATTCACATAGTGTGATTGTCTTTAAATTCCAAACCAGCCTGCAGTCTACAGTGAATGCCCATCACTGTGAGATCATCTGTAAGATCAGATCCCCCAGGAGCTGATTTTGTTTTTGTTTGTGTGTTTTTTGAGGTAGGGTCTCACTATGGTCCAGGCTGACCTGGAATTAACTATGTAGTCTCAGGGTGACCTTGAACTCTTGATGATTCTCTTACCTCTGCCTCCCAAGTGATGGGATTAAAGGCATGGGCCACCACGCCTGGCCCCAGGAGCTGATTTTGAGGAGGGTACTCTTCAAACCTGTTGTCACATAGGTAACAGTGGGCTTTGAAGGTTGCTATCAGGAATAATGCCCTTAGAAATCTTAGTATCAATACTCTACATGGTTTAATTTTTCCCTCTCACTTTTTATAGTTCTTCAGAACAAAAGGAATGATGGTATTGTTTCCTTTGAGGGTAATTTTCCAGTGAGCACATCATTTTATTCTTTATTCCGTGATAAAATAATGACAGTTTCTACAACAGGGTCCCAAGCTTTTTATTTTTTTTTCATAGAAATTTCTATTCTATCCTCAGATTCATCTTGCCTAGGCTTTATCTGGCTGCTACTTTACATTCTTTTATTAACAGTTATATTTTGTTTGTTTATGTCACTCTCCTAACTTTATTAGAGCTAAAGTATTATTTAAACTTCTTCCCCCAACAAATTGATATTATAGCTAACACTCATCACATGACATATGAAACTACCATGCACACTCATTGCTCTAATGCACACACTTGAAATTACTTCTGTTTTCTACACTTAAACCCAGGGTGATGCTGAACCTTCACCTGCAGGCACGAATGCTTCAAAAATAGATCTCACCATGAACATAGCTGTTCTAGCATTTAATAAACTCAGTAACAGATAATTCTGACTCTATTTCTAGGAATAAGAAATTCTGCAAGGCAAAACTGAGATCACACTGAATGTACTATGCATGGGTAACAGTAAGGACAGTAGGTGGAGGCCATCCTCTTGCCAAGTCTGGTCTTTTGGGGATGGCCTATGGAGAACTTTGTGGCCACTTTTGGTAACACCCTAAGGTTGGTGCTGTGTTGACATGGATTTTCTACAGATGCAGTCAACTTTAAATTTTCTACCACAGATAGAAAATGCCATAAATTTTCCACAGAACATATTTTAAAATCATAAGACAAATTAATTTTTTTTCTTAATGCTTGGTAAAACTATACAAGAAGACAAAGATGCTCAACAAAGTCTCCAAACTTCTATGGTGCAGTAATACCACTGTTGAGAAGCAACACTCTGGAAGTCAAGTGTGGGCAAAGTGGATTTCATAAAAAGGAGGGACCAAGTTATACTTCCTTTCTTCCCTGAGTCATCACAGTCTTAGGTCCACAGAACATTTTGAAAGTAGGAATCCAGTTTAATCTGTACATATGCTGCCAACTTACATTCTTAGCCTGCTCTATGGAGACTTGTTTGCCTTATAATTTCCCAAGGTCCTATAGCTTGTATGACATAGCTGCAGTCAAGTCTTTAAATCCCCAGTTAACTTCCAGTCTATGTCAACTTCCCATCACAATGAGATCACCTGTAAGATCTGGGTATATCAGGAATGATGTTAAATGGAATGTTGTCAGGAATTATCTTAAAATGTTAGTGTCATTATTTCATATAGATTAACATTTTTTCTATTGCTTTTTGTATTACAGTTCTTGGAAACAAAAGGAACTATGCTGCTCTTTCTTTCAAGGGTAATTTTCTAGTGCATTTTATTTAATTCTTCAATTTGTCATCAAAAATTGAAAACCTTTAGTAACTAGTTTCCCCAAACTACTTCATCTTTAAAAAAATAAAATTTTAAAAGATATATTTAATTAATTTATTTATTTGAGAGAGAGAGAGAGAGAGAGAAAGAGAAAATGGGTATGCCAGGGCCTCCAGCCACTGCAAATGAACTCCAGACGCATGTGACCCCTTGTGCATCGGCCTTATGTGGGTCCTGGAGAGTGGAACTGGAATCCTTTGGCTTTGCAAGCAAAAACCTTAACCACTAAGTCATCTCTCCAGTCCCCCTTTTCAATTTTTTTTATTGACAACTTCTATACTTACAGACAATAGACCATGGAAATTCCCTCCCGTCCCCCACTTTCCCCTTCACAACTCCTCTCTTCATCATATCCCCTCATTCTTTCCATTAGTCTCTCTTTTATTTTGATGTCAACATCCTTTTTTCCTATTATGAGGGTCTTGTGAAGATATTGCTAGACACTGTGGGGTCATGGATATGGAGGTCAATTTCTGTCTGGACAGTTGCACTTTAACTCTTATTTTAATAGAAATTATTAGAGTATTTTCAAATATCTTACTGTTTAGATTCTTCTTGGGTGGCTATAGTAAGTTTTCTCATTAACATGCATGCTTTATTTAGTTTTCTATATCTTATTTATTATTTTTATATGAGGGGGAAAGTTAGATAGATAGATAGAGGGAGAGACAAGGAGAGAGAATGGGTGTGCTTGGGCCTCTAACCACTGCAAACGAACTCCAGATGCATGAACCACCGAGTGATCTGGCTTTAAGTGGGTACTGGGGAATTGAGCCTGGGTCCTTTGGGTCCTTTGGTTTTGCAGACAAGCGCCTCAGTCATACCTCCAGTCCTGCTTTGTTTATTTTTGAGGAATTTCTCATTGCCAATTTCATCATTTCCTCCTTCACAACCTTGATGTCTCAGTTTCTCTTTTACTTTGATATCATGATCTTTTCCTCCTATTATGATGGTCTTGTGTAGGTAGTGTCAGGCACTGTGAGGTCATGAATATCCAGGCCATTCTGTGTCTGGAGGAGCACCTTGTAAGGAGTGCTACCCTTCCTTTGGCTCTTACATTCTTTCTGCCACCTCTTTTGCAATGGACCCTGAGCCTTGAAAGGTGTGGTGGAGATATTTCAGTGTTGAGCACTTCTCTGTCATTTCTTCTCAGCACCATGTTGCCTTCTGAGTCATCCTAAAGTCACTGCCATCTGAAAAGAGAAGCTTCTCTAACCAAAAGTGAGAGTAGCATTAATATGTGGGTATGAACATTAAGATGCTTACTGGGCAGTTTGGTGGGCATAGTACATACAGTTAGCCAGACAGCAGCAGACTTTACACCCGTAGGGCTCATGACTACCCCTGTTGTAGGTTTTCAGTACCAGGGATGTATTCTCTCCCATGGAGCCGCCTTCCAGTCCAATCTGAGAGGGGTTAGTTTCCCCTATTACAGACCATAACAGACATGCCACTATTGGACCCATTGGCTCATTTGGCCTGGCTGACCAAATTTAAGGCTTGCAGTGTCCATTGTTGAGTATTTTCACTGGTGATTTCTCTCTCTCCCATTGAATTGCATGCAGCATTGCTTTTTCCAGCTTTCTGTCAGCTGGTCTACATGGAGGAAGTTTTCAGCTCAGCTCTAGCAGGATTTCTCAGTGACCTTGCAGCCCAAGTATGTGGAGTTTTCAGCAATAGAGTCTTACCATCTATTCCTGGTGGGAGACCAAGGGCCTTGGCAATGGACTGTAATGTTTTGGGGGTAACCTTCATATTTCAGATAGCAGTACTCTCCACACACATTCAATTCCCCACCCCTACAGACAGATTACTCTACTTGAGCACACTCAAAGCAATTGCTGTTTCTTACACTTGTCCTAAGGAATGTACTGGGCCCTCCGTTCCAGACAGGAATGCTTTGAGGGCTGGATCTGCTTTCTAAATCTTACATCCCAGGGCAACCTGCTATCTTTTGGACCATTTTTTTTATTTGCCTGAGTTACTTTTACATATTTTCTAGTTCATACTTTGCCTCATCTATCCATTTGCATTTAAAATATGTAATATAATTTAAAATATTAACAACACAGAATAACTTGAAAATAACCTACTGGCTATTTAATTTTTCTCTATTTTATGTTAGTATTGAGTGTGACCAGAGAGAAGCAAAGGACAGGCTGAAAGAGTATTCCTTTCCAGATATTCATTGAGGGCATCTGAGCTCTGCCAGTATAAGTGGATATAATACATTCTAATTCCTGAATTGAGGCAGAGAGAAAGGTGAGAGAGGCCAGGGAGGGAAGGGAAAGGGTGTAGAGAGAGAAGAGGTGGAGAGACTGATACTAAAGATATATAAGGAAAATGTATCTTCATGCTTAGGTATATATCTTTGTATATGTACATAAAAGGCAAGTATTTGATAATATGAGGCAAGAACATGCTGTTACATACAATGCTGAAGGTCAGAAGAAGTATTTCATGTTAAATGATCATAAATTGAGATAGTATTATTATAATAGCATCATTTTCTCAAGCAGATATTTCTTCCTGAAATTAAACACACTTTTCCAGAGTTCAGCCCTTATTTACAGACTGACTAGTTCTACCATTTAAAAATGATATTTAGTTGTTATTAATACTTTTGTTTATTTGAAGATAATTATATGCATACAGGAAAGGATAACACACTAGAAAAGATAACTTGAAATCACTACCTATTTGATAACGTATTTCCCCTTTTACTGTATCCACATCTTCTTTGTCCTGGTCACTCTTTCTCTGCATCTATTTGTCCATCTGCTTTTGTAGGTCAGTGATAAATCACGTTATATCCTAAGCATTTATGTATTTCCAAAGCACAAAAATATGCTTTCATAGAACTACTATTCAGTTGTTAATTTTAGTAAATTTACATAGGTTTGTGTGTTTGTTTGTGGGTGTGCTTCCATGTTTATATCCATGAATGGTGCTGAAGATCACCAGTGGCCTCACGTGTGCTAGGAAATTGCTGCACCACTGAGTTACACTCCGCAAGCAGAAGTGTTTAATCTAGTCAAATGTCAGTTTTGTCAGCTTCCCTATTAGTGTTCCCTTTCCAGTATTGTCTCCACCCTGGTTCAGCTTTTGAACTTATCCTGTCATTTCAGGTTTTTGAAGGTTTTTTTCATTCTGTCAGAATATCACAATTGAACTGAACTGAGACAGGAGGTACTGTTAGTGTTCAATATATGTCTAATGTTTTAAAATGCTTTTATGGAAAAAGTAAACCCTTTAACATTGATATTGTGTAAAGTTTGGTTTCTGAAATTTCAGCGCAGTACCAAAGATGTTTCTAATGGACAAGGTAATTTAGGTATTTTATGGCACGGTGTGCTGTACAGCATTTCTAAATTCCTCAAGATAGTATTGAAGGAGGAAAAGAGTAATGTAAACATATTTCATGGACAATAGTAGCAGCCATGACAATGTTCTCACCTATTTCCCCTCATCAGATATATTGCCATGGGCAGAAAAGACTGAGCAGCTCTGTAGGGAAGTTTTCTCTTGCCTTTACTGATTGAGTTCAGTTGTGGCATATAGTATATATATATATATTAAGAATTTTGCATGGGCAAGCACTTTAATATCTTTAAAATTCAATGGTATTTAGGCCCAATTTCCACATATGAATACTACAAATAATTTTCATCCATTTCCAAAGATACAACCTTTATTCCATTGCTTGTATATCTTCACCTATAAAAAATTTTATGCCCCCACCCCTTATTAATAGTACAGATATATTCCTAACAGAGTTTTTTTTTACTTTTTGGTAAAAATTTTTTTATCATTTTTATTTCACTTCATTCTGTAAAGACATTTTCCTGAATGTAGAACTCTTTCTGTTAGTTTATTTATTCAGCATTATGAAGATGTTCATTATCTTTTGTTCTTCTTATTTCCTAATGCATGGTCAACAATGATCCTCTGCATGTTTTTATTTTCCATTTTTCTATGACTAGTTTTCAAGATTTTATCCTCATTGTTTGGTATTCAGTGGTATTGTTATATTGTGTCAAAGCACAATTTTCTTAAGCTTTCTTTTATTTTACATTATGCTGAACAGAAACTTGTAAGTTTTTTGTCTACTTTTTTTAAATTTGGAAAGTCTCCAGCCATCATTACTTCAGGACATGTTTTTCTTGTCCATTTTTCTTTGCTTGTTAAACTTTTTGATATTGCTCATAAGCCCATTGGGTTTTGTTTATTTTTTTCAACCCACAAAATACTTCTGCATAATTTCTATTAGGCTAGTTTCAAACTCAAGAGTTCTTTCATTTTTCATTTCAATTATGCTATTTAGACTTCCAGAAATTTTTTCTTTCAGATTCTTTTGCAAAATAAAATTTTGAGAATAATATTTTCTAATTCTACCTTGGGGGAACATATATATATATGCTCTCTCTATATATACATATGGAATATATATATATATATTATATTATATATATGCGTGTTGTGTGTGTGTGTACTCTCTCTGTATATACATATGGAATATATATATATATATATATATATGTATATATATATATATATATATATATATATATATATATGTATGTATACACACATATTGCAAGTGAGAGAGAGAGAGAGAGGAGAGTATTGGCATGCCAGGGCCTCCAGCCACTGAAATTGAACTCCAGATGCATGGTCTATCTTCTGCACATGTGTAACCTTGCATGCTTGCATCGCCTTGCCCATCTGGCTTATGTGGGGTTGGTTGAACATGGGTCCTTAGGCTTTGCAGGTAAGCACTTTAACTGCTAAGCTATCTATTTAGACTATTTTTGTGTCTTGTGCTTTTCCCCTTTATGTTGTTGAGACTACATATAATATGTAATTTTTGTCTCATAATTTTAACATCTTCATTACCTTGAGTTTGGTATCGTTTTGAAGAATTAGGTCCATGTTATATGTTGCTTCTAAGTAGATTGGGTAATACTTCAGTTCATATGTAAAAACAATAGTGACATTTTCCATTTTTCTATATGCTTTGATAAATATTTTTTTAAGAATTTTTTAAATTTAATTAATTTATTTATTTGAGAGCAACAGACACAGAGAGAAAGACAGATAGAGGGAGAGAGAGAGAATGGGCACGCCAGGGCTTCCAGCCTCTGCAAACGAACTCCAGCCGCGTGCGCCCCCTTGTGCATCTGACTAACGTAGGACCTGGGGAACCGAGCCTCGAACCGGGGTCCTTAGGCTTCACAGGCAAGCGCTTATCTGCTAAGCCATCTCTCCAGCCCTTTGATAAATATTTTATGATTAAAATGTTATTTATGTACCAAGAGCTCTGCCTAGTGGAACTTATCTGTTTGGTTTATAAGAACACTACCAAAAATCACAACACAATTATTATAATAACTATTTGGATCATATGCCACAAAACCCAGTATCTTACAATCATATAAATTAGAACATTACTAGAATACCAAAAGTGGTTTACAAAAGTTTTCATAGTAGTTTTAAAATTGTACAGAAGGGCTGGGCATGGCGGTGCACACCTTTAATCCCAGAACTCAGGAGGCAGAGGTAGGAAGATCATTGTGAGTTCAAGGCCAGCCTGAGACTACATAGTGAATTCTGTGACAGCCGGGCTAGTATGAGGCCCTACCTCATAAAACCCAAAAAAGAATACACTACTTTTTTGCTAAATTCTGAACCAAATCCCCAAATTTATAACTTCACAGATATTTTAGGTCATAAGCCACATAGAAATCTGAACTGGAAGGTATGAAGCCTACTATTGGGATTTTAGATGTTTTCCTATAATTCTTAGGCTATAAGGAAGAACAAAGTAAAATCAATGAATTTATGATGACTTTTTTATTTGAGAGAGAGAGAGAAAGAGACAGAGGGAGAGAGAATTGGCATGCTAGGGCTTTAGCCACTGCTATTGAACTCCAGGTGCTGTGCCACGTAGTGGGCATGTGCAACCTTGCACTTGCCTCACCTTTATTCATCTGGCTTATGTGGGATCTGGAGAGTCAAACATGAGTTCTTAGGCTTTTCAGGCAAGCACCTTAATCACTAAGCCATCCCTCAGCCCTTATGATTATTTTTTAAAAACAAAACCTATTAACTTGGCAGGGGCTATAATTAAGTAGTAGAGCATTTCCTTGGGAGTTCTGGGCTCTGGAACACATGCACACACACAAACACACAGATACACATTTCATTAAAAAATTTCAAGGTTACCTGCCATGCCAATCAATTAATCCATAATAAAAAAGTAGTGAATAAGGCCTCCAAAATAATATAGGTTATTGCCAATGCTCTTGGTTTTCCACCAGATGTTAAGACTCCACTGCTGAGGTCACTTCATGCTTCCATTACAAGATTCTGAGCTAATACTTAGCTGAGAGCCTTTTCCCTGCTGGCTAGCTGTCATAGGCTGGAAAGTGCTCTGCAGTCTGCTGGGAGAGAAAAGCCATCAACAGTCTTTTTTTGTTGGTTTTTTTTGTTTTTGTTTTTGTTTTGTTTTGTTTTTTTCTAGGTAGAGTCTCACTCAGGTCCAGGCTGACCTGGAATTAAATCTGTCATTTCAGGATGGCCTTTAACTCATGGCAATCCTCCTACGTTCTGCCTCCCGAGTGCTGTGATTAAAGGCGTGCACCACCACACCCAGCTTAACAGTCTTAACTGGAGGTGAATCTTGTGACCAACCAGCTGGGCAAGGTGTACCCACTTGTGCTATAGTGACTATTTTGGGGGTAACCAACTGCTCTTTGATTGGATTTGAGGCCCTGATCCACAGGTGTTGGTGTTACCTGTTGGCACCAACCGAATTTGTTGACAGTCCTGAGTGACTAGTGCAGAGAAAGTGCATTGAGACTGGGGTGAATCAACAGAGCCAGGGGACTCCAGGTGATTTCTGCACAGGAGCCCAGATGCAGCAGCTTGCAGAATTTTTATTAGAATAGCTCTGTGTAGATCGTTCATACAGAGTTTATGCAGATAATGGCTTATACCAAACAAAGTAGATAGCAACTTCCCTATCTCAGAACCAGGAGACAGCTTGGCTAACTTGAGGCTACAGATGAATAGTAGAACCCCTTACCAGCTGGAGAATAGACATCACAAACACTATTCCCAGCATTTCAGGATCAGGTACAGATGTCCTTCTTCTCAAAGCATAGCGTCTACAGAATCACAGAATGTTCTACAAGCAGAATGCAACAGGTTAAAAACTACCTACACATCAACCCCTTTAAAAATATATTTTTATTTACTTATGTATTTGACAGAGAAAGAGGGAGAGAGAGAGAGAGAGAGAGAGAGAGAGAGAGAGAGAGAGAGAGAGAGAGAGAGAATGGGAGTGCCAGGGCCTCCAGCCACTGCAAACAAACTCCAGACGTTTGTGCCCCCTTGTGCATCTGCTAACATGGGTCCTGGGGAATTGAACCTGGTTCCTAACACCTTAAATGCTAAGCCATTCCTCCAGCCCAACACTCACCCCCCTTTTTTTGTGAACTCATTAAAAACTAAGTAAGCCTTATGGTGAGTGGTGACATGGGTAATATAGGACATGAGACATTGTAATATGCAAGGGGTGATAAGAATAAGTAATGGAATGACAAAAGCAGGACCTAAGAATGGGAGTAAGCAAGAAACTCACCTGGGGCCAAAACCTGGTAGTGCCCTCATGAATTTTATTAATCTCTTGTCTGATTTGGCCTGTTAGGGAATAATATCAAAATTGTCAGCGATATTGAAACAACACATTTCTGGAAATGCTCACATTCTAAATGATGTTTTATAAAAGAAAATCAGCAGTAGCTTGGTTCTGAAGAGCTGATGTTCAGAATTCTTTCATTTTTAGGTTACTCTCAACCAAGACTTAAGCTTAGCTGTTTTACTAAGTACACAGGCTAATTGAACAATTTCTCACTGCAATCCTGCCATCATACCCAGTCCTGGTGCAATAGGAGCACCCACAATGGCTATTTGGGGAACACTCATAAGAGAGTTAATCATTACAGTTGGCAGGAAGACTGCAGATGGCACATCGTGAACGGGGCAATGTGGGCAACAAAGGGAAAATTCTTCCTAGTGAGCAAATACGAGAAAAATGGGCTGACAAAGCTTGAGCAGTATTGCTGCAAAGAAAAACCTATCCCTCGGGGAGTCTCTTCCCAGCAGGAAGGGAGACATAACGGTCAATGGAACGATATGAAGGGATAGGCAACTTACCACAGTCAAAACACAAGCCGTGGTGTAGAGCAAAAGAAACAGGCAATGTAGGTTCAACCTGGGGAATCATCCCTACCTGACGAGTGAGGTTATCATTAGTAATATTAGTATATATTGATCATGTTCCACAGATAATCCTATGAGATTGTTGGCTAATAACTGCTTCATAGAGTTTCCCTCCTTAATGCAAAATGCACTGTTGTTATTGGTACTCACAACAAATTGGGTGCACACATTGAGATTAGTAGGTTCAGGACTGCCTAAGGATTAATGCCAACAGTAGAATAAATGGTATCTGCATTACAGCCCCTCTTCAGTTTTGTACAACTACATAACCCAGCATCTTAAGCATAGCTGTCTGTTTACATATGCTATGTTGAGTATTATCCCTCTTAGATTGATCAATGACATTTCTCCATGGGCCCAACCTAAGAACCTGTCCTAATATTTCCCTCCCTTTCTTACACCACCTGATAGAGCCCACCACCATTTCTTAACATGAAAAAGTACAGTTTAAAATCAAAAGACAACCTACAACTACTGAGCCAACTTGCTCAACAATAGAAAACATGCACTTTGCACCATATGGCAATGAGTAAGAGCAAGCATCATTAAGGACATAGTTACAGAGTTCAGTTCTCATCTGGCATTTTTGATATACTGTTCAGCCTCTTTTTCATTTGCCCCCAGGTGGGGTTCAAAGTGTGCTGTATCTGAAGCTGGGCATGGTGGCACACTCCTTTAATCCCAGCACTTGGGAGGCAGAGGTAGGAGGATCACCATGAGTTCAAGGCCATCCTGAGACTACATAGTTAATTCCGGGTCAGCCTGAACCAGAGAGAGACCTTACCTCAAAAAAATAAAAAAAAATAAAAAAAGTTTGTTTAATCCAAAGAATACTTTCTTGTTTTGGAACCATGATATGCATTCTCTTGAAAGACGCCTCCAACCTGTCTCCAACATCAATGTTTTGTCGCTGTTGCTTCATGACGTGGCTTCATTCTTCAGGCCAGAACCCAGATACACAAGCAAATCCCTAACCCATACTTTAACATGGCCTGACTTCCAATCATCAGTCATAATGTGCATCCACTGCATAGGCTGAGGGATGGCAAGTATGGTCTCCATGGTCCCGTGTCTCTGTGAAGCTGAGCATCTGTCACCATCCAAAATTTCATAATTTATAATATATAATGTCATAGTCAATTCTTCTGTTGGGATATTATAACTTACCCCATTTTGTTTTGCAAGGTATAATTTCAGAGTAAGACTTTTGTGTTCTACGATGGCCTGGCCTCGTGGATGGTATGGACTCCCAGTAGTATGCATTGTGTGCTAATCAGCAAGAAAGCGAGCAAAGCAAGTGCTAGCGTCAGTGGGAGAAGTATCAGTTTTAATGTAATGGGGCAGTCCTAAAATAGCAATAGTTGTTAGCATATGGGTAATGACATGTATAACTTTTGTCCTGGTTAAGTGGTAGTCCAGGTATATCCTGAAAACATATCCATTACAACATGAACATAAAAAAGGTGGCCAAAGTTGGGGACATATGTAATATCCATCTGCCAGATATTATTAGATTTGATCCCTTACAGACAAGTTCATCCTGAAAATGAAGAATTATGAAATAGGGCAAGGGAAGGGCAAGACATGATACAATCAAGAGCCTGAGTTTTAGGTAAAGAAAACTTATGATTTAGGCCTGGTGGTACATACCTTTAATCCCAACACTTGGGAAGCAGAGATGGGAGGATCACCACGAGTTTGAGGCCAGCCTGAGACCACATAGTGAATTACAGGTCAGCCTGGGTTAGAGTGAGACCGTACCTCCAAAACCCAAACACACACACACAAAACATGATGTTGGAAGGACATTGGAGCATGGGTGACAGAATGCTGTCCTTGAGTGTCTTCCACAGTGGCAAGTGACACCCGCTGAACAATCAGCTTGAGTACTGTCTTCTGATAGCCATCCAGGTAGGCCTGTATGGGAGCAGATGTGGGTAACATATGTTGGGTTCCTTGTACATGGAAAGTTTTTAAGTAGGGCTGGTATAATCCTTATGTCATCATAATCCACAAAAGTTTTATTAGCTATTTTTTAGGGCCGTTAAGAGAAACCATACCTAATTTATTTATCTCATTATCAATTGACAGAGAAATAAGTACATAGGTGTAATCTAGCAAAGATTAAACATCTTATCATTAAAAATCTACAGAGAGAGCTGGAGAGATGGCTTAGTGGTTAAGTGCTTGCCTGTGAAGCCTAAAGACCCCGGTTTGAGGCTCGGTTCCCCAGGTCCCACGTTAGCCAGATGCACAAGGGGGCGCATGCATCTGGAGTTCGTTTGCAGAGGCTGGAAGCCCTGGCGCGCCCATTCTCTCTCTCTCCCTCTATCTGTCTTTCTCTCTGTGTCTGTCGCTCTCAAATAAATAAATAAATAAATTAAAAAAATCTACAGAGAAACATCCTTGAATTAAACATTTTAGTATGAATATTTAAAGTTTTTAAAGTTTTTTCCCTTTATTAGTTATGTCATCAATATCTTTCTATAAACATACTTAAGAAAAAGTGACAGACTTGTAAGATTTACCAACATGCATATATATGATTATTGCATGTTGGTTTGAGAACAGGTTTTATGAAATACTTTTTTAAAAGAAGAATTAAGACATTTTTTATTTTTAAATACTAGGGTATAATCTAAAACTTGAATTTAAGATGAAAGATGAATTTGAGACTTTTTAAATAAACCATTCCCAAAGCATGCAAACAAAGTAAAACCATGGGAGGCAAAACAAATTTTTCAATAGATACATTTCTGTCAGAGCTAAAAGCCAAGGGAGAACAAAGGCAGGCATTCCTGGCATCAACATAGAGCAAGAAGTAATTTCAGTGTGAAAACCTCCTAAGATCTAGCCTGGCATCTCATTTACATTTAGCTCAGAGGCATTGGCATAAACTTGTAGCAAGACTTTCTTCTTGGTTTGTCTCCTTCTATAGTTTAACCCATTCCCCAGTGTCAGGCTATGGAGCGATGGAACCTGCTAGTAGCTCAAACACAGTGTTCCCCACTTTCCCTGGCCTTGGGCCCAGACTTTTGCAGGCCTGGCCAGCACCCAGTCTCTCATGTGAAACAGTTTGAGAAAAAGTAGTTTCAATTATTCCATGAAGGTTTGATAGAATTTGGCTGAGGAAACACTTAGTCCCAGACTTCTTTTGGGGGAGGTTTTTGATTACATTTTCAATCTTCATGGATGTAATAGGTTTATTTAGGAGATTAATCTGCCCTGAGTATGGTTTTTGTAGGTGGTATGTGTCCAGGAATTCATCCATTTCTTCAAGATTATCCAATTTTGTGGAGTAGAGGTTTTGGAAGTACGTCCTGATAATTCTCCCAATTTCATTGATGTCTGTTGTCACCATCCCCTTTTCATTACTAATTTTGTTAGTTTGAGACTTCTCATTTTTACATTTGATCAAATTGGCCAGGAGTTTACCAATCTTGTTTATTTTTCCAAAGAAACAGTTCTTCCTTTTACCAATTCTATTTTATTATTTTAGTTTCCAATTCATTAATTTCTGCTCTGCTCTTGTTTTCATTCCTTCTGGAGTTCTTATGGTTGGATTCTTCTTGTTTTTCCCATGTCTTTATGTGGATAGTTATGCTATTAATTTGAGATATATCTGTCTTTGTTATGAAGAAATTCAGTACCATGATTAGAACTGCCTTGTGTCTCATAAGTTTTGGTATGTTGTGTTTTCATTATCATTCAGTTCTCAAAACTTTATAATTTCCTTTATGATTTCTTCCACAACCCATTCACATTGAGGAGAGTCCTTGTGGAATGGGGGCAAGGACAAGGGAATTAGGATATCAACACATGATATATCCATACTAAGTATGTCTGTAAATAAATAAATAAATAAATAAATGTGTTGTTTAGTCTCCAGGTGCTGGTGAAATCTCTGTTGTGTCTCCTGTTGAGTTCTAGCTATGAGACACTGTGGCCCGCTGTGATAAAAGCAGCTATGTCAGTTTTCCTGAACTTATGGAGGCGTGCTTTGTGCCCTAATATATAATCTATTTTGGAGACATTTCCATGGGCTGCTGAGAAGAATGCATATTCTGTGGAATTTAGTTGGCATGTTCTGTAAATGACTATGATCTATGGTGTTATTGAGCTCTATTATTTCCCTGTTGATTTTCTGCTTGGATGATATGTCCATTGATGATAATGGGGTATTAAAGTCCCCTACTATGTGGTATTAGGATTTATTTCTGATTTGTTGTCAAGTAAGTTTTATTTTATGAACTGGTGCAACTGTGTGTACTGCATATAGATTTATGGTTGTAATGCCCTCTTGTTGGCTTGTTACCTTGAGGAGTAAAAGGTGGCCTTCATTGTCTTTTTTGATTACCTTTTGCTTAAGTCTGTTTTACCAAATATTAGTATAGCTGCACCCACTTTCTCCTTATTTTCATTTGCTTGGAAAATCACTTGCCATCCTTTCACCCTGAGGAGGTATCTGTTGTTATTGGTAAGGTGGGTTTCTTTTTTTTTTAAGGTTTTTTTTTTTTGTTGTTGTTTATTCTTATTTATTTGAAAGTGACCAACAGAGAGAGAGAGAGAGAGAGAGAGAGAGAGAGAGAGAGAGAGGCAGAGAGAGAGGGAGGGAGAGAGAGAGAGAGAATGGGCATGCCAGGCCTTCCAGCCACTGCAAATGAACTCCAGACATGTACACCCCCTTGTGTATCTGGCTAACGTGGGTCCTGGGGAATCAAACCTTGAACCGGGGTCCTCAGGCTTCACAGGCAAGCACTCAACCGCTAAACCATCTCTCCAGCCCTAAGGTGGGTTTCTTGAAGACAGAAGGATCCACTTTTTTTCTGATCCACCCTGTTAACCTGTGTCTTTTGATGTGTGAGTTAAGAGCATCAATATTTAAGGTTATAGCTGTGAAGTTCAATTTAACCCCTGCCATAGGCTTGATGGGGTTTGGTGCTTTTTTGGGCTTGTACATTTTTGAGACTGCTTTAGTTTTGTTATTGTTATTATTATTATGTTATTTTTATTGTTATCTTACTCTTTTTTGGCTCTTGAGATTTGGTATTTGACTCTTCTGTATGGATTATTCCCTGTTGTATTCTCTGTAGGTTTGGCTTTGTGTTCATATAATCATAGAGCTTGCTTTCATGATGGAAGGTTTTCCTTTCACCATTTATTATGAGGGATACTTTTGCTGGGCACAGTAGTTTGGGTTAGAAGCCATAATCTTAGATTTTAAAGTGTTCTATTTCCGGCCCCTCTGGTTTTCAGTTCCCATTGAGCAATCTGAGGTAATTTTTATGTTTTTTTTTTTTTTTCATGTGTGTGTAATGTGTTCTCTCTTTCTGCTTTGAGCACTTTGTTTTCATTGTTTAGATTTTTAATTGTGATGTGCCTTGGATAATTTCTTCTTTGATCCAGTCTGTTTGGAGTTCTGTGAGCTTATGGTATCTGGATGGGTCTCTCTTTTTCTCTCCCTTTCTTTTGGTTTTTTGAGGTAGGGTTTCACTCTAGTCCAGGCTGACCTGGAATTCACTATGTAATCTCAGGGTGGCCTCAAACTCATGGTGATCCTCCTACCTCTGCCTCCTGAGTGCTGGGATTAAAGGCTTGCACTGCCATGCCAGGCTCTCTTTTGAAAAGGCAAGAATGTTTTCTTCAATAATTTTGTTCAATATGTTGTCCATACCTTTGTTCTGAATTTCTTCCCCTTCTTATATACTCATGATCTGGATTTTTAGTCATTTTTGGGAATCCCACAGTTCTCTCATGTTCTGTTCACATGATATTTTTTAGCTTTTCAAATTTTTTGGACTCCCAAACTTCTTCTGTCTTGTCTTCCAGATCTGATGTTGTATACTCCACCTGAATAACTCTGTCAGTGAGCAATTCTAGACAGGCTTGGTTTTTTATTTTATTTAGGCAAGCCCAACAGAATGGCCTTTATTTTTATGTGAGAAAGAGAGAGAGAGAGGGAGAGAGAGAGGGCGAATTGGAGTGTCAGGTCCTCCAACCACTGTAATCGACCTCCAGATGTGTGCACCACCTAGTGTGCGTGTGTGACCTGCTCACTTGCATCTGGATTATGTGGTACCTGGAGAGTTGATATGTGTACTTAGACTTCACAGGTAAACACTTTAAATGCTACGCCATTTCTTCAGCTATAGAGAGGCGTTGACAAGTTGTATTTGGTTGTATTTTCTGTTGCCTTTTTCTGTATAGAACCCAACCCTTTGTCTAGTTCCAGTTTCAAGACATGGTTTTATTTTCTTGATGCCTTTTGGAATTCATTCTTGCATTTAAATATGTCTTCATTAAACTTAATAAACTGGTTATTGAGATGCTCTATTTTTTTTTATTCACTTCATTCAATTCATTCATCTCTCTTTTGTGGTCTCTATGTTTTTCTTCAATTAAGTTAAGCTTAGTGATGAAAGCTGTGTACTGCAAAAGTTTTATTCCACCCAGTTTCATTTATTTGACTATTGGTTTTCTGAAGTTTTGCTTCTATTTCAGTGATTTGCTTGGTCAGGGTTAATAAACTTATTGTTTTCATTTTCAGATTCAATTTCTGTTGTCTCCTCTAGGTTTTCATTAGAAACTACCTTTTTGGAACTAGGTAGCCTTGGCGGAGATCTCTCAGTTTGTTGTCTTGCTTTTTTATATTTTGTGGGGGGAGGCATTGGGAGTCTACCTATCTCATGGTAAAAGCATTTTTTATTAAGGAGGAAGCAAGTATTTGACCTTGTAGGTTCTTCAGTGAGTGTTCTATTTTGGGTTGGACCCAGATTGGAGTGTTATGTCCTTGTATCTGCAGATGTGATGCTTGTGGAAGTCACATGTGTAGCTGCAGCTTTGGGCTGGTGCCTGGTAAGAGAGCTGCGTTTGGATGTCTGGAATCTCTTTATTCCACAACCCCGTTTGTACCTTGCCTGTGGGGCCTTAGCACTTGACCCTCCTCCCCTACTGTACCCAGCTGAGCAGGTCATAGAGGACTTACTTGTACCTCCTGATGGGTGGTTGCCAGATATTCCTGTACTTCCTGTCTGGGATGAGAAAGATGTATCAAGGGGGCACTGGAAGGCAGATGCCAGCAGTTTGTGTGTGTGTGTGTGTTGGGGGGGGGGAGAGTACAGTTGAGGAAAAGGGGTTGTGGGTCACAAGGGACCAGAGACCAGCCTGAAGCTTGGGACCAACTGGATGCACAGGCCCCAAATACACGGAGAGTTTCACCAGCCCTGACCATACAGTCCCCAGATACACTGGGTCCCTTACCTACGGGGACCATACAGGCTCAGACAAGGAGTCCCTAACAAGTAGGAACTCACAGGCCCCACATGCTCATTCCCTCACAGGTCATGACCAAACAGGCCCACACACCAATCTTAAATTAAGTTATAGTAATTCATAACAAATAATCCCAAACAGGCAGGATGACATCTTGACATTCTTATTATAAAACATTTTTCATTTGGTAGTCTATATACCACTGTAGGCAGATGTATTTACTGAAATATGTTAATTACACGAGGAGACTAGAAAAGAGAAATAAGTCATTGTCTCAAATTTTAGGTTTTTAACCATTACAAGGAATCTGGATTAACAGAAGTATTTTTCTATATGATCATATATTTTTTTATTAATTAGTTTTGTATTCAGCAAATACCATCAGTTTGGTACCATTATTAGGCTCTTCTGTGACTTATACCCTCCTCATTGGCCCCTACTTGTTGAGGTGTATGGGTCGTGCATTGTGGAGTTAGCACACAGTTATGGGTAAGACAAATGTCTCTGCATATCATGACCTAACATGTGGCTCTGACATTCTTTCCGCCCCATCTTCTGCAAAATTTCCCTGAGCAATGTTGAGTTCATTTTTGGCCTGCTTCAGTGATGAGGTGTTGGGGGCCTCTGGGGCTCTGGCTCTCTGATGTGGTAGGAATTGATTTTTCTCTGTGTTGATCTCCTTCCTCCTTAGGCTGGTATCCATTTCACCAGGAAAACAGCACCCTTGTTTGTTTCATCAATTTTTCTTAGTTTCAGCTGGGGCCCTTTTGAGGTATGATGGGGTGGCTCTCTCCTTAGGATCTACATCTATCTGAAAAAGAGAAGCAGATTCTCCAACGGAGAGTAAGTTGGCATCAGGACAAATGAGATAACCCTTATATTTTTAATAAAGAATTTAATAGGTGTAGGCTGTCTTGTAGCCCATGATTGATGGTAGCTTGATATTGGAGAGTGGGCTAATGTTTGGATATGGTTCTGACTTGTTTCCCAGCTCCAGCTATGGGCCCCGTACCACTGAAGGGATCAGTTAGCAAAATCAAGAGGGGTTGATTCCCCACCATGGCTGTGTAACACTATTGCACTTGTGTGGGCATCCTACAAGGTTATTTGCTGCTAAGTAGGTAAGACCATGAGTTGCTTGGACAGATCTTGGTCATTTTCCCCCAGTTGCCCATGTAGCACCTTCTGGCACTAGACGCGCTGACTGAGGACTGACTCTCTTCTAGATTCCAGCCATGCCATTCCATTTTACATGTCAACTGCATATGGTGTCTTCAGCAGTAGGGTCTTACCACTAACCTTTGGTGGGTCATCAAGTACTCTGACAGAAATCTCTCTGTCTTTTAGGAAACCTTGTAGGTCTCTCTGATCAAAAGCTCATTGTGGATGATAGCCCCATGGGAGTTACATGGGAGTTACAGGTCAGTGCCCACTAAGAAAATGAGGAAAAAGATAAATAATATACAAGAGTTAGAAAGAAGAGAGAGAGAGAGAGACAGGGAGGGAGGGAAGATGTAGAAGATTAATGTTAGCCTTGATCCTACCCTCTCCAGTGTCTTGTGGTTCAGGTGTTCCCTTTAAGGGCCTGGTGAAGGTTCAGCCATTTGGTCTGCCTTTTAGGAAGTAGAATTTTGTGGTACCATTGACATTTGGGTCTAGATTTGTGTTTCCCACCCCTTTGATGCCCTCCCCTCCCTCTCCATCCATCCTAGTGTCTAGTCCATGAGATGCTTGCTGGATATGTAAGGTATCTTGGGTAGATTCAGGTTAGATGCTGTAGATGAATGAGACTATATGGTGATTTATTTTTTTTTTTCTGTCATTGGGTAAATTCACTGAGAATGATCTGTTCCAAGTTCAACCATTTTTCCTCAAATTTCATTGTGTCATTTTTTTTCTTACTGCTGTAAAGAATTCCATTGTGTAGATATACCACATCTTAGTTATCCATTCTTCTAGTGATGGACATCTGGGTTGATTCCAGCTCTTAGCTATTACGAACTGAACTGCTACAAACATGGTTGAGCAAATCTCTCTGGCCTGTGGTTTCAAGGTTTTAGGGTAGATGCCCAATAAGGGAATAACTGGGTCTGTTGGTAACTCTATAGTCAGCTTTTTCAGGAGTCTCCATATTGCTTTCCAAAGTGGTGTACCATCCTACATTCCCACCAACAGTGGATGAGTGTTCCTACTTCTCCACATCCTCAACAGCATTTATTTTCATTTGACTTTTGATGTTTGCTATCGTTATTGGGGTAAGGTGGAATCTCATAGTTGTTTTAATTTTCATTTCTCTGATGATTAGGGAAGATCAACATTTTCTTAAGTGTGTGTTTGCCATTTGTATTTCTTCCTCTGTGAACTGCCTGTTCAGCTCTTTGCCCCATTTTGTGAGTGGGGTGTTTGACTTCGTACTGTTTATATTTTTGAGTTCTTTGTAGATTCTAGAGATTAGGCCTCTATCAGTTTGATATCCCATAAATATTTTCTTCCATTTTGTGGGTAATCTATTGGCTTTTCTTATTGTATGCTTGTCTGTAAAGAAACTCTTCAGCTTCATGTGATCCCATTGGTTGAGTGACTGTTTAAGATCGTGAACTACTGGGGTTTTGTTAAGGAATCCTTTTTCCATTCATGTATCATGGAAAGTACTTCCTAAATTTTCTTCCAGTAGTATTTGAGTTTCTGGTCTTATGTTGAGGTCTTTGATCCATCTGGATTTGAGTCTAGTGAAATGTGTGGATCAAGTTTCAGTTTCCTGCATATGGTTATCCAGTTTGTCCAGCATCATTTGTTGAAGATGCTGTCTTTTTCCCATCCTACATTGTTCAGGCTTTTGTTGAATATCAAGTAGCTATAGTTGCTTGGCCCAAAGACTGGGTCCTCAAGTCATTCCATTGGTCTATACTCCAGTTTTTATGCCAGTACCATGCTGTTTTTATTAATGTGGCTTTTTAATATAGCTTTATATCAGGTATGGTGATGCCTCCAGAGGTATTTGTTTTGCTGAGGATACGTTTGGATATGCGAGGCCTTCTGCCTTTCCATATGAAATTTGAGATCATTTTTTCTATCTCTGTGAAGAACACTGTAGGGATTTTAATTGGAATTGCATTAAATCTGTATATTGCCTTTGGTAGGATTGTCATCTTCACAATGTTAATTCTGCCTATCCAGGAGCATGGGAGGACTTTCCATTTTCTCAAGTCCTCCTCAATTTCTTTTTTTTTTTTTAATTTTTTATTTTTATTTATTTATTTGAGAGTGACAGACACAGAGAGAAAGACAGATAGAGGGAGAGAGAGAGAGAGAGAGAATGGGCGCGCCAGGGCTTCCAGCCTCTGCAAACGAACTCCAGACGCGTGCGCCCCCTTGTGCATCTGGCTAACGTGGGACCTGGGGAACCGAGCCTCGAACCGGGGTCCTTAGGCTTCATAGGCAAGCGCTTAACCGCTAAGCCATCTCTCCAGCCCGCTCAATTTCTTTTTTATGTTTTTATGTTTTCATTGTATAGATCTTTCACTTCCTTGGTTTACGTTATTCCAAGGTGTTTTACTTTTATTGTTGCTATTGAAAATAGGACTATGTCCCTCATTTCTTTCTATCTTTGTCATTTGCATATAAAAAGGCTACTGAATTTTGTGCATTGATTTTGTATCCTGCTACTGTACTATAGGAGTTAATCACTTTCAGGAGTTTTGGGATGGAGTCTCTTGGGTCTCTTACATATACAATCATGTAATCAGCAAATAAAACTAACTTAACTTCTTCCTTTCCAAATTGTATCGCTTTTAGTTCCTTCTCCTGTCTTATTGCTTGAGCTAGGACTTCCAGTACTATATTGAAAAGCAGAGGTGAGAGTGGGCAACCCTGTCTTGTTCTGATCTTAATGGGAATTCCTCCAGTCACTCCCCATTATGAATTATTTGGGCCTATGGAGCTTTGCATATTGCCTGTATTATATTAAGATATGCACCAACTATGCCAATTCTCTCCAATGTTTTGATCATGAAGTGATGTTGTATCTTGTCAAAGGCTTTCTCTGCATCTACTGAAATGATCATGTGGTTTTTATGTTTAACCTTGTTTATGTGGTGTATTACATTGACAGATTTCTATATGTTGAACCACCCCTGTATTCCTGGGATGAATCCTACTTGGTCAAGGTGATTAAATCTTTTGATGTGTTGAGGATTTGGTTTGAGAGGATTTTGTTCAGGATCTTTGCATCTAAGTTCATTAGGGAAATAGGTCGGGAGTTTTCTTGTGGCATCTCTGCCTGATTTTGGAATTAGGGTGATACTAGCTTCATAAAAGGAGTTGGGTAGCATTCCCGGTTCTCCAATTGTGTGGCACAGTTTGAGGAAGATTGCTTTGAGTTCTTTCATGAAGATTTGATAGAATTCAGCTGAGAAGTCATCTGGTCTTGAACTCTTCTTTTTGGGGAGTTTTTTAAATTACTTTTTCAATCTCCATGAGTGTGATGGGTTCATTGAGGTGATTAATCTGCTCTGAGTTTAGCTTTGATAGATGGTATGTGTCCAGGAAATTATCCATCTCCTCCACATTATCCAGTTTTGTGGAGTAGAGTTTTTTTTTAATTTAATTTAATTTTTTATCTTTTCACAATTTTTATAACATTTTCCATGATTATAAAAAATATCCAATGGTAATACCCTCCCCCACCCCACACTTTCCCCTTTGAAATTCTATTCTCCATCATATTACCTCCCCATCTCAATCATTCTACTTACATATATACAATACCAACCTATTAAGTACCCTCCTCCCTTCCTTTCTCTTCCCTTTATATCTCCTTTTTAACTTACTGACCTATGCTACTAAGTATTTTCCTTCTCATGCAGAAGCCCAATCATCTTAGCTAGGATCCACATATGAGGGAGAACATGTGGTGCTTGGCTTTCTGGGCCTGGGTTACCTGACTTAGTATAATCCTTTCTAGGTCCATCCATTTTTCTGCAAATTTCATAACTTCATTTTTCTTTACCGCTGAGTAGAACTCCATTGTATAAATGTGCCACATCTTCATTATCCACTCATCAGCTGAGGGGCATCTAGGCTGGTTCCATTTCTCAGCTATTATAAATTGAGCAGCTATAAACATGGTTGAGTATGTACTTCTAAGGAAATGAGATGAGTCCTTCAGATATATGCCTAGGAGTGCTATAGCTGGGTCATATGGTAGATCAATCTTTAGCTGATTTCCACAATGGCTGGACCAGATTGCATTCCCACCAGCAGTGTAGAAGGGTTCCTCTTTTTCCACATCCCTGCCAACATTTATGATCATTTGTTTTCATGATGGTGGCCAATCTGACAGGAGTGAGATGGAATCTCAATGTAGTTTTAATCTGCATTTCCCTGATGACTAGTGACATAGAACATTTTTTTAGATGCTTATATGCCATTTGTATTTCTTCCTTTGAGAATGCTCTATTTAGCTCCATAGCCCATTTTTTTGATTGGCTTGTTTGATTGCTTTTTATTTAACTTTTTGAGTTCTTTGTATATCCTAGATATTAATCCTCTCTCAGCACCAGTAGTTTGATCAGGGTTGCATTGCTCATAGCTTCAATTTGATGTTCTGATCCTAACGAGTCTTCTATATTTTGGTTAGATGTATTCATTATATGACTGGGTGATCTAACTGGATTTTCTTGCATTTGTTTTTTCATGTTATTTCTTTTGCACTGTGGTCTGCCCATGACCGTGTATAGGCACTTAGGTGGGTGGATCAGCCTGGGCTCAAGCACAATGGGAATCTGAGGCAGCCTGGGGCAGTTGCCAAGTGGCCTGGGCTTTGGCTTTCACTTGCCAAAGTGCCTATTTACTGCTTGACAGGGGCGCCAAAGTTGCCTGAATTTTCAAGTGGTAATGCACCAAAGCTGTCTATGTTGGAGCTAGGAGGGACACTGACATACCAAGCACTGAAGCAGCCCAAACTCTGGCTGGGAACACTGGGACCTGGAAGCAGTCTGTGCTGGACAATGGTGGATGGCTGGCTTGGCAGATAGGTAGGGGATGGCACCTGAGCTGACGCAAGTGAGAGACACAGTCTGAGCTTGTGTGGCAGTTGCTGTGGGACTGGGCTCTCTGAACGTGCAACAGCAGGAGCAGTATGTGAGCGAGTGGGTGGAGCAGTCTAAAGTTCCACGTGCAGGGATCGATCTGCGTGCAGCTGTGCTGTGGATAGGGGAGGGGTGGGCTCCCTGCTCCTGAGGGAATCAGGGATTCCTGTTATTGCCAGGATTCACTGAACTCATGGTGGCCGGAGTAGTAGATGGGCGAGAGTGCAGCAGTCTAAGCTTCTGCATGCAGGGGTCGATCAGCATGCAGCGGCAGGAGCAGCGAACATGGCGGCTATTTGTGGGGGGGGGGTGGGCTACCTGCCTGCGAGGGGATCTGCAATTCCCTGATTTTTTCCCCCTCAGTGCCCTCTCACTGACAAGCTATTGGAGATTACTCTCCCCTAAAAGCCCCAGTGTACCCTTAATGTCATGCCTTTCTTTACCCGGGATTTGCAGTGCAGCTAGGCAGTTGTTATCTTGGCCAGAAGAGAATGATGACCATATATTTTTAAATCAATTTGATATTACATAAGCATTATACAAATATAAACACATGTAGCTTATGTATATGAAACCATTTTTATTATAGCCAATTTGACCCTCTCTGTTTCTAAATATCACTGTTTTCTGGAATTGAATCTTTTGAAATCTCCATTGTCAAAAAGACATTTAAGCTGGACATGGTGGCACACACCTTTTCATTGCAGCTTTCTGGAGGCAGAAGTAAGAGGATCGCTGTGAGATCAAGGCCACCCTTAGACTACATACTGAATTCAAGGTCATCCTGAGCTAGAGCAAGTCACAACCTCAAAAAAATAAAAAAAGACATTTCACATAAAAATCCCCAACAAGCTTATAAAATAAAGAATTTACATTGGTAACTTCTACATCAATCCTGAAAAAGAAATAAACTGTTATCAATTTAATTAAAGAACCTTAATGTATATTAGATATATTAAATATTTTTATTAGATATGACCATTGAAAAATAAATATAATTATTGTAAAACCTTTTTTGGGGAAGAAATCATCAAAATTTGTGCAACAACTATTAATCTTTATAGCCTAATGAAACTTTATATATAGTTTGAATTCTATGTTATCATTTCCCCTTTAAAACAGAAGACAAATGAGCTCATTGTAAATTGTTTTTTTCCCTATCCTTTAGCTGAAGCTGTTTAACTTGAATATTGGCTTCTCTGCTTTTAAGAAATACATTTATATACTTAAGTTTTAATGTATAATTCCTTATCCTTTGATTGAATCTCTCTTATATTTCACATCTGATTCTGCATTGTGGTCTCCCTCATTTCTTACTGTGTGTAGTTGTATTATTAGGGAGTGTCTTCAAGACTGAATTCTTAGCTGGGCATGGTGGTGCATGCCTTTAATCTCAGCACTTTGGAGGCAGAGGTCAGAGGATCACCGTGAGTTCAAGGCTACTCTGAGACTACCTAGTGAATTCCAGGTCAGCCTGAACTAGAGTGAGACTCTACCTGAAAAAAACAAACAACAACAACAACAACAACAACAAAAGACTGAATTCTTTGAAGTTCCTATTGTAGTCTCTGTGTCCAGGGCTGAGGAATATTGGTTTTTAATCTGTTTCCTTGAAATTGTGATTTTACCATGGAGCACACAGAGGTGGCTTGAGGATTATCATCTTCTTTGGAGTCAGACTGGGAGGATGAGAGACATGGTTGGGTGGAGGGCAGATTATCATCCTCACAATTCATTTTATTTTCTTCAGTGCCTGTGAGACCCTTAAGGTCTCCAGCTACCAATGGGGTAATGGATTATAACTGCTGGATAACTAAAGTAGTAAGATTGCACAAAGAACAAATATTTATAGGGGTAACTTCATCTCTCTGGTGAGCTTGCTTGAAAGATTTTAAAACTTCCTTCTATTGTTTTATCCTCAGAGTGCCTTGCAGAGGTAGCCAGTGATGGTGCTTACCTATATATTCATAGAGTTCATAAAAAATCTCTCATTTTTGTTTTTACCTCTAATGCTTTTAGCATGTTGGGCGATAAGCACATGTAATCTTCCATTTTATGTGGGCTTGACCGTGGTCACCTGGTGTCCTGGAGTGGGTTCCTTGCATGCTTTATCTGAATCACATACCTCTTAGACATTCCTCCATTGACCCACTGTGCCTAGGTCGGATACCCCATGTTTATATGGCACCTTGTTAGTGTCACCTGCTGGCACCAACTGAACCTGTTGAAGGTCCTCAGTGACCAGTGCAAAGGGATTGAGTTGAAACTGGAGCAAGTCAACAGAACCAGGGGACTCCAGGCAGTTTCTGCACAGGATCCTGGAGGCAGCAGCTTGCAGAAGTTTTATTAGAACAGCTCTGTGTACAGGGTTCATGCAGAGGTTGTGCAGATAATGGCTTGTACAAAACAAACTAGAGGGCAACATCTCTATCTCAGAAGCAGGAGACATCTCGGCTAACTTGGTGCTATAGATGAATAATAGCACCCCTTAGCAAACAGCTAGTGGGTAGCTACCACACATACTATTCCCAGCATTCCAGGATCAGGAGCAGGTGTCCTTCTTCTCAAGGCCCAGTTCAGCAGAATCACAGAATTCTGCAAACAGAATGCTTTTTCCTCAAAAGGCTAAATCCACCTACACATAGGAGCAAAGTCATGGCTGTTACTGAACACCTAACCAAAATCTAATAGCTAGGAAGATGATAGGCCCAAGAAGGAAAGCTACCACTATTGCTTGGCTAAATGTGTATGTTGTGTCCACCACTGAGTTGCCCTCTAAATATTTATGTTTATACCAATAAATCAGTGCTTCTCTCACCTTTGGTCAGAGAAGTTTCTTCTGGCAAATGGTAATGACTACTGGGAATAGTCCAAACTCATTAGAGTACTGAAAATAAATGATGGTTGAGTATTCAGCACTAAAAGAGACATCTCTATCATATTCTACAAGGTGCGGAGAACATAGCAGAAGAGGGGTTGGAAAGAATGTAAGAGACATGTGGATGGGGAGGAGTGCTTTGAAAGGTTGTCTTCCAGTCATGAATTGATAGTTGCATTCATAACCTCATAGTGACTGTCATTAATCTATATAACACCTGTACACTATTGAGCCCATCACCATTTCATCACAAATGATGGAGGAGGGCAAAGCACAAGACATCAAAGTAGTAAAGGAACTAGTGGGGCTAGAGAGATGGTTTAGTGGTTAAGGCACTTGCTTGTGAAGCCTAAGGATCCAGGTTCAATTCTCCAGGTCCCACATAAGCCAGATGCACAAGGTGGTGGTGCATGCATCTGGAGTTTGTTTGCAGTGGATAGAGGACCTGGAGTGCCCATTCTCTCTCTCCCTCTCTCTCTAATAAATAAATAAATAAAAATAAATCTTAAAAAGAAGAAAAGGAACTTGTGGAACTGGGTGGGGAGAGGAGACACAAGAAAGTAATGGGAGAGGATTATGATCAAAATACATTGTGTACATATATGAAAATTATCTGCTAAAAAATAGAAAAAAGGAATCATAAAATGTAATAAAAGGAAAATTGATTAATTATGAAAGGGGTTCTATTACTTTTTAAAATATGCTTTAGGGCTTAGTGGTTTAGGCACTTGCTGGCAAGGCCAAAGGAGCCAGATTCGATTCCCCAGCACCCATGTAAGCCAGTTGCACAAGGTGTTGCATGCATGTTTGCAATGGCTGGAGGCTGGCTTGCTTATGCTCTCTCTCCCTGTATTCAGCTCTTTCTCTCTTTCTATCTCAAATAAATAAATAAATAAAATATTTTTAAAAGTAGTCATAGTTTAAAATATACTGTAGAAGGACATGTGGGTGGCACTTGTGCTATTTTTCTTCCTTCAGAACTGTTTACCTGAGGGCATGCCTTATCAAAGATTCTTCTAATTTTATAAACCTTTATACATAGGAAACATTCTTGTGTATTTATTGCCATATTTTATGAAATGTTTTGTTAGAATTCAGATACCTCAATAATCAGAATCATATTTATCTATTAGATTCTCTTCTACAAACTCTTATTTATGTGGGGCTGTTGTGAAGTGGAGTACAATGAAACTCTTATAGGCACCATAGTCCTTGGAATCACTTGCAATGGACTGTAAATTAGAGGACCTTCATTCTGTATCCTAGATTCATCATCTCAATAGATTTCAACAATTAAAATCTAACTAACAATGAAAGCTGACACAGAGAAAGTGCTGGCTACACACTGGTGTTTTAAAGAAAGGCTTTGAAGTAGAGCTGAATACATGATATGCAAACATATAAAACTATAGTAGAAAAGCTGGAAGAGAAGCCTGGATTCAGCTTTTTCCTTTTAAATTAACAGTCCATTGTGAAAATAGATTCAGAATGCTTAGGAAGAGCACTAAGCTAGTCTACATTATCTCATTCTTCATTGTTCAACCCGATATATTTTTAGCATTTTTAAGTGGTAGCCTCCATACATATATAAAATGTATCCTAATGATAATCTCCTTCTACCACCCTCCATTGTTCTTCTCTAATCCCTCCATTGAGCCCTCTCTTTCCATTTTGGTCCCTCTTCTGTTTTATGTCATTTTCCTCCCTCTTCCATCACTCATAATAACATGTTGATAGGGCAAATATTATGCATGTCTTGGGAATCAACCAGAGATACGATGACCACTTCAAATCTTTCATTTTATGGAAAATGTGTTGGACTAAAATTCATACTACTGGTGTCATGATATATTATGGAATGAAAAAGATGTAACAAGTGTTTATGCTCCATCGGTGCTTCACTTTGTCATGACCTGAAAATGCACTAGGCTTTTAGAATATGGATAATAATTTTACACTTTTTTTTTTTTTTGGTTTTTCAAGTTAGGGTCTCACTCTAGCCCAGGCTGACCTGGAATTCACTATGGAGTCTCAGGGTAGCCTGAAACTCAGGGCAATCCTCCTACCTCTGCCTCTCGAGTGCTGGGATTAAAGACATGCAGCATCATGCCCGGCTAATTTTACAAGTTTTAATTGCCATACTTTAAAATATTTATCCTGGATATACTTGGAACTCACTCTGTTGCCCAGATTGGCCTCAAACTCATAGTAATTCTCCTCCCTCAGCCCTTTGTGCGCTGGCATTACAACCATGAATGACCACACCTGGTTAAAGTTTGGAATTTATTTTTTTATTTTTTTGTTCATTTTTATTTATTTATTTGAGTGTGACAGAGAGAGAAAGAGACACAAAGAGAAAGAGAGAGAGAGAGAGGGAGAGAGAGAGAGAGAGAGAGAGAGAGAGAGAGAGAGAGAGAGAGAGAGAAAGAGAGAGAGAGAGAGGGAGAAAGAATGGGCACACCAGTGCTTCCAGCCACTGCAGATGAACTCCAGACACGTGCGCCCCCTTGTGCATCTGGTTAACGTGGGTCCTGGGGAATTGAGCCTCGAACTGGGGTCCTTAGGCTTCACAGGCAAGCGCTTAACCACTAAGCCATCTCTCCAGCCCAGGTTCAAATTTTTAACAGTTTTATGCCCTCTTTCTAGGCTTTAACTCTAACGGCAACAAACTTGGACACTGGGAAGGATATAATGAGAAAGTCACTATCAATACTGGGAATTACCTGCAATTTATTTTTAGTTAAAAATCAACTATGATTTTTGGGATTCATGTATAATCAAATACATTTGTGTAATTATCACAAGTTACTTGATTAGTATAAATATCAAAGTCATAATTTGGCATATCTACTTTTAGGAACTGAAGGCAGCTAAGATATAATATTAATCAACAAATGAGCACTGTCCTGCATTTGCATTTAACTTTTCATGTGAACTGGAAGTCATAGCATAATGAAATTTAGCTACACTTTTACAGTGTGAGTAATATCATAGTTTGTTGCATATGTTATACATATATACAATTAAAATGTACATGTTTCTTAATAATAATGTGGCAGCCTCCTTTATTGGGTATTTTTTCTGTATCTTCATTCCTGTTTCCTACTTCTCTGTACCTTCTTACTCTGATTAGCACGTCAAGACTTGGGCAACACATCCTGAGGAAACTGTTTTGATATGTATTTTGGTATTAAAAAATGTGACTAGGGCCATATCTCCTGGATACTGATCCAGAGAAGGTGATAAATGATGCCTCTAATGAAATGATAAGAGGAAGACAGTTAAATGAGATGATGAGTTTTTGTGTACAAGGCCATGTTTTCATCCACTTTAGCATTTAATAGTCTTGTACATATTGATGGAATGGGTATGTGAGGTTGAAAATTTGTCGGCAGCAGATATGAAGATGTTTGAGGATATGGAAGATGTTACAAAGGAAGAAAGAAGGATCACAAATCTGAGATAATTCATTCATGATAATGGCATCTGGGTATACAGGAAACACTTGTGTGGCTCCTTACAGAAAATTCTTTCTGATTGTGAAAAATTCCTTGTTAATGTAGCATTGTGTCTAAGCTTTCAATTTAGACCTTTTTTTGCACTGTATAATCAAATCCCTTAAAATTTCATAGCATACAGAATTTGGCTTACTAAATAAATTATCTTCATAGCTATAGAATTAAAAAAGATATAAAATGCAAGTTAAATTTTTATATACTGAAAGAAACATGTCTTCATTGATTTTTAATTACCTTCATAGCTGTAAAATTAAATAAGACATAAAAAGCAACTTAAGTTTTTGTATATTGAGCAAAAGAGACATGTCTGCAGTGATTTTTTTTTTTTTTTTTTGAGAGGGAAAGGTAGAGAGAATTAACATGCCAGGGACTCTAGTCACTGTAGTCAAACTCCAGATGTATACACCACCTAGTATCCTTGCATGATCTTGTGTGCATGTGTGAATTCTGTGGAGTTGACCCTGGGTACTTATTCTTTGTAGGCAAGCACCTTAACAGCTAAGCCATCTCTCCAGCCCTGCATTGACATTTTAAGGTGCATGATGTCTATTTTCTGTATCAGAACTCTTGTAAGTGAGAATTATGGGAAGAGTTAGGGAGATTGAAAATTAAATGCTGTTCATTGTATTGATGGTTGTTATTTTCTTTTGCTTAATGTGGTAGTCTCATAAAAAAATTATCGAAGAATTGAAGCAGCTTGGACATGGAGGCTGGAGAGGTAGAGGGGGTGAGGAGGGACATCCTGGAGGGCAGTGGAACTGGATAGCACTACAGGCCTAACCCCACTGGCCACTGCCTCTAGGAGCCAGAATCGAATTACAAGACTCATGAGAACATGAGCTTGGCAGAGAGTGAGGTCAAGGGTCATTTGGTACCTGCCAAGACCTGGCCTTTCCTGCCCTGTGCACAGGAAAGCACTGAAAGACCAGATGCCACCTTGTCCCAGAAATACTGCCCTTCTCTCACCACTAGTCCCGTGGGACTGTACATCAAGAAAGTCTCCATGGAAGAGAACCGGCATTTGTGGATAACCTTAAACCGACGTGCGAGGATGTGCTTGCTGGACCTGCTGCCAGATGGTGCAATTTTCCAAATACTCAACATGAATTTGAGAAATTGACATCACAGAAAAGCTGATGGGATGTTCAAATAATGTATGAAAAATCTGAACCATAGTCTTTTACCTTCCAATAATATGCCTGTCTCAGTTGGATCCCAGACCACATTGCTGCTCTCAATGGCAAACTCTAAGGAACTAGCAGTATTTTATTTTTCTTTTCTTTTTTTAAAGATCAACTTACTTATTTCAAAGGGAGAGAAAGAAGGAGAGAAGGAGAGGGAGAGAGAGAGAGAGAAAGAGAGAGAATGGGTGTGTCAGGGCCTCTAGCCACTGCAAACATGCATGCACCACCTTGTGCATCTGGCTTACATGGGTATTGGGGGAACTGAGCCTAGGCCCTTAGGCTTTGGAGGCAAATGCCTTAACCACTAAGCAATCTCTTCAGCCCATTTATTTTATTTTCAAATTTTTATTTATTTCTTTGCAAGAAGAGAGAGAATGAGTATGCCAGGACCTCTTACCATTGTGAACAAACTTCTAGATGCATATGCCAATTTATGCGACTAGCTTTACATGAGTATGGGAGAATAGAATACAGATCATAGGGTTTTGCAAGAAAATACCCTTGTATTATTTTGAAATGATCTGTATATAGTGACAGGCCTATCTTTGCATCTAATATGTATGAATCTGACTGTATGAATGAAATAGAGTGGACCATATGTCAAGACTGGCATGACTGCATGAATAGCCAACCTGAATTTATCTTTGAGCTATCACAGAGGAATGCTCAAATGGAACATATTTACAAAGAAGAAATGAAGAATAAGGGAGTTTTATTTAGAGACCTCAAGAAACTACATTGTAAACATGAAAGCTGGCTCTTGCATAGAATCCTGAAAAGCAACCTGATTACGTACAAGAGGTGCCTGTCCTAACACCAGATGTTAATACTTGAAGACAAACATGACGGTCTAGTTGAAAAGGTCAAAGCAATTTTGAGGACTTTGTGATCTTGATGAAAACTACAGGCAACCAAATAGTTCCAGTTACTTCAGTTTTGTGTGTCTTCATAGCTCAGTATTCATACATGATCATTTTACAAATAACATAATTTTAACCATTTTTGTTCCAAGGGAGAACAAAAAATAAGTGAAACATATGAAAAACTTTGACTCCCTTCCACCTTCCTTTCCTTCTTCATTTTTATTTACTAAAAATCCATTATTTATTTATTATAAGTAAAGGTTGGAGGAGATGGGCATGCCAGGGTGTCTTGACACTGCAAACGTAGTCAGATGTGCCCTGTTGTTCATCTGGCTTTATGTGGGTACTGAGGAGTTGAACCTCAGCTGTCAGGCTTTACAAGCAAGCACCTTTAGCTGCTGACCCATTTCTCCAGCCCTTCCTCACTTAAAACTACATATTTCATTACCTCTCATAACAGGAAGTCTGCAGGTAGATATTTCCAGAATCAGTGTAGTAAATTGATAAACTTTATCATGAAAGACTTCTCCTGCCTTCCCCTCTGTTGTCGTCCTGAGCTGACGACATTTTCCACAGTGCTTCTCACTTCATTGATGAACAGTTTCTTTTCTTTTCTTTCTTTTTTTTGGGGGGGTGGGGTAAGGGTCTCACTCTGGTCCTGGCTGACCTGGAATTCACTGTGTAGTTTCAGGGTGGCCTCAAACCCTTGGCGATCCTTCTACCTCTGCCTCCTGAGTGCTGGGATTAAAGGCATGTGCCACCATGCCCGGCTGATGAACAGTTTCTTAATTGGAAATTTTAATGTTACATATAGTATGTGTCTATATAAAGAAGTTTTCCTGTTAATAGTTGAAAAGTAAAATTTGAAGAATTCCTAGAATGAAAGATGTTTTCTGCTCCCCTGCTTTTTTCATGGTGAACCTTGAGCTTTGGGCATTGTGCATGCTAGAGAGGTATCCTAGCATTGAGCTATACCTCCATCCCCTTAAGTTTTGAGTGGTTTTGATCAACTGCCTACACTTCTATCATAATTAATATTCAAGATAAGGGCAAGTGTAGTTTCACCTGATTGATATTTATTGATGTATCTATAGTATATTTGTAGGGGAGTAGGTTAAAACTTTGTTCCCACTGTGATAATAGCATTTTCCATTTTGTAAGTGATTTAATCTTTTCTCTATTTTTGTTTCTTCATCTATGAAATGGGTGATACTGTTTTTGTACTTTGCATAAGATTATGGAGAATAAGAAAGATATCTTTCTTACTTAAAAGGTATCTACTACCATCAGACTACTATTTTGGAAGGGTTATATTCTTATTACAGTTAAAATATTTGTTTAAAATTATGTATATTTGTTTAAATTACAATTTTCTTAAAATCATTTGAAGTGGAGCTATTGTTTTGCCTAAGTTTCTTTGAACTTTTTAGATCTATTTTTTATTATATTTTATTTGTTTGAGAGAGTTTGAGAGAGAGAAGGAAAGAGAAAAAGAGAGAAAGAATGAGCACTCCAGGACCTTTAGCCACTGCAAACGAACTTCAGATGCATGAACTACCTTGTGCATCTGGCTTATATGTGTCCTGGGAAATCAAACCTGGGTCCCTTGGCTTTGCAGGCAAGTGCATGTAAAATCAGTATGCCATCTCTCCAGCCCAGTTTCCTTGAATTTTTATATATAATGATAAGTGTTTTCAACTTTTCTCTGGTATTCTTGCTTTGAGAATCAGCAGTTTTTCTTTCTCTTCATACTTGGTAAGAAGTCACCCAAGAGACTGAAATGAAGGCAAGTGCCTTCTGTGTATAGTTGTACCCACCTAAGCCAGATACAAGAGGTGGCACATGTGTCTGGAGCTTGTTTGTAGTGGCTAGAAGTCCTGGTGCACCCATGTTATCCTCTCTCTCTCAAAGATCAGTTGCAGATCCAAAAAGAAAATCACACATTTATACTGTGATAATGTTATAACATTTCATAGTTTGCTTTGCTTTGTAGGATTTTGCCATAACTCCCCTGACTCTGAATTAGTGATAAAAATTATTTTGCTTTGTATGGAACATATCATAAAAATGTTAAGATGTTTAGTCAAAGTAGGAAATAAAATGATCAGATGCAGGGCAGAATAAAAGCTCCCATTAAGGCATACTTGGTCTTGTCTGTAGATGATAATTTTCCACTGTGTTTTTTTATTTGATTGAGTCTTTCATTTCCAGAATTTGGATTGTGTATATGTATGTGTTTATTTGCACAGTCATGACCCTGAATGCACTTGCAGGGCAGGTCAGAGGATATCCTCAGGGTGTGGTGCTTTCCATCTTGTTTGAGACAGTCTCTCTTACTATTTGGTGCTGTGAAAGCCAAACTACTTAGCTCACAAACGTTAGGATTCTCTTGACCCCTCTTTCCAATACCAGTAAAGGTAGGGCTTGGTATCAGCCAACCTAGCTGGCCTTCATCTAGTGTGGCTTGTGGAAAGCAGATCCCAGTGCTTAACACAATTCAGCATAAATCTTCTACTGGCAAGCTTTACCCATGCTCACAAGTTTAATACAAAAGAGCCTCCTACAACTGAGGCATGATGATATTCACTGATAAATAAGAGGTATTACTGTGACTCAGCCTCAATAACTGCTAGAATGCAATCACTAGAGATGTCGCCTGTAGGAGATTCCTCAGAAAACAAAACAAAATACTCACTAGTATTGAAAAGAGAGGTGAGTTATATCTGGATCAAATATAAAAGAAAATCATAAATAAAAACAAAGAATATGAGCAATCAATACACCACAGCCCATTCCCAGGCTCCCAGCTCTGCAATAACAGAAGACACAAGCACCAAGATAGAAGTAATTTCAGAGAAAGAATTCAAAATCCTACTTTTAAAAAGTATCAGTGGCCATATAGGAGGTTCAAATAAGCAGATAAGAAAACAAAAGAAATTCATTCGAGATCTTGAGAAGATAGTATCTAAAGTGAATGAAATTATGCACAGATAGAAGAAAGTCCAAAGCATAGATGATGAGCTCAGTAAGGAAACTGAAATACTTGGAAAAGAACTAAACATGATTTATGGAAATACAAGGAATAATTATTTGATAAAGATCACAGCAGACTGCATCAGCAGCAGACAAGACCATGGGAGGGATGACAATGCCAAGAAAATAATTTATGCAACACATATGTAGAAAAAAAGATCAAAGAACATGACACTGTTTCCAAGAAGTCTCAGGTACATTCAAGAGCCCAAATCTTAGAAGTCACAGGATAGAAGAAGGAGCTGAGAAAACACCTAAAGAAATAGAAAAATTATTGAATGAAACCAGAAAATCTCTAAACCTAGAAAAAGAAGTCAATGTATAAACATGAGGACCATTTAAAACTCCCAGCACACATAGCCAGAGAAGTTCTCCACATCATAGTCAAGATGTCAAAAATACAAAGCAAAGAAACAATACTAAAATCTGTAAGAAACAATTCCAACTCCCTTACAAAGGGAAGAACATCAGTTTGCATCTTTTCTCAGCATCCTTTACAACCAGAAAAAAACATGGAACAATATATATCCAGCCCTGAAAATAAAAATCCACCCACCAACAGTGCTATACACAGAAAAATTATTCTTTAAAACTGACAAACATTGGGCTGGAGAGATGGCTTAGCTGTTAAGGCATTTGCCTGCAAAGCCAAAAGATCCTGGTTCTATTCTTCAGGACCCATGTAAACCAGATGCACAAGGGGGCACATACATCTGGGGTCCATTTATAGTGGCTGGAGGCCCTGGCACACCTATTCCCTCTCTTTCTCTCTCTCTCTGTGTCTCAAATGAATAAATAAATAAAAAAAATATTTAAAAAATGAAATTGGCAAACATAACTCATGACAACCAAACAGCCACTGTTTGGAAAATTTGGAAAGGAATATTATGTAAAGTGGAAGTAGAAAAAGAACATATCTCCAAAACTAAGAGGAGAGGTGAAAAAGAACCTCTCATCCAACAAAATCATAGGAGAGACATTCTCAATTATAACTTCAAATGTAAATAGCTTCAGCTCACCAATAAGAACACACGTGATTAACTGACTATATTGAAAAATAAGAACTGATCCATTGTCTCCAAGAAGCACACTTAACTAGCAAACACATCCATACACTGAGTGACAAAGGAGGGGAAGCCAATCTAACCAGCAAGCAGAAACCATAAACAAGCAGATGGAAGTATTCTAAGATCTGATAAAGTAGGTTTGGTGGTTTGATGCAGGTGTCCTCCACAAACTTATGTGTTCTGAATGCTACATGTCCAGCTGGTGGCAATCTGGGGACTGGATCCTCCTGGAGGTTGTGTATTGCTGGGGGAAGACTTACAGGTATTATAACCAGATTCCCCTTGCTCGTGTTTCATACACTTTACTGTTGGTATTGTCTACCTGACGTTGTTCAGGAGGTGATTTCCACCCTCTATTCATGCCTTCATTTTTGCTTGCCATCATGGATGGTACTTCCCCTCCAGTCTATAAACCAAAATAAACCCTTTTCTCCTACAAGCTGATCTTTGTTGGGTATTTTCTGACAGCAACATAAAGCTTGCTACAACAGTAAAATTGGTACTGAGGAATGGTGTCATTACTGCTAGAAACCTGACTGTGTGGCTTTTGGCCTTTTGGAAGTGATTTGTGGGAGAAATGTGGATGGATTTGAAACCTTGGCCTAAGAGATGCCTTGCCATGCTATAAGTACAGCTTGATAATCTATTCTAGTCAGAGTTGAAAGACCTGAATGCAGTAAGAGCTATGGACTTTGGCTTATAAGAAGGGAAAGAAAGAACTTTGTCTGGACTTAGCTAAAAGCATTTTTTTTTTTAAAGATTTGCTGTTATTCCCATGTCCTGAGAATTTGTGTAGGGTTTCATTGTGTAGAAATGGACTGCTGTGAGTAGATGGATATGGTCAGAAAGAAATGAAATCTTTGGGCCAAAACTGCTGCCCATTCAGCTACAAGTGTTTGAGAGATTACAATCATTGAGATTAGGAAAGCTGATCTGCTTTGGGACAACAGGAAAAAATGTATACTCTTTTGAAGGGGCCTGAGTGCTCAAGGAGTGTCCTGTTCTTCAAGTCTGCTTTATCTCTCCCTGGATTAACAAACTGGTAGTCCACCTGCTACTATGGAGTATAACAAATTCAATAAAGAGATGGCCATTAAATTTGCAACATAATTTTGTGTTTTGGAAATGGCCATGAGAGGTGTGAAGCAGGCTTGTTGTATTATCTGCATGGAGACCTGATGGAGTCATTAAGATGAGCCATGGGTTTCAGTGAAGACCCAATGGAGGTGCCATGACTATATGATGGCTGCCAAGGAGAGCTGCCAGCACCTGATGAAGTTTTCTGGTACTGTGAGTAGCCTAGCAGGAGGGGTGTGGTTGAAACTCCAGAGATTCACCATTGGTTATAATTATCAGACTTGGAGATTTGTCACTGGTTAGAGTTGGCAGACTTGGAGCTACAGAGTTTGATGTTTGCTCTATTTGTTTTAAATCATGTATCTCTTTGCTATGACCGATGCCATCTTTTGCTGTGTGAATGTTTATTCTGTGGCATTACGGGAAATTTTTTTCTATTATAGTCCAGTTAAAAGACTAGACTATGGGGATGTCTGAACATAATTGGGAATGATACAAGCTATGGAGACTTTTAAAGTTGGTCTTGAATGCATTTCATTTTATAACATGGATGGTCATCAGTGTATGGGTGTCAAGATTGGAATGTGGTGGTTTGATTCAGGTGCCCCCTGTAAACATGTGTTCTGAATGCTATGTCCCCTAGCTGATGGTAATTTAGAAATTGGTCCCTCTTGGGGGCAGTGTATTGTTGGGGATGAGCTTATGGGTTTATGAGTGTTATAACCAGCTTCTTCTGGCCAGTGTTTGGCACACTCTCCTGGTACTGTTGTCACTTGATGCTGGCCAGGTGGTGATGTCCACCCTCTGCTCATGCCATCATTTCCCCCCTGCCATCATGAAGCTTCTTGTTAAGTCTTTAAGCCAAAATAAGCCCTCCCATCCCACAAACTGGTCTTTGTTGTATGTTGTCTGATGGCAACATAAAGTCAAAGCTATTAGTCAAAGCTATTATAAAAGACAAGGAAAGACAGTACATGTTAACAAAGGGAGCGATTAATCAAGGAGATATAATAATTGTAAATATTTATGCACTAGATATTGGAGCTCCTGGTTTCATAAAACAAATCATAAAAGGATAAGATGTCATGTGTGTTCAGGCAATAATAGTGGAAAAATTTTAAAAAACATAGTTATTGTGGATTTTCCCATATCAATTAATATACTCTAGAAATTTCTCCACAGACATGCCCAGAATATTGGCTCCTAGGTGATTCAAGAGCTTGTCAAGTTGACAGTATTAAACATTACAAGCATTATCTCTTTCAGGATGGTTTGTTTTTTTACTGTTTGAGAGAGAGAGAGAGAGAATTTGGCATACCAAGACCTCTCACCACTACAATCAAACTCCAGATGTGTGTGTCACCTTGTGCACATGTGTGAACTTGTGCACATGCATCACCTTGTGATTCTGGCTTATGTGGGTTCTGGAGAGTTGAACCTGGGTTGTCAGGTTTTTTAGGCAAGTGCCTTAACAGCTTAACCATCTCCAGCCCCAGAATGGCATTTAAAGATATTTCATTATTATTTAATTATCTGAGAGAAAGGGGGAAAGAAAAGCTTTGCAGGCAAGTTCCTTAACTTCTATACCATCTATCCAGCCCCAGAATGGGTTTTAATTGGATACATATGTGATTGACATGAAATTGTTGACCAAATGACTCTGTGTACAAAGAGTAAAATTATATAGACATGCCACAGAGGAGCTAAATAACACTATGGGTTAGTTTCTCCTTAGTAATTGCACTCATTAATTTCAAATACATATGCTTTTTTGACATCATTGCTTTAGTATTTTTAATGGCATTGCTTAGAGTTATCTGAACTTTCATAATTTAGCTTTTAAAATTTTATTTTATTTTTTGTTTTTTGGGGTAGTGTCTCACTCTAGCCTAGGATGACATGGAATTCACTATGTAGTTCCAGGGTGGTCTTGAACTCATGGTGATTCTCCTACCTCTTCCTCTTGAGTGCTGGTATCAAAGGTGGGTGCCAACACATCCATCTCTCACCTTTTTATTTTTTATGAGATCTTTAATATATGAAAATATTGCATATTGGTATTGTCCCATCAGATTATATGTTTATGTTATGTCTGGTACTGAAAACCAGGTCAGAAGCCGATGGCTTGGATACTCATAGACACTAAAGAAAAGTTGACACTGTTTTCTGGCTAAAATGAGACATCATCTCCATCAAAAAGTCTTCTGGATGTTTATGTTTGCCCTTTCATTCATACTGCTCTCACACTTGGCTCAGTAATCTGCTATTTACAGATGGCAGTGAATACCAGGGAGACACAAGACCCATAAGAATGACAAGAAAAGACAGTCTACTGCTCAATATGAGACAAGTCATCTCTATGACATATGTCAGGGTTCAAGAAACATTGCAGAGAAAGCAGTAGGTTAAATATGAGTACTGCTCTCACTGCTAGCCTGTGAACCTCCTCCAGGGAGATGATGGTAGACACTGAGGAGACTCTAAACTCATCAAAGCAAAGAAGCAGAGGCTTCTGAGAGATCAGCACTAAAGGAGACTTATAACACACTCCACAGAGCTCAAAGGACAATGTGGAAGGGGAAACAGAAAGAATGAAAAAGTCACAAGATGGGAGTGTGTACTCTGAGGCATTATCCTTCCATCCTAGGGAGTGGCTGGTACATCCATGACTCCACTGTGATTACATATTCTTTTAAAATATAGTGGCACATTTTATCTTGTAAAAACTGTACTCAAGCTGGTAACATAGTTACAATAAAATTTGAATAATTTTGGAATTACAATATATATCCATAAAATGACAAGAAAACTCCCACTACTTGGAAATTAAATAAAATAATTATAATTAATCTGTAAGGCAAACAATAAATCATGGCCTAAATTAGGAAATATTTTAAACTGAAAGTTACTAACACTCTATTAATTTTTAATTTATGGATATTGCAGCAACAACAGGGCTTAAAAGAAAATTTGTGCTATAGGCTCTCTATACTACTAATGAAAATAAGCCTAAAAGCAATAATATATGTACACCTTATGAAGCTATCCAAAGTAAGCTCAACTTAGAGTAATTAGAAGGAAAAATAATTTGAGAAACAACATAGATAATATAATCTGTGAAAAAATGTTTTATTTCTTAATTTTTATGTGTGCTTATTACATATACAACACATACATATATACATATAATTTGATGTGATTTTTGGGTGGAATGGAAGAGTAAGGAATAATGAGTGGGGGAAGAGGGATATAGAGGGTAGCAGGGGGTACAAGATACAATGCCATACACACACACACACACACACACACACACACACACACACGTCATTCTCACAAGAAGAAAGTAGTAAAAACATGAAGGAATTAAGAAGAGTAACATATTTTGGGAAAGGTCAGAAAGTTTAAAAGTCTTGAGACAAGATGTAGTCAAGGATAAGTAGTTTGGGAGAGATAAGTTAGTTCATGATGATAATAGCAAAGACAAATTGTGTAGCAGTCAGACTGTATAAAACATTGGGTGTGGTATTTACATGGTGGGTGAGGTGGTTAAGGGTTCTATCTAGCCAGTCATCCAAAGTCTTTACATTTTATAGGCTTGCTTAAGTCTCAGTAAGATAGATTAGGAAGTGACCAAAAAAAGCTCCCCAAATTGGGCTGGAGAGATGGCTTAGCGGTTAAGCGCTTGCCTGTGAAGCCTAAGGACCCCGGTTCGAGGCTCGGTTCCCCAGGTCCCATGTTAGCCAGATGCACAAGGGGGCGCACGCGTCTGGAGTTCGTTTGCAGAGGCTGGAAACCCTGGCGCGCCCATTCTCTCTCTCTCCCTCTATCTGTCTTTCTCTCTGTGTCTGTCGCTCTCAAATAAAATAAATAAATAAAAATTAAAAAAAAAAAAAGCTCCCCAAATTAATAGTAAACTCAACTTTCAAATCAGGGACTTTCCACATATCTGTTTCTTTTTCCAGTTAAGAGTCCAGCGCAGGGAGGCAGTGTGACCACTTATCATGGCCACTCAGCTTCTTAAAGTGTGCTTCCACAATTTTTGTGAACAAATTGAGCAATATGGAAAGCTGAACATTGTCAGTTGAATCTGACAGTGATGTCCCACTGTTGTTGACATCTTATAGATGAACTCAGCCATAGGCCTTGTCCACCTGCAGCAGTGAAAGCAGTACTGTTCTGTGCAGAAGTAGAACAGAAATAAACTATTTGTGAACAGTAACAATGCCATCACACAGAACGATGCTTTTCTTGGACTGCTCTGTTTATGTTTACAAAGATGATGTTTTGGGCTGGAGAGATGACTTAGCGGTTAAGCGCTTGCCTGTGAAGCCTAAGGACCCCGGTTCGAGGCTCGATTCTCCAGGACCCACGTTAGCCAGATGCACAAGGGGGCTCATGCGTCTGGAGTTCATTTGATGTGGCTGGAGGCCCCTGTGCGCCCATTCTCTCTCTCTGTCTCTGCCTCTTTCTGTCTGTCTGTCACTCTAAAATAAAAATTAAAAAATGATGATGTTTTATGACATTTGCTATTACTATTTTTAAAACATTTTTTAAAAAATGCTTATCATTATTAACAAGATGTTTTGTATGGATACATCATGTGTTGGTACCCTCTTTTCCCTCACCCTGCCCCCATTCTGTTGGGGACACTCCTCAGTGGGGTTGCATGTATTCCCTATAGGGTTGTAGTTTATGCTTTGTGGGAGCAGTAGACATTTTTTTTGTGGGGGGCATTTTTATTTAGTTACAGGGATGGAGGGAGGGAAAGAGGAAGGGAAGGAGGAAGAGAGAGAGAGAAGGAGGGAGAAAAGGCAAATGAATATGAATGTGCCAGAGCCTCCTTCAATTGGAAAGGAACTCCAGATGCATACACCACTTTCTGCATCTGGCTTGACATAGACACTGGGTACTGGAACCCTGACTGGCAGGCTTTACAAGCAAATGCTTTTAACTGCTGAGCCATCTCCCAGCCTAAAATTCTTTCTTTCTTTTTTTTTTGTTTCTTGTTTTTCGAGGTAGGTTCTCACTCTAGCCCAGGCTGACCTGGAATTCACTATGTAATCTCAGGTGGCCTTGAACTCACAGCGATCCTCCTACCTCTGCCTCATGAGTGCTGGGATTAAAGGCGTGTGCCACCACGCCCAGCTCTTTCTTTCTTTTTGAGACATGATCTCACTTTAGGCAAGGTTGCCCTCAAAATCATGGTGGCCCTCGTATCTTAGTCTCCCAAGCGCTAAGATTAAAGGTGTGTGCCACCACACCTGGATCTGCTATTATTATTTTAATTTTGCTATATCTGCAGTTTACACTCCTTTAATAATTTCTATTACCTTTTCTTGATACTTTTGATCTTTTAATCAGGATGAAATAATACAAGAAAGCACTTTTGTTTATTTTAGCTGCTCAAAATGTCTAATGACGTCACAACATCATTATGAAGCAATTAGAAAAGAGAAGGATAAGCTGTAATAAACAGCATGCAAATTAAATGCAGAATTAATATTAATTATATTTTTGTGCAAATTAAATGCAGAATTAATATTAATTATATTTTTTGCTTTCTGCCCAGACTTTTACTAATCATAAATATTTTTTATTTTACGTATTTTACTATGGAGCCAAAATCAATTGTACTTGAGTTCTTAATTTTTTTAAAAGTGATCCCATATAAAAATGAAATTGGAAGAAGCTTAGAAAGTAGTTTAATTGATATCAAGCAGTATGGCAAATATCTATATATTTACATAATAGAAAGTGCATTGCACGTTAATTGGTTTGGAATGCTGAGTTTTTTTCTTTTTTGATTATGTAATGCCACTTGAAAGTAAGGGGAGAGGAGAGAAAATTGAAGAATGTTTACTTCCTCTAAGAATTATAGTTGATATTTGCTTTCTCTACCTCTCTTCCATTCATGTATTTAGAGTCAGTAGTGATGTACTATTGATGCTTCTCATTTTCACTCAAAACTAAATGCACTTTTCTCGGGTTTGGAATATGGAAATAAAGTGGAGAGCCCATTACAAAATCTGCTTGCAAGAAATTCAGCTACATACATCATGAGTGTTTACAGGACCATTTTCAGCAAATTGGTGTAACAAGAGCTGTTTGTAGAAGCAGAAGAAAAAGTAGTCCTCAGACTTCTAGGTTGCAGTTGATAGTGGGGTGCTCTTGAAATTAACAAGATGGTGGCAGCTCCTCACTTTTGCTCACCAATCCTTTAGGCAAGCAAATATTCCCCTGTAGCAGATGTGTTCTGTCTGGGAACCTCCACCTATTTCTGTTTTCCATGTTGACCTATGGCAGATGAAAAGTTGGGTATCAGACGAAATATCAGGAAACGCCCTCATTGGTTGCTTATCTAACCTGACTGAGTTGACAAAAATGATGTGATCTTAGAGCCTTGGAAGTCAGAACAATACTACTCATGACAAAATATCAGACATTTACTTAAATTATTATCTTTGGTCATCTGGAATTTGATAAATGCAAAGGTTTTATGTTTCACTACAAAGAATACAAAGTTTTCCAGCATGCTGGCCATGTCAGAATTCACTTATGACAGTACAACAGTTTATAATTCTTTGCTGATAAAGGTCATCAGGGGATCATAACAATTGTATAAATTTAATGTGAGAATACAAAGTAGATTATGCATTTAAAGTCCCTGGTACAGTATAGACATCCTTAATTATACATTAAAACATAAAATTTATGGTAAACTATTTGATTCCTTTTTTTCCAAATCAATATGAACTGTAAGAAATTATTGTAGAGACTAGCTTAAGAGTTCATACCAAAATAATTTTTGTAGTTCCATAGGATTCATATATAGACAAGGTCAAACTTTCACTCTGAATATTCAGTAATTGAATCTGTTGAAATAAAGTGATAATATGTTAACAAGGAAAAAAATATATGTTTTTCAGTGTGTATGTGTGTACAGGAACTACACAAAATATAAAAATCAAAGAAAGAGCTAGATGAATGAAGTTTTCATACTTTTCATTAGGATATGGGGACTTTTTCTCCAAGATTGTTGTGACAGGTTAGGGTGTTGGTGGGGGGATGTACTGGACACAAGTTTGTCCTACTGTGTAGGTAGATCTCTCAGGTAATAATAACCCTGAGAAGAGTATTCGATGTAGTAGTCTTTGACAAGACAGGTTGCATGAGCGTTCTTTCCTACATCCAGATAAGGCAGGGAAGGGTGTGTCAGAAAAAGCTCGTTTGTATCCACTGTTTACTTCACTAATACACATTTCCACCACAGATGCAAATCTTTGTAAAAAAGAAAAAAAAAACTAGCTTTTCAAAGCTATTCTTGTGTGAAGTCCCTCTAAATGGCCTTGTCAAAATACCTTGAAGAAGAACATTTTGAGGTGCTATATTTTAATTTCCTATACATGCCAGGGAAATTAAGGATATTTAGAAAATTTAATTTAGTATCTTAGGATTCTAGTAATATTTGAGCCTGTAGAACACCGAGAGCATTTTAAACTACTTTTAAGTCAGCTAATTCTTCCAGAATACCTATTAACATCATGAGGAATGGACTTTTTGATTTTTAATATTTTAAATTGTCTGTATGGAGATAGGGTAAATGGAAAGATTTCATAGTGGCATATGTCTTAATTCATAAATTAGAGGTAACCATAAAAGCTAAGCAGTTCCTCCACCATTTTCAAATGTTTCCTTGATGTGGAAGTCCTGGTATATGGTATTCTGTAAATAATCGGATTTTTATTAGGTCTTAATGATTTAAATAGCTGCCTTTTAGTGGACAGTTTTGACACTTGTGCCACTTAATAACTTAGAAGTGAGCTTTTCCAGAGAATTCAAAGTTATTATCCCTACAGAATTAAAGTGAAACCTTGCAATTTCTAAATGTGTGTGCCTCTCAAAGGATAAACTACTTGTCTTACAAGTAGGTTGGTTCATGTGGGGTATTGTGGGAACCATACCTCAGGGTATTCCTACCCACTCTATGGTTCTAAAAATCTTTCTACCCCCTCTTCTGCAATGTTCCCTGAGCCATTGTGGGCCTATTGAATTTTGATTTACTTTTGAGTTCTTTGTAGCCTCTGGATTTCTGCTTTGATAGTTTTTACCTGATTGCCACGTCTGTCACCGTCACCCTGGAGATGGGCGTCAGGCTGGCAGTAAGAGCAGCGCTCATGGCACCTCTTCCAGTGCAAGTTCTCCTTGGCCCGGTAGATGTGGAAGAGATGGGCAGTCTCATGGCAGTCTGTTATCTTCTTGTCTTATTGATGGATTTCAACTCATCCTATTTTTTCTGCCATCTGTAAAATAAAGCAGATTCCCCAACAAAGAGTGGGAGAAGCTTGGGTTAAAGGGGCATATAAAATTATTTGAGAGATTTTTGGTGTGCAACCCCACTCTTCTCCAGAGAGCCGTAGGGACTTCTCTCTGAAGTATGAGTTTCCTGACTAGGAATCTGATTTGGTTTCCAGCACCAGATATGAATTCTGTCCCACTGAGCGGGCTTCATGTCCAGTCAGAGAACAGTTTGTGACCCACAGAGGTTGTGTGCCATTATTGCTTAAGTGTGTACTTCTAGCTCAGCTGTTTGATTTAGTAGTCTGCAAGGTCCCTTGCTTATTCATGCTGTTGGTGACCACTTTCTTCCAGCAACTCCCACAGGGCTTTCCATCCTATTCAGGCTATCCAGGAGGAAGCTAGTTGCCCTTTCAGTTCCAGCATGGTAATTTGATTTCCTGTGACCATGACCTATGGTATTTTCAGCAATAGGGTCTTACCTTTTAGCTCTAGCAGGTAATCAAGTGTTTTGGCAATGGCCTACATTGCTTTGGGGACATCATGGGTATCTTTTGTCAATAGCTCACTGTGAAGACCAACCCAACTCTGGACTGGGAATTACTCATGAAAGTCCATGGTTTTAAGATGGTTAAGGTTTTTCTACCTTCTGTCTGGACTATCAGCACCCCACTTCCTTTTATTGGTGATTATGTATTATATAATGCCAGTCAGAATTAGGACTCTATGGAATTGATTCTTGTTTTCTTAACTTTTGTGTACTTCCCTCTTAACTCTCACTACTCTCTACCCATCCCTCCAAGATGATCCTACCCCCAATGTTTTGTCCGCCCCTAACTTGCCAGGTAATTCCTCCTCTCCTCTCTCCCTACTTCTTTTTTTTTTTTATTTTTATAAGCTTTTATTAAAAGATTCCCTTTTTAATGTGTTCCAAAGTGTTGGAAGCTGAACTGTACAAGCTCTTCCCACCTACTTTTCCAGTACAGATTTTTGAGGACTTTTTTTTTTTTAATGAAAAAATACGTAGGGTCCTCCTCTACTGAAACCAAGTAGGACAGAGTCAATTCCTCAGGCCCCAGTGGCAATTTGGCCAAAGCTGGCCTTGTGGAGTGTGTAGAAGAGTCTGGAGGATTGGGTCCTCCCTCCTGTGAGCAAATTCATGTTCTTTTTAGTAAAAATGGTCCAAATTCAGATACAGCAGCCTCCATTATGATGCTCCCTGGCACTCTTCTGAAACTACGTATTGAAGGCAGCTCTCTCTTTTATGGCCAGTTTTAGCAGGCAAAGAAACAAAGGAATATAGATACATATATGTGTATATATATATTTTATATAGGTAAAATATATACATATTTTATATATGTATATATACATATTTGGGGGCAGAGGAAGGAAAGGAAGATCATGTAAACCTAAACAGTCATCACATTACCCCAATTGACCTTGACATTAACAAAAAGATAATAAATAACTCCTGGGGGTTAAGTGACAACATGGGTGCAGCAAGAAGGGAAAGGGCACACACGTTTAGCCATTAAATACACTTTGATAATCTGTTTGGCAGAGTTCAAGCCAGTCCCAGGCTTCTGCACTTGCCAGACAAGTAAGCTGATGATACTCAAAATAAAAAAAAAAGTTCAAGCAGAGCTCCATACCACAGTTTTCTCTTACGTCAGCTGGCTACAGGCACGATTTCTGACCACCTGCAACAGAAACTTTGGCTCCAAGGCAAAAGAAGAAGGGAAAAAAAAAAAAAAAGTATTTCCATTCACAACATGAAACTACAGAAACTTCAAAGAAAACTATCAAAGATTTCTACTTCCAGCAAAACTGAGGTAGCACTGCTTTCTCTGCATTCAATGTTGGAGTGGTATTCAGTACAATGTGTCCTAACAAAACAAAACTGCTCACTTGACTGACAGGTGCAGCATGTTGATTGGATAAATTCAACATGAAATGCAACAGGTCAAAGAAGGAATGAGCAAGAAGTGAGAGAAATAGAGTTTTGGATAAATTAGCTTAAAGGGGGGTTGTCACCAGACTGCAAATGCTCTTGACTGGCCTTGGTGCTCCAAGAGCTCTAAATTGTCTGGAAATTAATGCAATATGGTTAACAGTTAACACTGTTATTCAAATCTGTGTAAATCTTTTAAAAATAATTATTATAACCTAAATTCAACCATGTAAACAGCACTACACACAATACAGACCTGCCCTGAAAAACAATATGCAAACTGAGACTGGCACTGTAGTTTGTAATGTTAACTCATCCTAACTGTTCCATTCCCCTTCCCGCTCTCCACCCTCCCCACATAAACAAAACATACCTAACTTTGTGCAAGAAATGGCAGGCTTATTCTATCTGAAGGCTTCAAAAAAAGATACACAACATGTATCCAGGTTCAAATATTTTGAGGGATTACTTCCCCCCCCAAAAAGAAATAACCAAAATAACCCCCCAAAAATGAAGAAAGTGCCTAAAACATGATACAGCATTTTAGAGCCCTTTCAAATACAAGGCAGAGAAAGGTGTAAAGTAGAAAATATCCGGATCTTCAGTAATTTCCAGAAAAGTCCAATTCCTCACTTGGCTGCAAAGCAGCAGGCAGACCCTTACTGGTCCTGGGACAAAGCCACTAAGTCTGCTCCTCAGGAGATAAGCCCTCCGGCCCTGAGCTGAGAGCACCTCTCCCTTCGGCTTCTCTTTTCCTTCGCTCCATTTCCCACTCCACAAAGGTATCGAAGAGACTTGGCCAAGCTTCATCTTCACTGTAGTTGCTGAGGTCAGGGCCAATCATCTGAGTGAAGTTAAGGAACATGTTCCAAGTATCCCGGGAGATGCCCTTGATACCCGAGGGATTCTCTGTTAAGAAATTTAGCCATTGGTCCAATACAGGAGGATTGTTCTGGGTAAAGACTAGTTTCCACAGAGCAATGGCTATTTCCCGATGGAGTGACCGCTGCCCTTCTTCAGAGTCCAGGCCAAACTGAAATGTAAACCGGTAGAGATCCTTGAATTTGTCCTCTTGTTTGGCTTCTGTTAAGAGGCTGGGGAACCGTGCACAGATCCCATCAATGCTGTCTGCACTTATTGCTTTGCAACCGTCAAAAAACTCCTTCCTGGTGAATTTACACATGGTAGCAGCCTGGAACTTCCAAGCCAAGAGCAGCACTCGAAATTCCGTGGGGTCGACACATAGGTCATTGCAAAAGCGCTCCATGCCTTCCTCCAAAATTGCATCCTCCCGCTCATCCTTGTAGCGCCTGAACAGTTCTTCCAACCTCTGGCTTGCCACAGGGTGGCACCTGTTCCTCACGGTGGCCGGCCCCTCGCCTGCTATGTGATTTGCTACTGGGGTCCCGGTCTGGTCTCCATTCTTGCTGCCCAGGGTTGATGAAGGATTCTTGCACTTGGTGACACACTGGCCCATGGTGGTGATGGCCTGGCCTCTAGAGTGGCCCCCTCTGGATCAGACGCCCTCTCTGCCACTGGCCCACGTACTTCAACATGCCATTAGTCAGAGGAGCCAGCCTACAGCTGCTCCAGAGGTTCCTCCAGTCCAACCCTTTCTGGAAACGACGGCGGCCCGGCGGGTCCAAACCACCTACCATCCCCGCTCGCGTTTCCAGGTTCCCTACCCCCGCCGCCGGCGCCTCTTCTTCCACCACGGCTGCCGCCTCCTCTTCATCTGCGGCCCACCGGCGGCGGCCGCCCTCAAGCCCCGCCCCTCCCTACTTCTTCTCTCTATTGGTCTCATTCTAGTTTTATGAACATATTTCTGGTGCTACCATTTACACTCATCTCTAATTGATCCCAATTAGGAACTACAAGATGAAAGAGTACATGCAACATTTGTCTTTCCATGCCTGCACGATTTCACTTAGAATGATTCTTTTTTCCAACTCCATCCATTTACCTGTAGATTTTATTATTTCATTTTCCCTTACCACTGAGTAGAATTCCATTTTGTATATATACCACATCTTTATTATCCATTAATCAGTTGATAGTTATCTGGGATGATTCCAGTTGCTAGCTATTGTGAGTAGAACAGTCACAAACATGACTGAGCAAGTATCTCTACAGTAAAAAGCAGAGTCTTTAGGGCATATGCCCAGAAGTGGTATTGTGATTCAAATGGTAACTCTATTTTCATGTTTTTCAGGAATCTCCACACTGATTTCCATAGTGGTTGTACATGTCTGGGCTCCCACTAGCAGTGAGTAAAGTTTCCTCTTTCCCCACAGTCACATCAGTATTTGTTTTCATTCAGTTTTTTGGATATATTCCTAATGGGAGTGTGATGGAATCTCAGAGTTGTTTTGACTAGCATTTTTATGATTATTAAATATGTTGAGAATGTCCTTAAATGTGCACTGGCCACTTGTAGTCCTTGCTTTGTGAATTTTCTGTTCAAACAGCTATCTTGGGCTGGAGAGATTGTGGTTAAGGCACATGCCTACAAAGCTTAAGAACCCAGGTTTGATTCCTCAGTACCCACGTTAAGCCAGATGCACAAGAGGCAAATGTGTCTGGAGTTGGTTTGCAGTGGCTAGAGGCCCTGGCACACTCATTCTCTCCCTTTCTCTCTCTCTCTGTCTCTGCCTTTCTCTCTTTCATGTTCTTTCTCAAAATGGATGAATAAAAATAAATATTTAAACACAAAAACATCTCTTATTTTTTGATTGAGTTGTTTGACGTTTTTAATTGATTACTTTTCTGAGTTCTTTGTAAATTCTAGATATTAAAAATATGGAACGCTTCATAAATTTGCATGTCATACTTTCATAGGGGCCATGCTAATCTTCTTTGTATCATTCCAATTTTAGTATGTGTGCTGCCAAAGTAAGCACTATTTAAAGTTTTATTTGTAGATGAGTTATCAGTAAACTAATTTAATATCTTCAATGCATACTTTTAAACAAATGTGCACAAAATATTTAAATATGTATTTGGACAGGCTTTGTAGTACCTATACTAGATGTACCTGTATAAATTTACACACAATTTTTACATTTACTACCTTGAAATTATAGTTTCCCTAATGTACACATTTGTATTTTCATTTGTCTTAGCTGTTTAGTATCTCTCTCTTCTAAAATATCTTAAAATGCCTCATTCAAGATAAAATGTACTTACAAAAATTTTAGTATTTCTTGCAATGTAGCTGATTCCAGCCTACTTATGTATTTTAAATGATCACTCATTCCTTAGTACTTGGTTCATAGTAAAGTACTACAACTGAGTCAAGATACAATGCTTATTTTGCTCTTTTTTAATAAGGAAGTACTCCACTGATATACTTATTACTGAGTTATACTGTCATGATTTTGTTTCATATTGATTTTTTATCTGTGTTTCAAGGCTGTGGAAAAGAGATGATGTCTAGCTTCTGCTCATACCATGTTTACCCCTTCCATCATGAAGCTTCTCCTTGAGACTGTAAATCAAAATACATCCTTTCGTCCCATCAGCTGCTTTTGTTTGGGGGCTTTGTTCCTGCAATGAGAAGGTAACAACAATATTCTTCCAAAATCTAGCTGCAGAATATACAGCCAATTCCATTCCATTTCAATGGTTTGATTCTCACATATGTGCAACAGGTAAAGTAGGATTTAAACTATTTTCAGTACTTCCTAAATCCAGACATAAGTATAATTATGAGTTAAAAAAAATAAAGATGATACTAGGTTTGAGGAATGATCTCTGAATCAATTTTTTTTTTTCAAGGACAAGGAGCTTTTAATTCGGGTTTAAGCTCAGTCTCTTGACTTCACCAACACAGTGGATCCATACAAGAGCCCAGGTAGTGGGAGGGTAGGGTTTTATAGGGATTTGAACATAGAAGAAGGGGATGGGTACATGATTAGTTGATTTAAACAGTGTACTCTTATGGTTGGCTTGGGATTTTGGCAGGCAAAGTTGGAGCGCTGGAGCTAGGTGAATTGAGCTCATCTATGACTATGGGAATGTTTCATGACTTCAGGACTGTATGGCATAATCAGTTTAACTGTTAATCCTACCCTTATGGCAAGGTTGGCGGGCTGGAGCTAGGGGAATTGAACTTATCTTATGGCATATAATCAGTTTCCAGTAACTGTTAAACCCACCCTTAGATCTTGCCGGGAAACAGAAACTTAGGCCTACTGAGGACTCTGAAGCCTGTCATGGCGTCCATCTGGTTCCTGAGTCCTTCATTCCCCTTCTCTTTGTACCATGAGGAGCCAATCTTGGATCCCAATTTCATTACTGAGTGGAGTCTAGTGGTATATACTGTGATCTTAAAACCATAAGCTGTACTGTATTAATGCATTCCCTAACAAAAGCAAATAATCTATTAATAATGCAAGGTCCTATTGTGATTAGTAACAAAAATACAAGTAATGGTCCTGCTAAAGCAGACAGCAGAGTTGTTAACCATGGGAAACGACTGAACCATAACTCAAACCATCCTCTATCAGCTTTTCTTTCTTTCTTTCTTTCTTTCCTTTTTCCAAATTCTCTTGCACCTTCACCATTGAGTCTCTATACCTGAATGGTTGACATAAAAACAACATTCTTCCCTTAAGGCCACACATAGTCCCCCTTGCTGGAGGAATAATAAGTCCAACCCCCATCTATTCTGTAATACAACCTCAGCTAGGGAATCTACATTTTTCTCTAAGTGAGTAATGGACATTTCCAGCCTCTGAATGTCTAAGTCTGTACTTGACTTTCTCCTGGAAGGGTGAGTGCTGCCATGCCTGTTCTTACCCCTACCAGGCCTGCACTGGGAAACGTTGTCACCAACTGGACAGTAAGTAAGGCACTGGGATCATACGCAGTAACATCCAGTCTTATTCTCCAGGTCTTTCCATTATCCCAGGACACCTGTCTCCCTTTTTTTCTGTAAACTTGAGAGAAACAAAATTACAGGTCTCATTTCCTTTCAAGGGAGGGAGGTAACATGGTCCATTTTGGTCCCTGGTCTGGTTCTGTGTCATGGTGATAAGGTCCCCCTTAGCAGGCAGGTTCCAATATACCCTTCCAGTAGACACACATTGCCAGCCAGCACAGTAGAAGGCTTCAGATTCCCCACAGCCCCCTTTGATTCTTGCTTTCCCTAAGTGCCCAGGGCATACATAGAAAAAAGAAATTTCCTGATTCGCCACAGAGTCCCATGAGCCACCCACTAGTTGATGGAGGTCGAAGATCAAATCAGGAAACCAGGTTCCCCGTGGGGCAAGAATTTCCCCTGTGGCAGTGTTGGTTATTAGCCAGGTCAGATTATAAATTTGGTGGGGAGTAGATTCCACAATACATACAGTTAGGATACTAGATTTGAGGAATGATCGCTGAATCAAATTTTAAAATATATCACATTTGGTATTTGGGGTCAGAACTCAAGTTTAAAAAAGCACCCAGATTTTTTATTTCTATTCTTTCCTATACTCCTGAGTTTTATTCATTTTGAGGCTAAACATTCCCTCTTGTGCAAGGCTTTCTGGCTTAATGTCTTCTAAACTCATTGCAATGTTGTCCACCACAACTCCTCTCTTCCTATCTTCACTAGAAAATTATTCATCAAAGAGCACACCTCATATCTCTTTTTTCAGAGGAGCAGTTATTCATATAATAAGACAATGTATTAGTTACAGAAAATAGTACAGGAATTTCTCACAGTTGTTTGTTTATTTGTTTATTGTTGCAGTTACCTTCTTGCTGGCACAAAATGTCAAGCCAAAAGGTTTATGAAAGGAAAAAGGGAAGTTCCATGATGGCAGGGTAAAGCATGGCCTGAGAAAAGGCTGAACATAACCTCCTTACCATAGCAGGTGACAAACAGAAACATGAAAGTAAACCAAGTTCTGCAAGAAAAAAACTGGTTATAACCCTCAAGCTGGCCCCAAATAGCACACCTCCTCCAGCAAGCTCCAATTCCAAAGTAGCCAGCAACTAGGGACCTAGCATTCGGAACAACATTTCACCCCTGGCCTCCTTAAATAGATAACCATCCATGATATGAAATGCAATGCATTCATTCCAAATTTAAAAGTCCCCATTGCGCTGGAGCGGTAGCTTAGTGGCTAAGGTATTTGCCTGTGAAGCTTAATGACTGATGTTTAACTCTCCAGGTGTAAGCCAGATGCATAAAATGATGCCAGCTTGCACGCTTACAGATGTGCACAATGGGGCACACACATGTGGAGTTCAATTGGAGTGGCTGCAGGCCTTGGTGCATCAATTCTCTCTCTCTCATTATAAAAGAATAAAAGCTATTGAGTTTGCCTCAAAAAAAGTCCCCATCACTTTTTTTTTTTTTTTTATCAATCTCAACACTGTTTAAACATCCCCATAGTCTAAGTTCTCTGAACTGTTAGCTTGTAAAACCAAAATAACATAATGGCACACAATAAACATTCACACTACAAAATATCGCATTGGACATAGCAAAGAAATATTGAACCAATACAAGATCTAAAACAAACAGGGAAAACATCAGTTTTGGTAGCTCTAAGTTCAATGTCTCTAGTGAAAAAGTGTCTGGGTTTCTGATTCTGTCCCTTCAGCTAGGCTGCTTACAGCCCAGTGAACAATCCACTCACAAGCAAGCTGTCCAGCAGTCACACATCAAATAGTCCTGGGGCTCTCCAGTGTAAACCATGGTTCATCCATGTTCTGGTTCCATCAGGCTTCCATGCTGGGAATCCAGTCAGCCTGTTTAACATTGTCCAGTGATTTCTTGTACAACTCTATTGAAATAGCTCAGATATTCTGTGTAAAGTACTTACAGTATCATATAGCTTTTGATAAATGTATGAGAACTACGAAGTTGGCAAGGACTTAAATTGCACTGTGAAACTTTGAAAAATAAAAGATATATAGTGGTTTAACCACTAATCCTGTTTCTTGTCTGTGTGTTTGTAGCCTGTGAGGTATTATATGTATGCAGTGTGTGCACCTGTGTGTGCAGATGTGGGCACCTATGCATGCATGTGTGGAGGCCATAGGAGAACTTTGTATGTGTATCACTCGTTTTCTTACTTCCTTGAGATGGAAGAGCTGTGCTTTTATTTTTTCCTTCCAGTAGGTCCCCAGCAATTTTTCAGTCCTGGCTCCCACAAGACTGGGATTACAGGCATGTGTGACCACTCTCAGGTGTTTATTGAGTGCTGAGGAATCACTCAATACAAAACTGGTCATCTCAGGCCCTCATGTAAGTCTACAGAGAGCTTTCACTAGCTGACCTGATTCATGATATGTGAGAAATTCTTGTTCCAATCAACCTTCAGTTGGGTTACTACCCACAGATAATCTGGGAAGTCTACTCTCAAAGACTCCAAATGCTGAGTTTTCAAGTCCCCTGAATGTGTTTCCAAAGATGATTTGGTTTCCAAAGGAATACCGGATTTAAAGTCTTTAATGAGAAAGAACACAGCATCAAATGATTATTTATTCAGAGCAGTTCACTACCGATTTCCAAAGCATTCTGGTATAAAGTACCTTGGGAAGCTTAAGTAGTCTTTTGCACTTACCTAACTCATTGGAAAATACATCTCTTGATAATTTAAATTCTAGTATAAACACTGAAGTTGGAAACATTTCTTTAGCTGAAGAAAGTTGCAAGAATAAGATTTTAAGAAGTGACAGGTTTCCACTTTCCCAGTGTGAGCATCCATCCCTAATGGAGCTGCTTCAGGAACATAAAGGAAGCAGTTCAGGCCAACACGCTGCTTCAATAGCTGACTGTGCAACCAGTCGTCTGCCAGCCTGGGGTCTGTTCCCTTGTCACAACTAGCCACTCGCTGACAGTCTTCTAATGGGATATCAAAATTAACAGGGTCTCTGTCATCTTTGGCATTCTGTAAAACTTCTCCCATAAGAGACCTTGATAATTTGTTACTGTCTGATTTAATTGGAGAAATGATTGGTCTAGACCACTCTAAGATTGAGAAAGATTCTCATGAGCTCAGTTTATCTGAAATGAGGAATCCTGGAATAGATTCAAATATTGATCTTAGCGTCCTGCTAAGAACTCCAGGCTTCGATCCACAGCTTATAGTTAACTCATCAGTTGCTCCAACACCAGGAACTAAAATTCTGAGTTCAAAGTTAGGGAATAATGCTAGCTCTGCTAAGGATAGTAAGAAAAATAAGAAAGGCTCTCTTAGTAGGAAACCACCATTGTCTGTGTCGTGGACCAAAGCCCTTGAAGTTAGGCCATCAGCTTTTGCTTCAACATTACATCTTTGTTACCCACTGAAGAGCTGCAAGAGGTGTGCCCTTGACCTCTATAAGACTTTCCTTTATAGTAGACAAGTTCAAGATGTGAAGGACAAAGAAGTAAGTCCTCTTGTAACAATAATACCATTTGACTTCAAATTGACATCCTTTGATGACATTGTAAAAGCAAATCAAAAGAAAGCATTTGGCAGAGAATAGTAACAAAGAAATTGAGCTACTAATGTAGAGGTTTTTATTTTAATATAAAGTCTTTGTAGTGTAATTCTGTGTTATGGCATTCAAGTTGTGATTTTTATGCAAAGTGTCCTAAGTCAGTAGATAACAACTTAGGTTGATATGTATGTTTGCACTGAAATGGTTTTTACTCTATCTTCTTGTAGCAGTGTCTAGCTTTATTTAACATGGGTGCCCATAATGAGCAGATGTTTACAAAGTACTCATGGAGACTTGATATTGTAAAGCTGAACCTCAGATATGTTCTTTGGCATTCAACTTCGCATACAGTGATATGCTTTCTGGTATAAAATATTTTTGTGGTTTTTTTTTTGTAAATGAAATTGCTTGGGATTATTGCATAAGGATTATTCTTGTATGGCATAGCTTAGATAAGGTTATATTTTAAAATAGTACAGTTATCATTCATAGTTTTATTATTTTTCTTAGGTGAATACTAACGCTTTTGTAGGAAAATCTTAAGTTCCTGACTTTTCAGAATACTATGAATAGGTTGAAGTACATTTTTGATGATAATAAAATTAAATGTTTTTAGGGGACCATGTAAATATTGAAGTTGGATTAGTACCTAATTATTTTTATACATTTTCAAAGCCATGTGCCAAATTTAAAATAAATACACAGAAATGTTTTGAAAAGCAAAAAGAACAATAAAAAAGCCTAAACTTTATCAAAGCCTGCTTGAGACAGAACCCACAAAACAGTTTTGGTGGTTAAGTTTTCACTTTTTTCTGTGATTATATTTTCTGATTTCATTTTTTCTTTTCTGTTGAAGGAAGAGAATTTAAGTAGGTAGACTTAATGAAGAGTTTACGTTTTCAGTAGCTGGGGACAGCTACCAAAAAGAAGGTACTGAGGAATTTTTTTCAGCTTTGTACTGCAGTAATTTTTCATCCATAATGCTGCTTTTCACAGGTCTTAGGTCCAGCCCACTGACTGTCACGATGATTGATAAGGAGAATGCTTAAAAATGCCAGGGTGCTTGAGTTCCTGGAAATCTCCAGCAAAAGCAATGCAAAGCTTTAGAGAAGTTAGAAGTCAATATCCTGATGAATTAAGAGGCATGGGTTAGAAATGTTTTGGTACTGTGATTACTATATGGTCAGTTGCAGTTGACCACTCCAATCCTCAGTCTACAAGCACTGGAGATCCCACAATCACTGTGCTTCATGAAGACCAGATGATAACTCTTCCATGAAAACTAGGCTTATTTCACTATCAGTCTCAGTCCTGCAAGTGATTCGATTATATTCTTCCATTAATTTTCCTTTCCTTTTTTTTTTTTATTATGGGTCATGCATACAGTGATGACACTGATTTTCTTATATGTACTTGTCCATATCTTTGTATAATAATTATTATGTAATTTTTGTATAATTATGCAATTAGTTAAATAAGTATGAGTTCAGACATACAAGAAATGAAGCCACTTACTAAATTGGTCTTTATTGTTCATATTGAAATAATGCTAGTAAAATATGTTTCCAGGATTGCTGCAGGAACTTTGGGGATAGTGTTACAGTTACCTTCTCCTTAGAAGCTGTCCCAGTGTCTGGGCACCCAAACTCTGGGGTGTCCATTGCAATCCACAGTTCATCTTTATAGCTCCATACAGTGGCTTCCCTGGGTCTTCATAAAGAGTTTTCACACTGCCACATTATAGCAGCTCCTGGAATTGTGTGTACTTCATGACCCTCGTTCTTGCATTCTAATGCTTCCAAAAACTAGTACCAGGTATGTGGCATAGCCAAATTTGTAAATCTAGTGGGCAATAAAGCTTGACCTTGAAGAGCAGGATACTCCTTTGGAATTCTTTCTTCAAGTCCCTCCCTTGCAAAAGAATTTGCATTCCCACTATCTTGAGCCTTTGGTTGGATTTCATGATCAGGGCAGCTCTTCTATTGTCCAAATACAAAACAGTTGGCCCACCTTTAGTGGTGGTAATTTCTTTAACAAGCAGCTTAAGTAACCTAAAGCAAGTTTCTGTGCCTATAGCTTCAAATTTTCTTGAATTTCTTTCTGTGATAAACTGTATATCTTTCATCTTTCTGCCAAGCACAATAATCCATTAGTTTCAATTCAATTTTGCTCAAATTCTCAGGATTTAGGCTGAATGCAGTCAGCCTTTCTACCGGTAACCCAGTTTCAAGAAAGTTCTTTCTTTCCCCTTTGAAACTTCATAAGCCAAGCCTTCACAGCCCACAATTCATTCTGCATTTAGCATTTTCAAGCTTTCACCAAAATAACTCATTAAGTTCTGCTTATCACACTGCAAGGCTTCTACAGTTCAAAGTACCAAATCCTTTGATGTTCCTCCCATAATACATTCCAAAAGGTCTAAATACACATGGTTAGATTCAGTGCAGTAAAGACCACACTTCTTGCCACCAATATTATATTGCAATTACCTTCTCATTGCTGGACAAACACCCAACTTAAGGCAACTTAAGGAAGGAAAGTGTTTATTTCAGGCTTATAGATTCCAGAATAAGCTTCTTCATGTTGAAGAAAGCTGGCTCAGTTCATCATACATCCATAGCAGAGAAACAATAGTCAGTCCCAGCAAGCAAGTATGAGCAGACTTTGAATACCTTGTGACTGGACTCAAGATCCACCTTCAATAACACATCTCCTTTAAGCAGAGCTCTGTCAGCTGGAGATTAACTAGGAAGCTTAATAATCAATGCCTGAGTCTACAGGGCCATATGCATTCAAACCACCACGTATAAGAAATTTAAAAAATATATATGTTGCATTCAACCCACCACTCCTTCTTTGTAGTTTCATAGGTAAAAAATTTGTAGGATATAAAAATGGTTATATGAAAACAATTGTTAGACAATGAAGATCATAAAACAAATCCATAAAATACTACCTTTCATATGCCTTATTAAAAATTTCAGTCATTTACTTGGTATAACACTAAAGTAGTATCAAAATTAAAGAAGAAAGAATATCAAAACAGTCCAAAAGAATGAAAGCAAACTCATAATTTTCTCTAAGTGAAAACCTTAATGAATGAAAATAATAATAGGTATTTATATACTTATTACTTTTTACTTGTTGGTATTTCAGTTTTAGTTGTTGGAATCATTATTATTATTATCATTCTCATCATTTCAATGATGTCATAATTCTGTTCACACAGTCCCAGGTATAATTCCTGAAGTTCACTGAGCTCAGTCTCTAATACAACTATTTATTTAGTTTGGGTTTTTGAGGTAGAGTCTCACTCTATCCCAGGATGGACTGGGAATTCACTATGTACTCTTATGCTGGCCACAAACTCATGGTGGTCCTCCTACCTCTGTCTCCTGAGTGCTGGGATTGAAGTCATGCACCACCACACCTGGCTCTAATACAACTACTAATGGAAGGTCAACATTCTGTGCACCTGTATGGGACTCAGAATCTAGCCAGGTGGCTTCATACTAGTCTATGCATACTAGTCTAGACATGGATCACGGCTAAGTGCTGTCACTTTTGCCTTGGTAATCACTAAATTATAAAATGCTAAAGGGAAGATTGCTTCTGTGTTTACTAAAGCACAGAACCTATTTAATATAGAAATAGTGTTTAAAAATTATTTTTAAAAGATGAGAGAGAAAGCAAATTAAATAAACAACCTAGACAATTCACAGAAATAAGCTCTACTTTGACTATTAAACTTTAAAAGGATGTCAGCCATAGACCTAAAGATGTTACTATTGACATTTTTTACATAGACTAAAACAAATCTTCAATTGAGTATCCAAAGATATATAGATAGTAAGTGATATTACTAAAGTGAATTTTTTTTTTTTAACCTGGGGTGACATAAACACATTTGTATTTACCCAGATATGGTACAAACCGCATACTAAGTAACTATTACAACAAAACCAGTTTTGGTGAACCAATGAGTTGACTGATGTTATTTACAGACCAGAGTGAGCGGCTGCTTACAGGAGCATGGGTGACTCAAAAGCAGCTACATGCTCAAAAACCCCACCTCAGTGTAGGTGATGACTGCATTTCTGGAGCACACTGCACACACTTGCAGGCAGCTTAGCTCGTCAGAGTCTCCTTTCAAGCAGGTATTTATCCTTTATATATCTTTTTTTTTTTCTTTTTGCACACACACACACAAAACTTTACTCATGTTTTTAGAAAGAAATAAGTGAAATAGTAACAAATCTGTTACAAATAAAACCTTGAGTACTTTAGGACTGCAAACACTAACTTGGAAAAAATCAAATACTTTCTCTGGACCCAGTAAAAAGGCAAAGGGGAAAGCTATGGAATGTTGGCATATCCCAGGTGTCTGTTTTACGTTATGAACTGTACACTCCAGCTCTTCTATCCTTTGTTCCAAGTGAGCCTTCTCATTAAACGCTGTTTCCTGAGCAATCTTTAGCCTTTCCCTCAGACTATCTCGCTCTGTAGTCATTCTTCGTAAGTCAGTGAAGGCCACATCTCTTTCAGTCTCTACTTGACGAAGGAATAGCATGTGCTGATGTTGATTTAGGAGACTTACAGCTTTTCATCATTTCTCGCCGAAGTCGAGCAATTTCTTCCTGTGCCTGTTCCTAAAGAAGGAAGGTCTTATCTCTCTCAGATGTAAGAACCTTGACATTACCCTGGATTTCTGCTAAATGACGTTCGTATTTCTCCAGCATGCATTTAAGTTCTTCACGGTCTCTTGTTGTTGTCTTCAAAAGCTCGATATCACAGTTTGCACCCCAGGATGATGGGGATGGGCGCCTTGGACTTTTAGATCCACTTCTGATCATTTTTTTCAAATTTTGAGCTTCAGTCTTGTAGTAATCTCTGTCTGCTTCTAAAGTCTTGACAAAGGAATCAAGTTTTAATATATTTAGAAACATTTCTTTTTTAACTTCATCCTCTTTTATTCTATTTATTTGTGTATATGGACACCTGTGCTGTGGAGTGCATGCCATGGTGCATATGTGGAGTTCAGAGAATCACTTCAAGGTGTCTGTGCTCCACCTTCTCTGAGACATGTCCTTTTGTCAGGCAAGCTTCAGATTCTCATGGCTCTGTCTTCCATCACTGGACATGCTGGAATGTATGCACCACTTTGTATCTGGTTTCATTTGAGTTCTGGGGAACTGAACTCTCTGGTCTGGCAGATTTTGCAAGCAAGTATCCTTAACTGTTGAGCCATCTCAGATCTAAGCCTTTTTACTGTATCTTCCAATACTGATATATTATTTTGCTGGCAAATGAGTTCAATCTGCATTTTCAGTGTAGAGATGAATCTATCTTGGTTTCTCACTTCTTGTTCTAGCTGGAAAGTATTCTGGTATTTTTCAACATCAGAAACTGGAGCCCCTAGGCCAAAATGATGTTCTCTGGTGGTAACCTGAGGGGGGCTCTTCTTCCACCACCCCGGCGCCTATGCTCCTCTTCCGTCCGGCCTCTTTATATGTCTTTGTAACCTTTTAAGTTTAGAAAATTGCCACACAACACTGGTCAGGGCGTATGCCTCAGCAGTGATTTACTACTGCTGTAACTGAGTGGTTGTGTGGCCTTTTGAGTTTCAGCTGTGCTAGACTTTTTTGGCCTAGCTGGTATCTACCCACAAAAGAATATTTCAGTTTGAAGGAATTTGCTACATAACCTAGACTCAAAATATAATTCCAGGGGCTGGAGAGATGGCTTAGCAGTTAGGTGCTTGCCTGTGATGCCTAAGGACCCAGGTTTGAGGCTTGATACCCCAGGACCCACGTTAGCCAGATGCACATGGGGGTGCACTCATCTGGAGTTTGTTTGCAGTGGCTGTAGTCCCTGGCACACCCATTCTCTCTCTCTGCCTCTTTCTCTCTCTGCTCTCAAATAAATATTTTTTTTAAAAATCAACAAAATATAATTCCATTGGATTTTAGATAAATATTATATTCAGAAAACTGTAGTGCATAGTTTTATAGTAAATATTTTATTTTTTGAGAGGTGGTTCTTTATTTTTAGCACTGTTGTAAAATATACAGAAACCATTTTGGTTAGTTTATTTTAAAGGAAACTATGTTCATATGCCAATTGGGAAAATAACCCTGCTTTATCCATATCTTATTAGCATAAGTTTTCTTACAGATAATATTACAATATAGAGAACATGGAATAAATTAGAAAATTAGTGTTAGTGTCAATTTATACCTAGAAGTACTAGTAGTCAAGTTCACTTGTTTTTACTATTTTTACAGAAAATTAAACTTTATAAGCTCATCCAAAAACTAATTTTAACTTTCTCATATTTGAATCCACCAAACTTCTTTTTCTTCTGTGTTCATGTGGATATGTTTGACTTTACTTTGAGCTCTGGAAGAGGAAAGTGAGAATAATGGCATGGACTGAAGAAAGCTCTTCATCTTTTTTTTTTTTTATTTTTTATTTGAGAGCGACAGACACAGAGAGAAAGACAGATAGAGGGAGAGAGAGAGAATGGACGCGCCAGGGCTTCCAGCCACTGCAAACGAACTCCAGACACGTGCGCCCCCTTGTGCATCTGGCTAACGTGGGACCTGGGGAACCGAGCCTCGAACCGGGGTCCTTAGGCTTCACAGGCAAGTGCTTAACCACTAAGCCATCTCTCCAGCCCAAGCTCTTCATCTTTACCTGATGATGAGTCTTTCCTCTACTAGACAAAGTCATATATTAATGATGGAAAGAAATTGTTACAAATTGTAGACTGAGAGGCTGAGGTATCTGTTGAAAACATTTTGAATTTCTAAAGAACTAATACATTTTTAAAGTCTATTTTTCATAATGTTTTCTCTATGTGGTCTGTTTTAAAAGTCTCAAAGGTTATCCTTCTTACAGATTATAAGTCTCTCAAGAGACATGTCCATCATTGGAGGTTGCACTAGTGACCTAGTCGTATTGATGTCACTTTTTAGTTTTGTTATTTTTACTTTTGTTATTTTGTGTTACTATTTTTACACAATGGGAGTACATACTTTGATTTTTGTTCTTTGTTATTGGAAATGTGTTCATATTTATCAAAATATTATCAACTTCCCTTTGTTTAATGATCAATGACAAGAACAAAATATATTTATGCAGACCTAGGTGCATTGCATATTCTGCTGTCATCTTCTCTTAGTTCATCAGTCAGCTCCCTCTTCTGGACACATGCACATAGATTCATAGATTTAATCTTAGTGTATGAGTTTAAGTGTGTTTTATTCCGAATATTTAGTTTGTTTTCTAAAGCCATAAACACATGTATTAATTATTTTTTTAAACCTTTCCTTCCTTTCTTCCTCCCTCCCTATCTCTTTCCTTCTATCTCCCTCCACATCTTTTTTTCTTCCTGTCGTTTTCACTACTAATCATTTATTTTTCCTTGTGCATGCATGTCCTTTTCTATTGTTCATTATTTACTGGCATAAACACATCCAAAGCAATTTATACCTGTGTGTTTCTGTTCAATTCTGAATATATGTTTACTTTCAGGCTCTATTTTCTGTACACTATAACATTTATATACCATAGGAAACAACTATTTCTTTGTCCTGACTAATAAGTTTTTCTTTGACGTTCGTGGATATCAAAAGTTGGTAACATTATTGTTGAATGTATTGCTAAGGCTTTACTATGGTCATTTTAGTGGCTGGGGACATGGCTCAGTTGATAAAGAGCTTGCAGTACCTGAGTTCAGATCCCCAGAGCCCACGTGAAAGCCAGATTCTGTGGTATAAGCACCTATCATCTCAATAGGCTTACACCTATTTGGAAGGCAGAGACAAGAGAATTTCCCTGACTCTCTGGAGGGAGGTGGTGGGCAGCTAGTCTGGTGAATGAAGCAGTGAACAATCCGACCCTGTCTCAAGTGACGTGGAAGATGAGGATCAACACCCAAAAGTTGGCATGCGTGGGCCCACACTCACACACACACTTGTAGACTACCTCCCCCAATGCATACACTGTTGCAGTCACCTTCACATTGTTGGGACAAACACCTGACCAGGAAAGATGGATGGGAGGAAAATTGTTTATTTTGGCTTAAAGACTGGAAGGGAAGCTTCATGATGGCAGGGGAGAATGGCATGAGCAGAGGATAGACATCACCTGTTGGCCAATATCTGGTGGACCACAGCAGCAGGAGAGTATGCCAAACACTAGCAAGGGGAAGCTGGCTATACCATCCATAAGCCCACTCACAAAAATATATCACCTCTAGGAGGCTCCAATACCCAAATTGCCACCAGCTGAAGCCTAGTACTCAGGACACATGAGTTGATGGAGGATCCCTAATTGAAACTACCACACACACCATAAATACACTCATTTAAGTAAAATAAAATCATGGTTTGAAATTTTATCATGGATGAACTGGTTTGTAGGATTAATACATAAGAATCTTTATTATATTCATTTAAATATAAAGATGAACTTCTCCTTTTCTATACCTTATATTTATTGTAGGCTCTGTTCCTAGTTCTCTCCTCCTTTCTGCTCTGTTTGGATTCAGCAAGAACAAAGACATTTCAACATATATAGGGGATTTCTACCAACACACCTTACCAACATCATTTCTTTTTTTTAGCCAGTTTCTTCTACTTCGGCATCAGTCACTTTTTCAGGAATATTATCAATTAAAAGTATTTCATACATCTCACAGTTAAGATTATTTCATCTCACAGTTAAGATTATTTCATAAACTGGACTTTTCCCCCCTTGTCAAGATGATTCCATCTTCTGAGTCTCAGATATAGATATAGCTCAATACCATCACTTCAACAACTCATAACATTTGATAACTAGGTTTATTAGACAGATCTGTCCACATGGTAGGATGGTTTGCCTTTTTCACTTAAGCATATATACTCTTTCAGAGCTTATGAACAAAGACATGTTCTTTGCACTTTTAAAAAATCACAGTAATAATACATGCTAGTGTCTCCATTTTTCTATTCCAGTCATAGTTAATCCTCCATCCTGTAATCATTTTTTTTCTTTTTTAAATATTTTTTCTCAATTTTTATTAACATTTTCCATAATTATAAAAAATGTCCCATAGTAATATCCTCCCTGCCCCCACTATCCCCTTTGAAATTCCATTCTCCATCATATCCCCTCCCCATCTCAATCACTCTCTCTTTTATTTTGATGTCATGATTGTAATCATTTTTTGAATGTCTGTATTTCAGTGTGAGTTCTCTGAAGGCCATAAGAAAATTTGTCTCATCTACCATCTAGAATATGCCACCATAGGTTCTAGATAAGAGAGGCTGTAATGTTGGATGAACAGTTTAAAAATTCTTAAGCTTACTTTACACTGTTAATGGCTTCCAAAATGATAGGTGGTTGTTATTCATGCATTTTCTCCCTTTATGAATAAAGAAATAGCAGGAAATATTATAAACATAGCTTGTAACATAGCTTAGTATTTGGTGTTGCTAATGCCTGTTTTTCTTCTTTGTTTAGATTAAGTATGTTCTATTCAATCTTACTCTATACGATTTGCGTTTGTATAAAGAGATGTGCTGGATTACTCTTTGTGTACATCTGATTCTGAGTGCTTATGGCTTCAGTTCCTGTGCTTGGGCCTTTCACATATTTGATGTAGAATCCCATCAGCCTCTTGAACAAGGGTTCTGAGATCATAAAGGACTGTGACCCTTTGCCATGTCTCCTTACTGAACAAAGTGTCCTGTTGCACTTAAAGGTATGTTCTTTCAGTAAATCCTGGGATAAATGGGACATTAGATATGTACAGGCCAGAGTTTACAACATAGGGAGGTATGAGTTCAAAGCTCTGGAACTTCCGACCGTAACCAATCCGAGCTATTGTTCACTTGGACATTTGCTCTAATAAGTACTAAATACTAAATCTTAAATTACAATGGGGTATACAGCTTATTTTAATTTTCCATGTCTTTACTTAAATGTATTTACTAGTATAAATTAGAATAGATTGAACACCTGACAATGCTAAGAAAATTTGACTGTAACTGATGAATTCTAATCTTCATATTATTTTTTTTTTAGCAGTTTTACTTTAAAGACACCATGTCAACATATAACTGTATATGTATACAAAAAAGCAACTTGACAATATTTAGTGGAAAAATGAAATTTCCACCTGTGTACAGCTCCAGCTTGGTGTTTGTGTGTGCCAATATGCATGCACCATGAAGGAATCAGAACTATACTGACCATAGCTAAAATAAATCCAATATTCATTTTCTTTCTACTTGGTGAGTCACTTGTTTTCTTTGTTTAATCGTAGGTGAACCTGCATGACATGTTTTTATGTTTTTTTTTCTTTAAACAATGCCTCCAGTCCAAATAAATCAGTCAAAATAAAAGCTCATCAGCCCCATTTGTCTAAAGTCCTGGTATTGTGTGGATGACAAGCAGTAGCCTGTTATGATGGTAGGTGATAGATCCAAGTTAGTGCCCAATGTCCTGACATCTTTCTGTTTTTAAATCACCCTTAAAGATAATCACCAAAAAAAGTCTCACCATCTTAAATTAGTCAGGAGAGCAGCCATGACAGCTGAGTCCATATTTTTGACACTTAAAAAAAACCTGACAGTTATTGAACTTTAAGAAAAAATCATAACTCAGTAATCTCTCTCTCCTTGATTATCTTTTACTTACTGTTATTTAAACTACTTTTTGGGTAGTATCTTCCATGTTCATTTTGATTGTCTGCTAAATTATGCCTAGTAAAAGCTCATCATTGACTTTTACTTTTAATCATTTCAACATGCTGGGTTAATAATCAATAATCCCCACATATATGTGGTGTTTACCCATGCATCTACTTAATCTCTGTACCTAATGACTCCGCTTTTCCAGGAACTATGCTGATCTTTGCAGAAGTAAGTGGAAGTAAAACATATTCGCTGTGAAATGCCAGTGGCTCGAGGATGCTGAGGTTCTACATTGAGAATCATCGTTCAACATGAGAGACGGTACAAAGAACTGGGAGCTCCACAGTCATATTCATACTATCTGTGCTCCTCAGTAAGATGCCTGATACTAAAAAAAATCCAGATTACTTTTACTCTACAAAATAGTTTCTCTAAGACCCTATCATGATTAAAATTATTATAATAAAATATGCCATATAGTCTCATAATTCTTGAATTTCCTTTGCTGTGCCAAAGTGTGGGAATATTAAGTGAGAAATCAGCTACAAATTCTTACCTGGAGTTCCTTAGAATCTACGTAGACAGTAAACAATAAAGATTTTAGTAGCTAATAGCGGAGACTGTAAAGAAAAGTATATATAGCTGGGTGTGGTAGCACATCCCTTTAGTCCAGCATTCAGGAGGCAGAGGCAAGAGGATCACCATGAGTTCTAGGCCAGGATGGGTCTACAGAGTGAGTTTGAGGTCAGCCTGTGAGACATTACCTTGAAAAAAACAAAACAAAGTAATACAAAATGAAGAATAGTATATATAGTGAGATCAAATCTGTCCAATAGTCTTGTCAAGGGAAAGGGTCTTCCCAAGTTAGGGTTAGGGAGCATCAGTGTCCTAGGCTCATGACTCATGATCTCACTTGATTTGAATCTTATTGTCACCTCATGGCTGATTGGCTTCAAGGTTTCCAGCTTGTATGTCCAGCAGCTTTCTACCTGTGCAAAGGTCAAATTTCAGTGAAAACAGAGGCTTGTCTTTGTGTGTCAAAAATACTCAGAGTATTTCATGCTGCCAAAGAATACAGGTGACACGTAGGCACATGGAAAGATGCTCAAGAAATGCTGTCACAATACAGCACTAGAATGCCAACACCAGCAATGACACTGAGTGCACTGTGGATGTGGACATTTACAGGGACTGGTGGGAATGCCAACTGGAATTATGACTCTAGAACAGTTTGTTTCTTAACACTAAACATGCACCTAATTTACAACTAGCAATTGAGCTCCTAGGTATTGATTCTAGACTAATGAAGACATCATTGATTAGAAAGCCTGTGGTATCCAATGTACGATAAGGAACATGCTGTTCAAATAACCACCTCAGTGCACTGGGGAAACCAGGAGGTTTGCTAGCAGATAGATAGGTCTGAGTTCTGAGAGCAAAGGCACCAGTTACTCATCTTTGATTGCAATCTATGCTAGAGCCTGACTAGGCTACCACTGGACAGCTGCGTTCCCAGGGCCTAGACCATGGCACGACCAGGCACTGAATCTGAGCTGAGAAAGTGCAGCAAGCGGGACACTCAGGGGGCCTCCAGGGTCCCTGAGACCACTGCCCAGCCTGGTCATGAGGGAGCTCTAGCCAAGACACACTCACCACCTCCTCCTTCCAGCCCCTTGGGCTCTGTGCACCCAATCACCCCACAACTGTAACCATAGATCCACTGAGGAACTACAGAAGTAATTTTGAGATCATGGTGACCCATGGTAAAAGGTCAGTTTACAGAAAGTCATTAAAAAAAGATTTCTGAAATAATCAGCAAAGGCACATTCACTATCTGCAAAGGAATCTCATAGAGGTTGACTTTTCAAGACCAGATTATGATCATTTTTGTCTTTTGTCAAAAATTTGTAGCTTAGAATGCTTAGAGAGAAATTTGATGTCAGATGGTGTTGATCATTACCAAATACATTGTTCTATGACAAGTAATTTTCACTGTCTCACTATTTCTTTTGCATGTTGGCTGAAATCCCCCTTCCATCAAATTAGAGGAAGGGACTAAATGACAGATGCAGTGTCCCCTATACCAATGACTTATATTTTTTCCCAAAAGATGACATAGAATTTGGAAAAAAAAACACCCCTCTTCATTAGTATTATAATGCTCCATGATTAAACATGACATTCTGTACTTGTTTTGAGTTGAAGCACTTATACTGGAGAATAATAATTACTATTTGGGCTGGGCAGGTGGCTCAGCAATTTAAGACATTTGCTTGCAAAGCCTGGTAACCCAACTTAAGTTTCCTAGCAGCCACCTAAAGCCAGTCATACATAGAGGCACATGCTTCTGAAGTTTGTTTGCAATGACAAGAAGCACTTGACCCCCCCCTCTCTCTTTGTCTCTTTTCCTCAAATAAATTAAAAAAAATTGAAAATATAAATTAAAACCACTGTCTAAGGCATACTGTCATCTTTCAGAGGTAGTATAAGGATAGTTTTGTGTGCATCTGAAAGCCAAGGAAAATATAACTATACAGCAAAGGAAAAATTCTTATAGCAGAAACACTACCATATTTTGCAACTAAATTATAGTGTGTATGCCCACTGTAGCAGACAGCTTCAGGTTTGTTGGGATGATCTTCCAGACTAGGCAGTTATGGAAGAAAGGATATTTATTGAAGCTTACAGATCCAGGGGAAAGTCCATAATGGCAGAAGAAGCTGGCCTGCTTTCATAGGACCATGCAGAGAAAGAGAAGCACAAGCCAAAAGCCAGAAGCCACATAGCACAGCACACTTCAGGAATTCTAGCTAGGCATACTTTGCATATCTTTACATTGAAATCTGAAACCTGCTACCACACCTTAAGATCTGCCCAGTGACACAGCCTCCAGCCAGGTGGCTGCAGATGCAAACTACTACCTAATAAAAAACTGAATATATTGTGGGCCATCTATTCAAACCACCACATTCTGCCCCTGGCCCCCAATAGATTCAGAACACATTGTAAATTGTACTTAGTTCAATTTCAAAGGTCCCCAGAATCTTGACCAATTTAAGATAATAAGTCCTATAAAATCAAATAAGTTAAATACTTCCAACATATAAAGGCACAGAGTAAACATTTTCAACTGGTGTAATGTATAGCAAGGAAAGACTAAAACAATGCAAGCTCAGTCACCATCAAACAAACATAAAACTTCTGCAGTTCAAGTTCAATATAACCAGAGACTACCATTCTCAAGATATTCTAATTCACCCCTCCCTCTTGCAGAGTAGCCAGGGAACACTTCCATCCTAGGTCAACAGTGTGCTCCATGGTAGCCCTTGCATAGTCCTGGTATATCCAAAATGTCTTTAGGTCTCCAGGCAAACCATGGTCCATCTTCCAAAGGCTTTTTCATTCTATCAGGGTACTAGGTCCTGCCTCATGCTGCATCTCAGCAGCAGCTCCTGGAACTGTGTACAATTCATAACATTCCTCATGTTTTTCAGGTTTTGAAACAAATACCAGGTGTGCAGGACACAACCATATTCTTAATTTAGGGACAAAATAAATCATAACCTTGAAAAGCAGTTTCCTTCTCCAGTAAACTCTTTCAAAAGAGTTTGCACTTCTATGATAGACTTTTCTCAGGCATCCTCTCCATTGTTTTAATGTAAAGGAGTTGGGCCATCTTCTTTAAGATTGCTAATGTGTTTGAAAATAGCAGGTTCAGTAACCTAAGACCAGTCTCAGAGCCTGTAATTTTAACTTGTATGAGGTTTTCCAACTTTAAAACTTAAAATTTCCAGTCCAGTATCTTTAGCCAAGCACAGAATTCATTAAAAGTTTAATTTTGGTCAAATTCTCTGGACCTGGGCAGCAGATCACAGCCAGATCTTATGCCACTAGCCCACTTCCAACAAAGTCCTCTGTAGTCTTTCTTTCCCCTTAGAAAGTTCACAAGCCAATCCTTGAAACTCAAGACTGTCTGTACTTAGCATTATCAAACTCTCATCAGAATAGTCCATAAAACTTGGCTAACCTCTCCAGAAGGCATCTTTAGTTACAAGCAACAAGCCCATGCAGATTTCTCCAAAACAAAGGTTCCAAAAGATCAACATCCACATGGTCAGGTTCATCTCACCCCACTCTCAGTATCAACTTCTGTAGCAGACCGCTTTAGGTTCTCTGAGATGGACTTTCAGACCAGGCACAGTTATGAAGGAAGAGTTTTTATTGAAGCTTACAGATCCAGGGGAAAGTCCATGATTGCAGAAGAAACTGGCCTGCTTTCACAGGACCAAGCAGAGAAAGAGAAGCACATGCCAAAAGGCAAAAGCCACACAGCACAGCACACTTCAGGACCTCCAGCTAGGCACACTTTTCATATCTTTAGATTGAAATATGAAACCCACCACCACACCTTAAGGTCTGCCCAGTGACACAGCCTCCAGCCAGGTGGTTGCAGATGCAAACTACAAACTAATAAAAAACTGAATATATTGGGGGCCATCTATTCAAACCATCATACCTACAATACCATTATAATATTAGAAATAGGGCTGGAGAGATGGCTTAGCAGTTAAGGGCTTGCCTGTGAAGACTAAGGACCCCAGTTCAAGGCTCGATTCCCCAGGACTGACTTTAGCCAGATGCACAAGGGGGCACATGCATGTGGAGTTTGTTTGCAGTGGCTGGAAGCCCTGGCGCACCCAATCTCTCTCTCTGCCTCATTCTCTCTCTGTCTGTCACTCTCAAATAAATAAAATAAACAAAAAACTGTAAGAAATAATATTAGAAGTAGTGATTATATCATATTGCTTGTTTTTTTAAACTATGGGTATCTTGTAGTATATGTTGTACATCAAAACTCATGAAGGGTCTTGCTGCTGTTGCTTGGGTAAAGCCCTGCTGTCAACTTTCTTTTATACATAAGGAGTTATGCAGCCTTGGCTCAAACCCCGTCTCTCTTACTTTGTGCTGTTAACCTGAGAGTTCCCTCATATATAAAATGGGATGAATACAGTTTACCTGATGGAGTTATCCAAGGCGTACATCAAATAATGGACATAAAATATTTTAAAGTGTTCTGAGCACAGGTAGCTGCCAGTAGGATGAAATGTAGGCCTAGGCTGCTGCATAACTTCCTTGGTTCACATTCACGACAGCAGATCTTATTATTGTTTTACTGAATCCACAAGAGAATTATTGCAATGAGTTTTAAAGGCTGGTGCATGCTGATTTATAAAGCTGCATCAACTTTACATGACACAGTTTGAGTCATTTCTCACCAGCTCAGGCAGTCTATATCTGTGTGCTGAGGTATGCTCACGGTCTTCCCGGGACAGGCTTCACTGAGCCCAGGCTTTGGGAAGGCCCTGTCCATTCACTTACTGAACTATACCCAGGGTGATAGAGATGACAGAGGTTCTGGATCAGAAGAATTGGGTTTTACCATGAACATAGCTGCTCCTACATTTAATGAGCAGACTAGTATATTCTTGACTCACTTTCTAGGTATAAGAAATCCTACAAAATAAAGCATGTTACCTCACTGAGTATCCTGTGGATTAGTGAGTGTGAGGACACAGTGATTGGAGGCCATACTCATGCTAGCAAGTCCTTTCTCTTGGACTGGACAAGTTTTGGTAAGACTCCCAGGCAGGTGCTATCTTGACATGGGATGGCTACAGATGAACATAGTTAACTTATATTTTCCATCACATTCCAAAAATGTAAATCATGTTTCACAGAACATTTTAAAAATAGAAAACAATTTAACCTGTATATATGTGTTGGTAACTCATATTTTGACCAGTTGTGTTGTGACTTGTTTGCTTTATAAGTTGCCAAGGTCATTTAGCTTGTATCATATAATTGCAATCAAGTCTTTGAAACCCTCAAGGAACTTTCAGTTTTCAGTCAACTTCCCATCACTGTGAGGACTCATGCTGAATCAGGATCCATGAAGAGCCAGCTATGGGGAGAAAACTACTTACCCATGCTCCCACATTGGTAAAGAGAAGAGAAGAAAAGGGCTCAGCACTTCCTTTGTCAATTACTCTTTCATTGTGAAAAGAATTTCAGAATTCTGAGATGTTGGCCTCCATGCCTATTCTTATTTATCTGTCACTTTGTTATCCAACCTGTTTATTGTGAGTGCTTCAAATCTTTTATTTCATGAGAAATTTATTGGGAAAGAATTCTTACAACTGCTTCATGTTATAGAAGAGAAGTGGAAAAAAAATATCAAGAGTTGTGCTTTGATGTGTTTTGCTTTGTCATTACCTGAAAAAAAATGTTGGATTAAAAATATGGATAATGATTTGAGAATAAGTGTTTAATCATATGCTTTCAAATTTTTAACTTGTAAGAATCTTACCTGTATTTCTTCAATAGCTCTTATAGAACCAGCAAATGTGGACACCGTGAATGATATTATCTAGAGATCACTAACAATGCTAGGAATAACTGTAAGTCCTTTGTAAGTAACTTAGAGATACAATGCATTTGGTTGTTGAGATCTTTGTTTTTTCAAAATGTATGTATGATTATCACAGGATCCCTTATTATTAAAAATATTAAAGTCATATTTTGCCATCTTACTTTCAAGAAGTAAGGGCAGCTAAAAGATATGTTATTAGTAGATATCTGAGTACTTTCATTGCATGCTCATTTACATTTCATGTGAACTGAAAGCATGAACTGAACTATGCTTTATGAATCTTAATAATGACATTTACATTGTTGTATATATTATACATGTATATAATAGAAATTGTTTAGAGTTCTACTTTCTTAGCCATAATAATGATGATGATGTGTGGTCTTTGACTACTAAGTTGTCAGACTGGGACATGTGAACCAAAACTCAGCATCTCCACAAATCTAGAGGAACAGAAGTCAGGGCTCTTGGGATAAGTCTATTCTTTATGAGGAGTCATGAATGGGACTTCTTAGTCCTTGGGTCTGTCACAAAGGGATAAGCTGATTCCACTGAGGATCTGCATAGTCATGTTCCATTAGGAAGGACAAGCAAAAACCTTGGATTTTCTACTGAGGCTGTGAGTAGAATAGGAGCTACTGAAATCAGCACAGTCTACTCAAAACTGTGTCTACCCCAAAGATAATGCTCCATGTATACTAGTCCCAAATATCTTCCTATCTAAAAACATGGCCAAGTTAGGGATGGAGAAATGACTCAGTGGTTGAGGTGCTCCCCTGCAAAACCTAACAACCTGGATTTGGTTCCCCAGTACCCATGTAAATCCAGATGCACAAAGCAGTACATGCATCTGGAGCTTCTTTGCAGGGCTAGAGGCCCTGACTCACCCAGTACCCCCCTGCTTGAAAGTAAATAAATTAAAAAAATTTTTAAAAACCATGGCAAGTAAGAAGCATGTCTGCTGAAAAGCAGTCTTTGCAATGCTGATTTCTTTTTGTCTCCCAGAGCAATGAGAATGATTACCAGCTATGGTTCCAGTCTGGCAATAAAAAACAACTTTATCCATTCTGTGGTAAGTAGGAGGGGAAAATATAACAATGGGATTGTTGAGTTCAACCTTATAAAAATAAAGTGTTAAAATAATAATTGTTTGGTCTTAAGCTAATCACCCCCAAATCAAATATCTCATGTAATATTCATTCAAACATTGAATCAATAATTACTAGATTTTTAATCTGGTCCAGGTCCAGGCATGTGATAACATCTCTTTTTAAAAGTTTATTTGAGAGAGAGAGAGGGGGAGGGAGGGACAGAATGGATGTACCAGGGCCTCTAGCCACTGCAAATGAACTCCAGACACATGCACCCACTTGTGCTTCTGGCTTATGTGGTCCTGGAGAATTAAACCTGGGTCCTTTGACTTTGCAGGCAGATTCCTTAACCACTAAGCTGTCCCTCCAGCCCAACACCTCTTACTATAACAATTTCTGGCCATATTGGAGAAAAAATATGAACATTTCATCTTATTTTCACTAGAACATCAGAGCATTCTTGAAAAATATCTAGTTTTTGTTCTAATATATATATTGTTATCAAGAATAATTTACCTATGTATTTTTCTCCACATAGGATTTGAGCATCCATATATCATTAAAGTGTGTGACCTTCAAAACACCACATTCACTGCCCAGAGGTCAAGGAATACCAATTCATTTCCTAACCTCCCAGAGCTGGTCCTGGAGCAGAGAGGAACAGACCCATGAATGCTTTATGTGCCTTCAAGAGTTTTGGCTCAGTTTCTATCTCTATTCCGGATTAACTTCATAAGTGAGGATATGAGATTGCCAGAAACCCATCTCTTCGCAGTATCATAACTTCGGAGAGAATTCTAATTTCTGAAGTCATGACACACATTCCTTTTAGGAAGAGGTTTCTTTCTTCTAGGAAGACAGCTGCTCTCTTCTCTGTATCCCCCAGTCAAGTCGTACACATGATGAGAGTACACATATCCTTAAGTCTCACTACAGTATAACATCTGAGGGACTAGACATTCATCTCTAATCCAGTCTCTGAGATAAAGCAGGAAATGAGCAAATAACTACACTTAGCCATATGGGGAATGAAAGAAAGAGGGTATGGCTTTGAATAAAATTGACTTCGGATCATGGATGAAGTGGCCTTGGGATTCTAGAATGAATTCTTCTCAATTCCACCCCCAGAGCAATCTTGCTATTCATGTCTCCTTCAGAACATGGTCTATGCTCAGACTGAACTCTATAATCACGATTAGGGGCTTCTGAATATTCCTTCTTGCCAATTTCCTTCTGATATTCCTATGAAATCTCGGTGACATCTCTTTTTCTGATGCAGATGAATTATTAACTGGGAAGCATATTCATAAGAACAGAGCTTCTCCTTGGATCTTAAACACCAAACATACTGAATTCTTGAACATAAAGTTGAATTTTACTACAACCCAAGCACTGGGAAAACACTAACTCAAATGTTCCCAGAATTGTTTAAGTTCCACAACATTTTTATGACAATAACACATGGTTTCATTGCTCACAACGACAAGATGAACATTCACACTATGTACCATGCATTACATAAGGATGGAATAAATCTTAAAATATTTCTGAGAATATATAGAACTGTGTGTCTTTCTTTCCTCCTTCAGTGGCTGCAAGCGCAGCTTTCCATCAAGGAGAAGCCTTCTCATGACTGCTATTAAAAGTAAGTAACAGTAGGGGTGTTTGAGAGTGGCCACAGCAGTGGAATGTGGAAGCACTGCATTTGAGAACGTGACCATCGCCCTGTGGCAGTTCCTCCTCCAGCTCCTGCAGGAGCCTCAGCACCTGCACATGATCTGCTGGACCTCTAACAATGGGGTCTTCAACCTTCTGCAGGCAGAGGAAATGGCTCTGCTCTGGGGGATTCGCAAGAATAAGCCTAACATGAATTATGATGAACTCAGCTGAGCCCTGAGATACTACTATGTAAAGAATATCATTAAAAAAGTAAATGGGGGTTGGAGAGATGGCTTAGTGGTTAAGGTGCTTGCCTGCAAAGGCTAAGGACCCAGGTTCAATTCTCTAGGTCCCATATAATCCAGATGCACATGGTGCGCATGTGTCTGTAGTTCGTTTGCAGTGGCTAGAGGCCCTGGTGTACCCATTCTCCCTCTCTCTCTATCTCTACTTTCCCATCTCTGTCTTTAAAAAAAAAAAATGCCTAAAAAAAGTAAATGGTCAGAAGTTTGTGTACAAGTTTGTCTCTTATCCAGAGGTTTTGAAAATGGATCCAATGGCAGTGGGCAGGATTGAAGGAGACTTTGAAACTTTAAACTCCAGTGAAGCCAGCATTTCCAAAGACTCAGAAAATGGAGGGAAAGAGAAGCCACCTCAGCCTGTTGCCAAGACCTCTAGCCCCAATGACTATATCCACTCGGGTTTGTATTCGTCCTTTACTCTCAACTCTCTGAATACCTCCAATAAGAAGCTCTTCAAGTTAATAAAGATAGAGAATCCAGCTGAGAAACTGGCAAAGAAAAAAAAAAATCTCAGGAGTCAGCACAGTCTGTCATTAAATTTGTAACACCACCATCCAAAAAGCCACACAGTGACTATTTTACCTGGCCCACGTACCTCTCCATCTTCTGCAGAAAGTATCCAAGTGTTAGAGACGTTGGCTTCTCCTAAACTGTCTTCTCTGGAAACCCCAGCCTCTGCATCCATGGTGGCTGCCACTTTTAATCCCACACCTCCACTCCTGTCCACACCTCTTCCTTCAAAGGAGCCTCCGAGGACACCTTTTTCTACCACTGAACTCTAACCCAGACATCGACATGGATATTGACTCTGGCTTCTCAGCCAAATGGAACTTCCAAAGAACGTGTCACTGGAGCCTAAAAATGGGGATTCAGCTTTGCCAGAAAAAGACAAAACAAATAATGCATCAAGATCCAAGAAACCCAAGGGGTTAGAACTGGCTCCTGCCCCTGTAATCATGGCAGTGACCGGAGTCCCTTGGGACTCTCAAGCCCATCGCTCCCCACAGCCTCTCTCACACCAGCACTTTTCTCAGACACCCATCTTGCTGACTCCTGGCCCCTTGCTCTCCAGTATCCACTTTTGGAGTACTCTCAGCCCGTTTGCTCCCCTGAGCCCAGCCACACTGCAAGGTGCTAACAGCTTTTCCAGTTCCTTTCTGTACTGAACAGTCATGGATCATTCACTCTGTCTGACCTGGATGGACCTTCCATGCCTGGCCCATTTTCCCCAGACCTGCAGAAGACAGAGCCCATGCATTTGTGGAGTGAGTGAACTGAGGAAGTCAATGCAGAGACACTTAGCTTGATTGCCTTTGAAATGAGGGATAGGTCTACAGTGCTCATAAAAGATCATTGTGACCAGGCGTGGTGGCGCACACCTTTAATCCCAGCACTTGGGAGGCAGAGGTAGGAGGATCACTGTGAGTTCAAGGCCATCCCGAGACTACAGATGAATTCCAGGTCAGCCTGAGCTAGGGTGAGACCCTACCTCAAAAACAAAACAAAACAAAAAACCATTGTGATTTTTGCATTTCTCATTGAGGGGCCCTTTTTAGGATTCCCTTTGATAGAACTCAGAGTTGGACTATGTATGAAAATGACTTAATTAGAGGTCAAACTCCACTTCTGTTTTCTTGTTTTAAATCTTATTTTGAGCTGGTTTTTGGTGTGGTTTAGCAGATTTGCTTTGCAAGAGTGTTTGAGAACAGTTACTCTTCCTGGCTGTCAGTACCTTTTGGCCAGGGAAATAATTATGCTTAGAATTTGTCATTTAAAGAACACGAGTTAAGCTGGGTGTGAGGCCTCATGTCTTAATCCTGGCACTTGTGAGGCTGCAGCAGGAAGATCTCCAATAGTTAGAAGCCAGCCTGTGCTATATAGTGAGACCCTGTCTCAAAAAGACAAGAAAAAGAACTACTAGTTAAACAAAACTGGGCTTATCTTTTTTTTTTTTTTGGCAGGGTCTCCCTCTAGTCCAGGTTGACCTGGAACTCACTCTGTAGCCCAGGCTGGCCTCACACTCATTGTAGTACTCCTACTGCAGCTTCCTGAGTGTTGGGATTCTAGGTAGGAGCCACCATGTCTGGCCTGGCTGTATCTTTGTAGTCTGTAGCTTGCGCTGCTGAGTAACACTGAGCAGTAGAGGTGGGACAAAGAATCACTGCTATTTACACAAAGTAAGATCAGAGGGGTACCAATGGGGAGGTTGTTTTGCTGTGAACTGTATCACAAGTAACTCCATAGGAAGGCATTCTGTTTAGGCTTATCTTGAGTGGTTCTCTGAGCTATGTGTATGATCTTGTCTGAACATGTCATCAGGGCACAGAGCTAGTCTATTTTAACATGACAAGGTTGCTAAAAAAAAGTAAGTAACAGTAAAATTTGATAGTGTGATAGATAAGTAATTAGGGTAAGAGCAAACACACCAGGTTTTATACAACTATTTGCCATTCAAATTTAACGGATGTTTGCACATCTGAACGCACAGGATCATCGTCCTAATTTAGGAACATGGCACAGTCTTCTTTTACTCCTAACAAATTAGTAGCAGAGGATTACAGGTATTGAAGTAACATTTATTCAGGACTGCTTACCTACTGTGGCTTCTAAATCACATGCAGAGTAGGGATAGGGTCTTCTGTTTGCAGAGGGTAGTACAATCTGGGGCAAACCAGCTGAGTGAGGGACACACTTATACTATGAAGATTCCTAAGCACCCTCCCTTGTACTGAGTTCTGCATCAATCTGGTCAGTGTAGGGAGCTTAATTCATGGCAAAGTTGTGCAAACTGAAGCTCAACAAGATTTGAGTAACTTGCACCTTAAATGGCAGAGCCAGGAGCTGATCTAGTGCCTGGAACAGTGCTCAAAAAAGCCAAATGAACAGGTAATTAAGGATATTTGGTGACACATTGCTCATCTTCTGCATCATGGCCCTTTTGTTGGATAAAGCACTGGGCCCATGTAAGTTACTTATGCAAGAGTGAGGGCTCCTTGGAAATCATGCATAGTTGAAGAACAGAAACCTTCACCTCAGCTTGAGCTCCCTCTTCAGTGAGAAGGGGCAGAGGCGGGCTGGCAAGTCAGGACAGGCAGAATGCCTCATGAAGGGCAGATGCTGTTGATGGAGGAAGGTTACCATGGTTTTTAAATTTGGAAGCCAAACAAGAACCCTAACACTTTGAAGAGAGATTCCATGAAAGTTGATGATATAGAACTCTGCTTCATTTGAAAACAAAAATGAGTAGCTTTCAAAATAGAATGTAACTCCTGATTTTGCTCATACTTGGAAAACTTGTACAAGTTAGATACTAAGCACCTTCAGATGCAATACAAAACCTGTGAAGGAAGAATCCCACTGCAAAAAAAAAAAAAAAAAAAAAAAAAAATTAGCCCAATTCTAGGAGGCCTTTAAGATTAACCACCAGTGTATACTTCTGTGAGAAGAGCAATATTGCAATGAACTAATATCAGAATGGGAGAAACTTTACATTTTAAATGTGTCATCTTTTTTTGAAAATTTTTGTTTATTTTTATTTATTAATTTGAGAATGACAGACAGAGAGAGAAAGAGGCAGATAGAGAGAGACAAAAAGTGGGCGCGCCAGGGCCTCCAGCCCCTGCAAATGAACTCCAGACACATGCGCCCCCTTGTGCATCTGGCTAAAGTGGGTCCTGGAGAATTGAGCCTCAAACCAGGGTCCTTAAGCTTCACAGGAAAGCGCTTAACCGCTAAGACATCTCTCCAGCCCAAGTGAGTCATCGTCTATCTCATCTGTGCATTATATCAAGCAAGCTATAAAATGGAAATTGTGTGAGCAATGTTAAATACAGTAACCTAGCACCTATTATGATGTCATTTCCTCCTTTGACATAGAGCAGAATGCAATTAGCAGAAGACCTTTTATAAACTGGGCTTTTCAGTGGAGCTCTAACACCAGCCAGGACAAGCTGTGTTCTGCCCCACAAGGCCAAAAGACAAAACAGCTCTTTGGAACATCTCTCATGGATGGGCATGAGGATGGTCATCTACTTCCTGCAATTCTGGTAGGTTTGGTTTGGGGCTACTGTAGCCATCACAAGCAGAAAACTACATTTGCTCTCATTCTCTATCAAGAGAACAAGTCATTAGGTGACACATTGCTAATTCAGAGAAGCTTTAAACTATTGCTTCACAGAAAGAAGTCACACTGGGTATGGAAGAGTCATATGATGCAAGCAGGACAGAAAAAGCAATCTTTCTCATTCCATTGGTTTCAGCAATGCTCCCCATTCTGAACACAGCTCTCTCTCCCTCATGGTCTCTCTGCTTTCTACTTCTTGGAAGGTCACATTGGTCTCAGGGCTCTTTTTATTCCCATTGCATCTCAGATGATGAAATCCTTAATATAATATCTTGCATCTTGCATGCTGTTATATCTTTCAAGTGATTAAATATTTTCCTCAAGCATATATCAGTCCTAACACATATAATCCAGCAATAACATAGACTTTCACCTATGTTATTTTTTAATTATACCAGTCAGCTATAATATTGGTTGAATGTCCAGTATCTTTAAGTACTGCACACAGTATAAGGAAGTATATGCACTTTGTGAACAAGCTAGTTAAGTCAGGCCCATAATAGCCACAGACCTCAACCTTGCATATTTAGCATAAACTTAGAAGGTACTGGAACCATCGTCATCCCATATTTTCAAATGGGGTAGAGCACAGCCTCAGCAAGGGTGCATCTTGAACTCAGTGCTGCACAGTGAATCCGGGACATGCCATGCTCCTCATCCTTTGTGCTACATGAATCTGACACTAGCTCTGTGAGGACATGGAGAGAGAACAAAGAAAATGAAAGGTTGGCTGGAAGAGAAAGTAAACAGAAAAGGCTTCCTGGAGGTCACAGACACTAAATAGCATTAAGCATTCCTTGGAAATACGGGAATTGTGAATAGGGAGCTGGGAAATTACTATGTCATACTGATTGTTATGCTGGGGGGAAATGCATGTATATGAGGGAACTATGAAATAACAGTAGAGAGTGGAAATGACACAAAGCTTTGAAACAACAAAGTTCATGTAAAGTCATGAATACACTGAAAAGAAAAGCAAAGTCACAGATGAATTCCCACTGTTTTTGTATGTGACAATAAAATGTATTGTCAGGAAGACAATATTTTTACAGTCACGAAAGACAACTCAAATCACACGTTCCTTCTCTAGTGCACTGACTGGGTAGATTCCTGCTGTTCTTCAGAAAGGAAAAAGTATTGCTCTGTACCGCGGACCGGAAATGACAGAAATGTTCCTTTCTTTCCTTCCTCACAGGACATGATTTCCTTCATCATTGAACAGGGGCCACATGTGAAAGGAATCTTCTGAACATTAGCCAGTAGGCACTCATGCAGAGCCCTGAAGGAAGCTCAGTTCTGGAGAGAAAGTGGACTTGGTCACTGAATCTGTCCACGCTGTGGCCTCTGTGTTAAAAGTAGAGAAAGTTCTAGCATCATCCACTCATCAGAGCTCTGATGCTATATTGTTGGTGTCCTGTAGCATGGTTTTCACAAAATGGTAGTAGGTAAGATACTGAAATTCTAAATATCTGAAGGATTTTCACAAAGTCACAATTAGGGACCTCCCTTGGAGATTAACCATTCTGAGATTTAGTCCACATTCCTTTGCTGTCACTAATTACCCCCATAGAAACCTTGCTACTCATGTCTCCTTAAGAACATGGTCAAGGATTAGACTGAATTCTATAATCATGACTAGGGGCTTCTGGATTTTCCTTCTTGCCAATTTTCTTCTGATATTCCTATGAAACCTCAGTGACATCTCTTTTTATGATGAAATTGAATTAGTAACCTCCTGAGCACTCCACGAAAAATGCTGATTCCTAGAAATGATAACAATAAATTTAAATTTAAAGTACCCATATGTCTTACTATATGCTACCAAAACAAATGGCCTGCATTTGTCTTCTTTGCTGCCTTTGTTCTGATGCCAGCTTCCTAGTAGTGAAGCTGGTAACAGACGCTCAATGTAGTAAGCCACCTTCACTTACAGTGAACATGCTCACTGGGGGGAGAGGGGGAGGCATCAATCTTTCACTCATATCATCGCCTTTCCAGCCCCCATCTCCAAACATATTTTTCTAGGAAAGTGGTGACAAATAATCCCCCTATGTGTATCTTTGCTTACTGCTACTATCTTTCACATAAGAAGTAAAAAACTGGTGTGCTGTACTTACTATTCATAGCTGTAGTCTTACAGGTACCAGCTCCTTGCACAATCCTCTAAGAAGATTGATGTTTATTATTGATTATGACTATTGCTATTATTTATTATTATTATTGATGCTTATTAACATCTCCAAAATATGGGGCAATAACAAGTAATAGGTTCTCAACCATATTTTAGAATCCCAGGTACATGTGCTCTTATCATACATTAGTATTTCTCTCCATGATAAACAGAAGCAGATCACTGATGGCATAGACTCAGCCTAGTAAAATTTACTGGAAAAAAGCATATGCATCAAAGTTTTCTCTGTGAAGTACACATATGAAATTGATTCTTTTATATCAAGACTTAGAGTTAACCTGTATGCTGATTCTCTAAACTTGGACTTCAAAATATGATGTCAGATACTAAAGGACCAGACTGATTGACAATTGAGTATGCTACACTAAAGTTGTCATTCCACTGTCTATGAGCAGTGGCCTAGCAGCAAATACCCTTGACAAATTTTTCTTGAGTTGTGTTCTTAATTGACCACCTAATCTTATAGATGGACTCTGATGCCCTGTGCTTAGGAAAGTAGAGAGGAAACTGGTGTCCTGAGGGCATGCAAGATCAGTTATATCAGGCAAAGGTGCTCCTGAACCCTCACAGACTCAGAGCCAGCCATAGCTGGAGTCCTTTTACTTGCAAAACACTATGTCCATTCCATGAGAAAGACCATGTTCAGCCTTAACCCACTGGATATGTGCTGTGCACCCACAACATGTTTAAGGAATGAATGGATCTTGGACTTTGTGCATTATATTCACTTCTCTATCACCAGTGCTCTTTTCCAATATCACATTCCACATTAGGCAGTTTATAATATCAGTTAATGGGTGAAACAGCCACATTTAATATTAGTCTTCCATCCTAGTAAAACTCTCTGAAAAAAACCATACACACCCTGACCTGCATTATATCCTTATAGAATATAAATGTAGTCAAGTTGACGACAATAAAGAGTAACCATTACAATGGGAGTCTTGAGGAACATTCTGTTGTATTTCATTTCATTATATTGACTGTATTTTAAGATCTATGCCCTAAGTAAGTATGTAAAGTATAGTTGTTTCTTAGAGAAAACTGTCTCATATATATTTAATAGAAACTAAATTTTCTCACAATTCAAATTTCCAGTTTTCTTAGCTCAGTGACTCATATATCAGATGTGATTTAAAACTTGGCCATGTTACAGAGCATCTTGTGTTTGACCTTTTGCATTAAAGATTTCTGTCATAGAATTTATCCTTGAAAATGGTCCCAAAATATTTGGAGATTTCTTCCTCTTCCTTTCTGAGGGAGAGCACAACAGCTTGTAATAATGGAGAGGAGGATTCAGTTACCTAAGTTATTTATCTTCCTGTAGTTAGAGGTGAAAGGCCACCAGGGATCATGGTAGTGTGTGTTCTAGCCAGGTTATGCCCCAAGGCAGTGGTGCAAAGGGTTCTGCTCCTCTTCACAAGGGGCTCACACGCCTCAGCTCATGAAACCAGGTCAAGGATAAGAGTGGGATTCTGATTTCAGAAATTTTTCCATAAACTCATCAACATCAGGACATATCATGTGATGACAGAATTTGACATCTTTTTCATACTTCACTGTCACTGGGACTTGTACATGCATGTGACCGAGTGCTCCAGTGGGAACCTGTGTGAGGTCCAGCATACTGTCTGCCTCATGTTTCTTCACTTCCCAGTGGACCTTGACTCCACACAGGATACCACTGTTCTTTCAAAATGAAAAGAACCAGGTCCCTTGGTCAGAAATATAATTTTATTTACCATTACACAAACTTTCCTGAGAACAAACTGTGTGTCAGTGTTGATGAGCTACGTTATTATTCAGCAATTCTTTCAATGGTTTTGGTTCTTCTCTAAAATATGGAGAAAACATTAGGATTGTCAGGAGGATTAAGTAACACTGTAAGCACAATACATTTTCAAAAAAATGAAATATTTACTGAAACCACAGCTTACTTTACAGAAACCCAATTAGTTACAGATAACAGCCAGTCATTCCTTGAACAGAGTAGGGTTTAGATTAAGAATCTGAGGATATGAATCATGAGTCCCTTCTTTTTCTTGATATTTCTTAGTTTTATGGGATTGGTTTCATGTTTTTGAGAAAATATTTAGGAAACTTCATAAGAAAATGAGATAAGGCTAGAATTTGAGAGCATATGCACCAAGATAACGTGGCACAATGTCTGTGAGCCCATGTGACGTGGCCCACCAGCACCAGCCTGTGCTCTCACAGTTACTGAAGATGAATCCAAATAGTCACAGTTCACTTTCCTTCTCCTCTTTCTCACTCCATCACTTCATCTACTATTCCACTAAACCTTTTTTTTTTCCAGTACACTTTAAGGACTTTGCTAATTTTCAGTTAAATGTTTGGGTTCTGAGTAAAACTAAGTGAATGCCTGGAGAAAAGAGGCCCTGTAAACTCATACGAGTGCTAGAGATGACACTGCGCATCATCTGTGCTGCTTGAGCACTGAAGGAGCACCATGCCACCTGGTCACTCCCTTTGAGTCGTGGTTTTCCTACTCCATTCTACCTTGCTTTGGAAAACCTTTTTACAAATTGGTGTTTTGGTCTTTCCTTTCATAATATATATGTAAACTGTATTTAATATTTCCATATTTTCATCATATTTTGAATATATTGTTCATCTTGTTTATTGCTGAAATAAATAACTCTACAATTTCATGACCTATACAAGCATATGTTTTGCTCCTGGACTCACACTTTGGTTAGGTCTCAACTGTGTGGTTCTTCTGGTCTCAGATGAGGCACTCATGGGCTCATTCAGCTGGCAGCTTGACTTGGGCTCCCCATGCATCTGTCAGTGGAGCTGGATCTTCATTTGTTCCTCCATCTGCCACAAGCTCACCCAGCCTTCTTCATATGGTAGAACAGAAGTGCTCATCAGCCTGACAGGCCATTGCTTTGCAAGCCTATGCTCACTTTAGGATTACTAATTTCCCTTCAGTGTCCAGGGTGCCAAGATCCAGCCCAGAGCCAATGTAGGAGGTGGCCATGAAAGAGAACACAGGGCCAACTGCAAAGGTCTAAGGCTATAAGACCTACATTACTATGTAAGTTATAATTATGTTTTTAACATTCCACTCATGGTAATCAACTCTCAAGGCAACATCGCTGCCACAGAGATCTTGATAAATACGGTAGAATTTAATCCTTCTATTTTGTCATTTCAGTTTTGGAAAATACAGTATTTCTTTCTTTTTTTTTTTATTTTCAAAGTGTCTTCTAGTGATCCTCTGGATCCCACTGGATTCTATTCTAACAACTCTCCATTCATCTCTATTTTTGTTGGTTTAGGTTTTCTCTCACTGTGTTTTAATTAATTTGTATGTAAGGTTGTCAAAACTGTTTCTTTTCGTAAGGCAACTCTCTGATTAAAGTAATATCTAACTAATTTCTGCCCTAATCTTTGTTTGTTGCTGTCTACTGCATTTGTGTTTAGCCTTCTCCTGGTTTGCTGAATCTTGAGGTACCTCATCAGGTTATTGTTTGATATATCTCGTGCATCTGGCTTTATGTGGATACTGGGGATTCAAACCTAGGTCATCAGGCTTTGCAAGTAAGTTCCTTAACTGCTGAGCCATCTTGTCATACCCTTGATTTTTTAAAAAAATTTTGTTTATTTTTATTTATTTATTTGAAAGCAACAGAGAGAGAGAAAGAGGCAGAGGGAGAGAGAGAGAGAGAGAATGGGCATGCCAGGCCCTCTAGCCACTGCAAACGAACTCCAGATGCATGTACCACCTCGTGCATCTGGCTTACGTGGGTCCTGGAGAATGGATCCTCATACCGGGTTCCTTAGGCTTCACAGGCAAGTGTTTGGTTACTAATCCATCTCTCCAGCCCGAGACTCTTGAGTTTTTTATACAGTTTGTTAAATTTTATTTATTTGTGAGGGTTGGGAAAGAAAGGGATATACCAGAATGAACTCCAGACACATGTCTTATTTTATGCATCTGGCTTTATATGGGTACCAGGAATTGACCCTTGGCAATCAAGCTTTACAAGCAAGTACCTTTAAATGCTGAGCCATCTTTCCAGTCAACCTGATCCTTTTTAAAAGCAGGAGTCTTGCATTTTGTTCTGGTATTCCAGCTTTCTCATTATCATTGACTTCCAATATTGATTCAGTTATTGGCTATGGAGGTATTATAGTATGTTATTGTCTCATGTGTGTGTGTCTGTGTGTGTGTGTGTGTCTGTGTAGGTGTGTGTGTGTGTGTGTGTTTGTTGCATCTGTAGGGAAGGTCATGCCTTCTAGTTTTTATTTCTCTCCCCTTTCTCTGGTCTTTTTATTACTTTTATTTTTCCATGAGCAGTTGGTTTTCTTTTCTTGTTATTATGATGGGTCTTGGGTCTCTCTAACATTTGACATCATTTGTGAAAAGTAGGTTTCCTAACCAAGAGCTGAGAGGACCATTTATCAAAAGGGATAAGCATGTAACTTTAGAATTCACCAAATAACAGTTGAAGTTTCCTGTAGAGCTTATGACCATCCAAGCCATCAGCTTCTGACTTAGTTCTCAGTACAAGACATGAATTCCTTCCCCCATAAGAAGACCTTATTTCCAATCAAAGAGTCATTGATTACCCCCATGTCCTCTGCACTATGATTACACTGGTGTGGACATCTTGCCTGGCTAGTTGATTTTGTAGCTTGAAGGATCCACTCTTGTTTATGCTGCTGATGGCTTTTTAAAAATTTATTTTTATTAGTTATGGACATACTTAGTATGTATTCACCACCTGTTGGTACTATCCTTTCCCTCATCACTGCCCCTTTTCTGAAGGGGACATTTTCTTTGGGGATGCAGGTCATCCCCATGGGGATTGTGGGTCATGCATTCTGGGGAGGGGAGGGGAAGGGAAGCAGCAGTCAGTTATTGGGGAGAGGCAATGTTAATGACTTTTATCTACCAGCATCTTGCATAGTACTTTCAAGCACTATGGCAACCAGCTGCCAAAGATACAACTTCCATCTCATTCCAGCTTGTTTTCTCAGTGTTTTGTGATTGCAAGGCAGTGGTGCCTTTAACAATAGGTTCATGCATCTTGTTCTGTTTTACATCTGTTCTGGTATTCACCCTACCTTTTAGGCACAGTCTCTCACTGAACCTGGAGCTCATCAATTCAGCTAGACAAGCTAAACAGTAAACTCTGGGGATCCCGTTGCCTCTGCTTCCAAGTGCTGGGACTGGAGGTGCAGATCTCCATGCCTGGTATTGCACATAGTTGTTGGGTATCTGAACTGAGGTCATCATGCTTCCTGGACTAGGACTTCGGAGTCAGCTCTTCAGTCCCCTTATTCATTAATATTAAGTTGCTTTACTAATCTATTACTTAATCTTGGAAGCATTAAATGAGATAATCATTACTATGGTTTAAATAATTTGTTAAACCCTACCATGAACTGATTTTTTTTTTTTTTTAATGATGCTCCCAGAGAAAAGTCACAGAAAGCTATCCAGGAAAAATTTCTTCAGTGATCAGATAGATCACTGCTATTTTTTAGCCACTGTTAGCAATTTCTCATAACTACATACAATTTCTCATTGACTTACTTTTGCTGTTGAAAAGACTAAGCTGTCATTTTAAAGATTACCCATCTGTGAGGCTGAAGAAATGTCTCAGTGGGTAAGAGGACTTCTGAGCAAGCATGAGTTTTGAGGGGGCCTGAGACAGTCTGAATTCAGTTTACCTGTCCTAAGCAGCTAGATGTGACTGTGCATGTCTGTGACACTATTCCTATGGGAAACAGAGACTGGAGAATCAAACAAGCGGATGGTCAAAGGAGGGGAACATGAGTCATTCTCCTCTGCACTATGCACGCACACAGGGCACTGCATCTTCACACACATGCATGCAACACATATCACCTACTGTTACTACTAACACAAATCACCCTTTCATTACTCCTTTCTAAACTACCAGTGCAACATAACATAAATGGATTTGGGAAACTTTACAAAGCTAAATTAATATATATGATTTCAAGAAAATATGAAAATACTAAAAAGAAAGTAAAATACATATTGTTGAAATTTTTGTGCAATTCCTTTTTACTACATTTACTCTCTACATATTATTGCATAAAATATGACTATAGATGTAATTAAATATTTATTGAATACCAGCTATATACCAGACACTATTTGGACACTGCAATGCAGCAATGCCAGAACCATAAAGTCAGCTTTTTTGTGGATTGTATTCATGTTATTTTATGTGATTAGATGCTCATTATGTTTTTAATGTTTTTATCTTTAAAGAAAGAGACTCAAGAAAAGTGTAATATTTTCTGAAATAAAATAATATTTAGGAAAATCATTTATTAATTAGAGACTATGCCCATCTACCTTTTCTAGACAGTTTAATATGAGTCTCTAGCAGACAGTTTCAAAAGATAGTTTCACTTTTGAAAATAAATTTTAATGACCTTATCCCCACTTCATGTCCACTTGATCTACTGATTTATACAGACAATGAATTGATTGAACCTGCAAAAAAGAGTCAGGATCACAGGTCATTTACTGATTTTGAAGTTTTTCCTCACTCATTTACCACTGTAGCTCACAATCTTAAAAAGTCACTCAACCAGTGGGATCACATGAAGCTGAAGAGTTTCTTTATAGACAAGCATACAATAAGAAAAACCAATAGATTACCCACAGAATAGGAGAAAATATTTGAGGGTTATTCAACTGATAGAGGCCAAATTTCTAGAATTTACAAAGAAATCAAAAATCTAAACAGTAAGAAGTTAAACACCCCACTCACAAAATGGGGCGAAGAGCTGAACAGGCAGTTCACAGAAGAAGAAACACAAATGGCAAACACGCACTTAAGAAAATGTTCATCATCCCTAATCATCAGAGAAATGAAAATTAAAACAACTATGACATTCCAACTTACCTCAATAAGGATAGCAAACATCAAAAAATCAAATGAAAATAAATGCTGGTGAGGATGTGGAGGAGTAGGAACACTTATCCACTGAAGGTGGGAATGTAGGATGGTACAATCACTTTGGGAAACAATATGGAGACTCCTGAAAAAGCTGACGATAGAGTTACCAACAGACCCAGTTATTCCCTTACCTGGCATCTACCCTAAAACCTTCAAACCAAAGGCCAGAGAGATTTGCTCAACCATGTTTGTAGCGGCTCAATTCATAATAGCTAAGACCTGGAATCAATCCAGATGTCAGATGTGGTATATCTACACAATGGAATTCTACACAGCAGTAATAAAATGACACAAAGAAATTTGAGGAAAAATGGGTGAATCTGGAACAGATCATCCTCAGTGAACTTACCCAATCACAGAAAAAAAATCACCACAAGTCTCCTCACTCACCTACAGCACCTAAGCTGAATCTACCCAAGATACCTTACATACCCAGCAAGTATCTCATGGACTAGACACTAGGATGGATGGGGAAGGAGGTGAGAACATAGAAGGGGTGGGAAACAAGACCCAAATAGCAATGGTACCATAAAATTCTATTTCCTAAAAGGCAGACCAAATGGTTGAACCCTCACCAGGCCCTTATAGGAAACACCTGAACCACAAGACACTGGAGAGGGTAGGGTCAATCTAACCTAAACCTTCTACACCTTCCTTCCCTCCCCCTCCCTCTCCCTCTCTCTCTTTCTCCTCCCTAACTCTTGTATATTAGATATAGTCTTCCTCATTTTCTTAGTGGGCACTGACCTGTGACTCCCAGTACCAGCATGGGGCTATCATCCACAATGAGCATTTGATCAGAGAAACAAAGTTTCTTAAAAGAATGATAGATTTCTGTCAGAGTACTTGATGACCCACCAAAGGTTAGTGGTAAGACCCTGTTGCTGAAGACACCATATGCAGGTGACACATAAAATGGAACAGCATGGGTGGAAGCCAAGAGAGAGTCAGTCCCCAGACAGTCAGCGTATCTAGTGCCAGAAGGTGCTACATGGGCAAGTGGGGGAAATAACCAATATCTCTCCAAGCAACTCATGGTCTAACCTACTTAGCAACAAATAACCTGTTGTGATGCCCACACAAGTGCAATAGTGGCACACAGCCAAGGTGGGGAACCAGCTGCTCTTGATTTGGCTAACTGATCCCCTCAGTGGTACGGGACCCATAGCTGGAGCTGGGAAATAAGTCTGAACCATATCCAAATATAAACCCTCTCTCCAATATCAGCTACCATCAATCATGGGCTACAAGAGGGCTGACACCTATTAAACTCTCTATAAAAAAATATAAGGGTTATTTCATTTGTCCTGGAACTAACTTACTCTCCTTGGAGAATCTGCTTCTCTTTTTCAGATAGATGCAGATCCTAAGGAGAGAGCCACCACATCATTCCTCAAAAGGACACCGGCTGAAACTAAGGAAAATTGGCGAAACAAGCAAGGGTGCTGTTCTCCTGATGAAACAGATACCAGCACAAGGGGGAAGGAGACCAACACAGAGAAAAATCAACACGTACCAAATCAGAGAGCCAGAGCCCCAGAGGCCCCCAACACCTCATCATTGAAGCAGACCAAAAATGAACTCAACATGGCTCAGGGAAATTTTGCTGAAGAGGGGGTGGAAAGAATGTCAGAGCCACATGTTGGGTCAGGATATGCAGAGACATTTATCATAGCAATAACTGTGGGCTAACTCCACAAGGCATGACTCATATACCTCAACAAGGAGGGGCCAATGGGGAGAGGGGCCAATGGGGTAGGTCATGGATGAGCCTAATAATGGTACCAAACTGACTGTATTTGCTGAATAGAAAACTAATAAAAAAATTAAAAAAGAAAAAGAAAACAAAAAGAGTTTTTGGCTGGAGAGATTGCTTAGCAGTTAAGCGCCTGCCTGTGAAGCCTAAGGACCCTGGTTCAAGGCTCAATTCCCCAGGACCCATGTTATTCAGATGCACAAGGGGCGCATGCGTCTGGAGTTCTTTTGTAGTGGCTGGAAGCCCTGGAGGGCCCATTCTCTCTCTCTCTCTCTGTCGCTCTCAAATAAATAAATAAAAATGAACAAAAAATTTTAAGAAAAAAAAGAGTCTCCAGTTGGGCATGGTGGCATATGCCTTTAATCCTAGCACTTGGGAGGCAGAGGTAGGAGGATCACTGTGGGTTCGAGGCCACCCTGAGACTACATACTGAATTCCAGGTCAGCCTGGGTCAGAGTGAGACCCTACTTCAAAAATAAGATAGTCTTCCTAAAATGGGTAGAAATCAATGCGAAAAAGTCAATGAAAGTCAGAAAACTGAGGGATCTCCACCAAAAATGTCTAGTCCTACAATGATAGCCTTCAATGAAATTATAAAGAAATCAACAGAAATTCATTCCCAAAAGGAAAATTCAAGAACCAATGAAGCCCCGATACAAAGAAATTGCCAAACTGGAAGCAAACCATCAGTGAACCAAGAATTTATCAATGAAATTGAACAGAATCATCTTCTAGAGCATTCAGCTTTTGACAGTAGGCTTAACTTTATGGAAGAAAATGTTAGAATGATCAAAAAAGAGATGAATAAATTGAAGGTGAGTTAAGAAATAGAAGATCTCAACAACCAGTTGATTAAGCTTAATGAAGACTTGACCAAATGGAAGAATAAATTCCAGGAAGCATCAAGAAAATCAGATTTCACATTAAAATTGTACCTCAAAATAAGATGGAAATGATGCAAAATAATACAACAGAAAACAAGAATCAAAGAGAAATTATAAAAACCTCTCTAGAACCCCTCACCAACAGTGTTACTCTTGAAGAAGACAGAACTTATGACCTGGAAGACAAGATAGGAAAAATTGATCAGGAGGCCACAATCTTTGCTAAGCTCAAAAATCAAGTGAACAGAATATGAGGCAACTGTGGGATACCCTAAAACAACCAAACATCCAGATCATGGGTATACCAGAAGGAGAGGAAATCCAGGCCAGAGGCATACAAAATATATTCAGCAAAATTATGAAGAAAATTTTTCTAATCACTCAAAAGAGGGGCCCAACCAGATATAAGAAGCCCACAGAACACCAAACAGACAGGACCAAAGAAGAAACTCTCCAAGACACATCATAGTTAAAATTCTTAACAATGAAAATACAGATAGAGTGTTAAAAGCAGCAAGAGAGAAACAATCCAGTACAAACAAAGGGAATCCCATCAGAATTACATCAGATTTCTCAATGGGAACCCTGAATGCCAGAAGGGCCTGGAATGGAACACTTCAAAGTCTAAAAAACTATGGCTTCAAACCCAAGCTACTCTACACAGCAAAAGTATCCCTCATAATAGATGGTGAAAGAAAATCATTCCATGAAAAAAGTCAACTCTATGATTATATGAACACAAAGCCAAACTGTCAAAAAATACGTCAGGGAATACTCCACACAGAACTGTCAAACAGCCTATCTCAAGATCCAACAAGTAGATCACAATAACCAAAACAGACTAGGCTCAAGTAGGATAAATAACAAGAAAGCATCAAACACCATAAAACACCTCATCATGGCATGGATTAATTCAAACCTCACAGTAATAACCTTAAATATCAATGGACTTAACTCTCACCCATCAAAAGACACAGGTTAACAGGATGAATCAAAAAGTAGAGCTTTCTATCTGCTGTTTTTTAAAAAATAACCCACATCACCTTTAAAGACTGACATGTCCTCAGGGTGAAATCTGGAAAATTATATTCCAAGCAAATGGAAATAAAAAACAAGCAGATATTGCTGTATTAATATCTGATAAAATAGACTTCAAATGAAAAGTAGCCAAAAAGGACAAAAAGGTCACTTCTTACTCATCAAGGTAATGATCCAACATGAGCAGATCATAATCATATGTAAATATGTGCCAAACACAGGTGCATACAGTTTATAAAACAAAATCTACTTGATAAAAAAACAGCAATAAACACCAGCACCATCAGACTCAGAGACTTAAACAGTCTACTATCATCAGTGGACAGATCATCCAAGCAGAAAATGCACAGGTAAACAATAGATCTCAATATCATAGATGAACTAGACCTAATGGATGTCTACATAACTTTTCACCCCCAGCTGTACAAAGCACACATTCTTCCCAGCAGCCCAAGGAATCTTTACCAAAATTGACCATATGTTAGGCCAAAAAGTATGCCTCCATAGATTCAGGAAAATTCAAGTAACTTCCTGCATCATATCAGATCACAATGCTTTGAAGCTAGAAATTAACAATAAGAGACACATCATGAACCCCACCAGCTCTGGGAGACTAACCAACAACACACTTTCAAACAATGAATGGGTCATGGAACAAATCAAAACAGAAATTGTAAAATTCCTAGGACTGGATGATAATGAAAACTCAATATACCAAAAGTTATGCAACACAATGAAGGCAATTGTGAGGGGAAAATTCGTAGCCCTAAATGCCTTCATTATAAAGACTAAGAGATTCCAAATCAATAACCTAACTGTCCACCTAAAGACACTGGAAAAACAAGAATCCAACCCAAAGAGTTCCAGATGGAACAAAATAATCAAGATTAGAGCAGAAACTAATGAACTGGCAACTAAGAAAACAATATCAAAAGTCAATGAAATGAACAACTGATTCTTTGAAAAAATAAACAAGATTGACATACTCCTGACCAATTTGATCAAGCAAAAAAAGTATTACATTAACAATATCAGAAATGAAAAAGGAGAGATCACAACCGACATCAGTGAAATTGGAAGAATCAGCATGGCATACCTCCCAAACCTTTACTCCACAAAATTGAATAATCTGGGAGAAACGTATGAATTCCTAGACAGATATCACGTAGCAAAACTAAACTCAGAGCAGATTAATTCCTACAAACAACCTATCATATGCATGGAGATTGGAAAGGTAATCAAAAACCTCCCCCAAAAGAAAAGTCCAGGGCAAAATAGTTTCTCACCTGAATTCTATCAAATCTTGACTGAAGAACTGAAACAAATTTTTCTCAAACTCTTTCACATAATCAAAGTCCAGGGAATCCTCCCCAACAGCTTTTACAAAGCAAGCATCACACTCATACTAAAACCAGGCAGAGGTGCAAAAAGGAAAGAAAACTATAGGCCTATATCCCTGATGAACTTAGATACAAAGATCCTAAACAAAATCCTTCCAAACCAAATTTACAGCACATAAGAAGCATTATCCATCTTGATCAAGTAGGCTTCACCCTAGGGATACAGGGATGGTTTAACATATGGAAATATGTAATATGAAATACACCACATAATGCAATACACCACATGAATAAGCAACCATAAGAACCAGATGAGCATCTCAATTGATGCAGAGAAGGCCTTTGGCAAAATACAACACCACTTCATTATCAAAACACTGGAAAGAATTAGCATGGAAGGTTTATATCTTAACACAGTTATGGCTATATATAAAGCTCGTAAAGCCCAAATAATACTTAATGGGAAAAACTCAAGGAGTTCCCACTGAGATCGGGAACAAGAAAGGGATGGCCACTCTAACCACTGCTCTTAAACATAGTACTAGAAGTGCTAGCCCAAGCAATAAGAAGGAGAAAGAAAAGGGATTCAAATTGGAAAGGAAGAAGTCAAGTTGGCCCTATTTGCAGATGACATGATCATAAGTGACCCGAAAGTCTCCATCTCAAAATTTCTAAAGGTGTAAATTCCTCTAGCAAAGTGGCAGGATACAAAGACAGTGCTCCAAAATTAGTAGGTTTTCTATTTGCAAAGGACAAATATTCAGAGAAAGAAATCAGTGAGACTGTCCCATTGTTTATAGCAACAACAACAAAAAAATTAAATACCTTGGAATAACATTAACTGAGGATGTGAAAGACCTATGTAATGTAAACATAAAAACTCAAGAAAGTTGGGAGTGGTGGTACACGCCATTAATTCCAGCACTTGAAAGGCAGAGGTAGGAGGATCAGTGTAGTTTGAGGCCACCCTGAGACTACATAGTGAATTCCAGGTCAGCCTGGGCTAGAGCAAAACCCTACGTTGAAAAACCAAAACCAAAACAAAACAAAAACCAAAGCAAAACAAAACAACAACAAATACTCAGGAAAAAAAATAGAGGAGGACTTGAGAAAATGGAAAGACCTCTCATGCTCCTGAATAGGTAGAATTAATATTGTGAAAATTGAAATTCTACCAAAAGCAATATACAGATTTAATGCAATACCAATAAAAATACTAGCATCATTCTTCACAGAAGTTGGAAAAATGATGTCAAAATTCATATGAAATGAAAGAAGGCCTCAGATACCCAAATATAGCCTTAGAAAAAAAACCCAACCTCTGACAATGTCACCATACCTCATCTAAAGCTATATTACAAATCCGTAGTGACAAAAATAACATGGTACTGGAATAAAAACAGAAACAGAAATAGAGAACAATGGAACAGAAGTGAAGATCCAGACCTTGGGTCAAGTAACTACAGCTACTTGATCTTTGACAAAGGTGCCAGTAGCGTAGACTGGAGAAAAGACAGCATCTTCAACAAATGGCATTGGACAAATTGGATGACCATATGTAGAAAACTGAATTTGAACACACTCATTTTGCAATATACACAATTCAAGACCAGGGTTGGAGGGATGGCTTAGCAGTTAAGGCATTTGCCTGCAAAGGCAAAAGACCCAGGTTCGATTCCCCAGGACTCATGTTAGCCAGATGCACAAGAGTGTGCATGCATCTGGAATTTGTTTGCAGTGGATGGAGGCCCTGGTGTGCCCATTCTCTCTCTCTCTCTCCCTCTGTTAAGTATATATATGATCTGATCATGTTGGATCATTCCCTTGATGAGTAAGAAGTGATTTTTTTTGTCCTTTTTGTCCAAGCAACTCAAAGTCTAAGCGACTCAGAAGCAACCTGACGTAATGCTCACTCAAGTGCAATAGTGGCACACAGCCATGAAGTATAACCAGCTGCTCTTGGATTGGCTAACAGATCACTCAGTGGAATGGAAACTATATCTGGAACTGGGAAACAAGTCAGAATTATATCCAGATAATGATTCCGCTTTTCATTGTCAAGCTCCCACTAACCTTAGGCTATGACAGGGTCTACACCCTTTAAATTCTCTCCAAGTTAATAATGGTTATTCCATTTAAGTGGTGCTGACTTGACTCTATGTGAAGAATCTGCTTCTCTTTTTCAGACTGAGCTGGACCTGAAGAAATAAATGGCCCAGTGCACTCCACCCTAGCCTCAGCTGAAACCACAGAGGAATTGGAAAAATGAGCAAGAGTGCTGCTTTTTTAGTGAATCTAATATCAGAACAAGGGTGAAGGAGATAGACATTGAGGAGGAAATTCAACACCTACCAAACCAGAGATCCAGAGACTTCTAAATGCCCATCCTTGAAGTATATTTATAATGCGCCAAACATGGCTCAGGGAATTTTGTGGAAGAGGAGGTGGAAAGATTATTAGAGCCACAAGTTGGGACATTTTGCACAGAGACATTGCCTCCCTCCCCCAACATAATGCATGACCCACAATCCCCATGGGGTTGACCTGCATCCCCAAAGAGAAAGGCCTCTTCAGAAAAGGGGCAGGGAGGAGGGAAAGGATGGTACCAACATGTGTTGTCTACATACTAAATATGTCCATATCTAATAAAAATAAATTTTAAAAAATGCCACCACTTTATTTTCCATATTACCTCATTTGATTTTCCTACTGATTCTATATGAATTTTATTTTCTCTTCAGCACAATTGACTGTCTTTGTGGTACTGTCTAGGACACTGCATATATTTTTGAAAAATTGGGAAAGTTCTTAAGTATGTTTACTATCAGAATACACTGATTTGGTACATCCATTAATCTGCCCTCTATTTTGGAATAAGGCTCAAACATTACTTCACATTGTTTGTTCCCCCCCTTAGACATTTTTTTTTGACATTTTACTTCCATTTATTTAGTTTATATGCTAAATTTGTTTGAAATTACTATAGATCAAAGACCAGAATATGTATATGATGCTACACTGTGCCTCTGTATTTTCCATCGTAAGTCACTAATGCTATAAAGTTCAAGTTAATGTGAATTTCTCTTTTTTTGGTGTGTGTGTGTGTGTGTGTGTGTGTGTGTGTGTGTGTGTGTGAAGTTTGCATATTTGTGTGTGTCTGTGTTTATATTTGTGAGTGGGAGTCTGCAAGCCATGGCACACTTGTGTAGGTCAGAGGACAACTTCAGTGTTGGTCCTTGTCCATTTTGTTTGAGGCAGGGTCTCTTCTTGCTATTCATCACTGCATTTGCCAGGCTCCCTGAAAATTCTGCTGTCTCCACCTGCCTTCTTGCTATAGGTATGCTATGCATACCAACACCTGTTATATGTGGCTTACATGTGAGTTCTGGGGATCCCAACTGTCTTTCTTTTGGTCACTATCTAAGGAACACCATCCTCTAAATCCCCAAGAAGCAGATCAAAAATAGTATTCCTCACCATTTTCTTCTTGCCTTTTAGCATTATTTGATCAATTGAATATTAATAATATATGGAATGGCATGGCTGGAAGCCAGGAGAGAGTCAGTCCCCAGACAGTGAGTGCATCTAATGCCAGAAGGTGCTGCATGGGCGAGTGGGGGAAATGACCAATATCTGTCCAAGCAACTCATGGTCCAACCTACTTAGCAGTAAATAACCTGGTGTGATGCCCACACAAGTGCAATAGTGGCACACAGCCATGGTGGGGAACCAACTGCTCTCCATTTGGCTAACTGATCCCCTCAGTGGTATGAGACCCATAGCTGGAGCTGGGAAATAAGTCAGAACCATATCCAAACATAAGACCACTCTCCAATATCAAGCTACCATCAATCATGGGCTACAAGAGGGCCTACACCTATTAAACTCTCTATAAAAAAAGTAAGGGCTATCTCATTTGTCCTGGTGTTAACTTACTCTCCCTTGGAGAATCTGCTTCTCTTTTTCAGTTAGATGCAGATCCTAAGGAGAGAGCCACTCCATCATACCTCAAAAGGGCCCTGGCTGAAACTAAGGAAAATTGGTGAAACAAGCAAGGGTGCTGTTCTCCTGATGAAACAGACACCAGCACAAGGCGAAGGAGACCAACACAGAGAAAAATCAACTCCTACCAAATCAGAGAGCCAGAGCCCCAGAGGCCCCCAACACCTCATCACTGAAGCAGACCAAAAATGAACCCAACATGACTCAGGGAAATTTTGCCAAAGAGGGGGTGGAAAGAATGTCAGAGTCACATGTTGGGTCATGATATACAGAGACATTTATTGTACCAATAACTGTGGGCTAACTCCACAATGCACGACCCATATACCTCAACAAGGAGAGGTCAATGGGGAGGGTTAGGTCAAGGATGAGCTTAACAATGGTACCAAACTGCCTGTACTTGCAGAATAGAAAACTAAAAAAAAAAAAAAAAAAAACCTAACAACAAACAAACAAAAACAATAATAAATTGAATTTCCTTACATGATTTCCAAAACATTAATGTGCCTTATTAGGTGACTTTTGTATGTATTTGCATAAGATATTCCATGCTTGGATGGCTTTGATCAAAGAAAGGAACAAAAAAGGAGAGAAGACATTATCTTCTACCTTCCCTATTTGTCTAAAGGATAAATTGGGTAGAAATTTGTGAACTGCGTGAAACACCATTTTCCACCAGCAAGGAGAATTGTTCATTCAGCAATCTCAATAGTATTTGTTTAGAGAGTTTATGGTTTTATTTGTAATAATAATTTCCTTTTCATTTTTAAGGGTTTTAAATTATGAATTATATTCAAAATGTGTTCAGTGAGATCATAATAAAAGTCTATGTAAAATAAGAACGTAATGAAAATTCTGGTGGAAACTATAACTTTTATTTTCTAAAATATGGTCTTTAGAGATCATTCCATCCTACCTGATTTTGGCTTTGAAAACTGAAAGCATTTACTAATGCTTTTTCTAAAAGTAATCTAACTGTGGAATCTATTATTTAACCTTTAGAAATAATAATACTGTTCCAGTCTTGCAAAGTATTGGTAGCCCTAATGACAAGATTATTTAAAAAAACACCTAGAGAAAAAAGTTTGAGACTTGACAGTCTGTAATTATTAATCTTGTCAGCTTGATGGGATTAAAAATCACCAGGGAAACATGTCTCTGGGCATATCTGTGATGGGTTTGTAGATTTGGTTAATTGAGGTAGGAGGACCAACTCTAACTTTATATAGCACTATTTTATGGACTGATGTCCTAGGCTATGTGAAAAAGAGAAACTGAGCAGCACATGAGCATCCATCTCTCTGTTTCCTGACTATAGAGGCAATGTGACCAGTTATCTGGAGTTCTGGCCACCATATCTTCCACACCATGATACAGCATTAAAGTGTAAACAAAACTAGGTCCTTTCTTCCTTAAATTGTTGCTGTTAGATATTTTGCCATAGCAAGAACAAAAATAAATTTTACATCCTCTGATTATACAAACTAGTGTATTTTAGAATTAATCTGTTTTTCTCCTTTATATCTTACCTATTTTTAATTCTTTTAAAATATTTTACTTATTTATTTTCCAAGAAAGAGAGAGGGAGAGGGAGAGAGAGAGAGAGAACAGGCACACCATGGCCTCCAGCCACTGAAAAGTACTTCAGATGCAATTTTGTGCATTTGTGCATCTGGGTTTACATAGGTAGTAGGGAATTGAACCAGGGTTCTTAGATGTTTTTCAGACAAGTGCCATAACTAATGATAAATCTCTTCAAAACTTTTAATACTTGTTTTATTAAGAACTTCCATAAACAATATGTTGCATGATTGTAATCCTTTACCATGACCCTCCCTTTTTCCTTTACAAATCCCATTTCCATGGAATCCCTTCTTCTTTCTAACTAGTGCCTCTTTTACTTTGATGTCATCATTATTTTCTTTCCTACTATGCAGGTTATGTGTAGGTAGCATCAGCTACTGTGAAGTCATGAATATCAAGGTCATTTTGTGTCTGGAAGACCATGTAAGCAGTCCTCTTCTTCTTTTGGCTCTTACATTCTTTCTGCCACCTCTTATGCAATGGTTACTGAACCTTGCAGAATGTGACAGAGATGTCTCACTTAGTGCTGAATACTCCTGTAACCCTTCTCAGCAGTTTGGTGAGTTTTGAGTCACCACAGTGGTTACTGTCATCTGAAAAGTGGTCTTCTGGTTGACTAGCACCTCTTGAGCTCACTTTTACAGTCAAGCAACCTTGAAATTCTGAACCTCCTGCCTCAGCCTCCAGAGTAATTGGGCTTATGTATCTTTGTTATTGGGCCTGGATTAAATTTCTTAAACTCATTCTCTAGCCTTTCTGTAAAATTCATTGTTTAGGCATTTTTACCTTTTAATCCTAAGAAATAGAATATAAAATATTAGGCATTCTTTGATTCTTCCTGATTCAGAACAATTTTGTTTGAAACAACTGCAGGAAGCAGCAACTGCCTGGACACAAACAGCTCTAGTTTTCCTCCTCAACTACTCTCCACTTTAGTTATGAGGACAGGGTTTTCTGACTTCAACCCAGTTCGCACTGATATTGTAGCTAGGGGTCTTGCCTTGTCTTTTCCTCTGCTGAGTAGTGGGATTCCAGGAGGGACACCACCCTGCCTGGCATGTACATGGCTGCTGGGAACCCTTACTCTGGTCCTCATGCTTATGCAGCAAGCACTTTATCCACCGAGCAAGATCCTCAGTCCCAAATGTGGGGTTTAAAGTCCCTGATTGTTACGGTAGAACTTTATGTATTGAAATATTTTCTTCACGTGTTTTATGGGTTGTGTTTTGGGTGCAAATATTTATATTTGCTACATCTTCCTTTGCTAAACCTTTTAAGCATATCGTGACCTTTGTCCTTTATCATCTCTTTTGTGACCTAAAGTCACAAATTTGTTTCTGTGCTTGTGGGCTGTTCTTACTATCTTCTGGTAAGGGGTGCCTGTAAGATTCTTTGGTATCCTTTCACTTTTACACTGTTTGTATCTGTGTACTCGGAGGTTCTGTCGGTACTGGTGGCATGGAAAGGAAAGGTTGGCGGGCAGCTTGGGACTCCATTGGTGGGATAGGTCTTCCTGGTTAGTTTCCTCCGAAATCTAAATATCACCACAGCAAATTCCAAGGTGCGTGAAGAGTCTCTGTCCAAATGCCAGAAAACAGCAAACATTCTTCATTCTAAATCTTTAAATACTTTCATCTTCACCTTGTAGATGATTATTTTCCAGAAAAAAACATCCGGTGAAGAAGTAGCCTCCTGCCACAACAAACTTAACTTTCTTCTCTTATAAGTCACTTTTAGTACAATATATTATGCCTTGAATCAAATAACCCTATCAAATGAATAGTCAACATTTGGGATGTAGTTTTCTTACTGAACCACACAAAATACTGGGATAACTTGTTTTGTCACTTTAGCTCCTCTCAGGTTCCAGACAAAAATGCTCCTGAATAGGTTGGTGACGGTGATCAATCAAGTCAAGTGGCATAAAGAATTGGTCAGTTGCTACTTAAGCATTTTGTGAAGTTGTGGACGGAATTTCACTTTTTGTGTAGAGAATGTGGGAACCTCACTGTCACTGTATGTTTTCTTGCTCCAGATGTACTGCACGTTATTGGTCAATAAAGACTATTCTGAGAGTATTGTCAGTTTGTGAATAAGAAAGGCTTAGTTGAGCTCATGATAGATGATTGTTTTAATGCTACAGATTCATAATATCTTTATCAGAAATATGTGGGTGAAGGGTTTCCATAATTCTGCATATTTTCAGGTTTTGAGTTTGTTTAGCTACACAGTGGGGTCTATACTTAATACTCACCATTTAGAAAAAGAACCCAGGTAGTATAAAGCTGCTTCCACGGAGAAGGTATGCTCAGGGCCTTCCTGGGATAGGCTTCAGTGAGCATAGGCTTTGGGAAGGCCTCTCCACCCATTCACTGAGCTTTTCCTGGTGTGATGGAGATGGCGGAGGCCTCCTCTCCTCTAGAACAGAATAACTGGGTTTCACCATGAGCACAGCTGCCACTACATTTAGTAAGTCAAATAACAGATATTCCTCGCTCTCTTTGTAGGCATAAGCAAACTTACAAGATAAAAAACTTCATACTACTGAATGTCTTGTGGATGGGTTCATGTAAGGACACATTAGCTGGTGTCCACACTTTGTGCCAACAAATCTTTTTGTCTTGGGCTGGCCTATGGAGATTATTGTGGCCACCTTTGGGTAAGATCCTCAGCTTGGTGCTATGTTGATATGGAATTGCTACAAACAGACATAGTCAACTTTAGATTTTCTAGCACAGCTAGAAAACATAAATAATTTTCCATAGAACGTTTGAAAATTAGGAAACCACTTAAATCTGTACATACATTGCCAACTCACTGGCAAGCTAAGCCAGTGGACATATATATGATTCCTAAAACTGGATTCTAGTTACTTCACTTGGGGGATGAGGGAGAAGGAAGCATGTAGAAGAAAGGGGAAGGTTGGATAAAGGAAAGGAAAGAGAGCAAGTGAAAGGGAGAGAATGAGAGAAAGCAAGACTTTAGACAATGCACATGTAGAAAAATAAAAAGCTACACTATACAGACCTAAGTTGGGAAGAGGTGAAAAGAGTACAGCTTTTTCTTTTTAATCTATCCTTCCATCATTAAAATGGCATCTATGCTAAGGATGTGTGGCCATGCCTGCTGCTATTTAGCTGCCTCTTTATGTCCAACCTTCTATATTTTGACTGTTCCACATCTTTCTTCTTATGAGAAATACAATAATCTGAAATTTAAACTACATGATTCATGTTATAGAGCAGAATTTTTAAAATTACATATTATCAAAATGTGTGATCTATATTTGCTTTATTTCTGCCATTACCTGAAAGCAAGTTTGAATTTTAGTATATGAATAATAACTTGACAATAAATATTTCATACATACTTTAAAATTATTAATTTATAAGAATTTTTATCGGTTTTTACAATAGTTTTTAACTATAACAGGAATAAATTTTGACACAGTGAATAATGATATTACCAGTACTAGGAATGACTGAAAGTTACTTCCAACTTATTTTTGGTTTAAAAAAAAATCTTTTTGCTTTTCATACCTCACTATTTTCAAGATGTTTTTCTAGCATGCACAAGAACTAAGTCCAAATGGATCAAAGACCTTAATATCAGACCTGAAACTCTGAAACTGCTAGATGAAAAAGTAGGGGAATCCCTTCAACATATTGGTATTGGCAAAGACTTTCTGAATATAACCCAAATTGCTCAGAAACAGAACAACCACTGGAACTTCATGAAATTACAATGTTTTTATATGGAAAAGGACACTGTGAATAGAGCAAAGAGGTAACCTACATAATGGGAGAAAATCAATGCCAGCTATACATCTGACACAGGATTAATATCTAGGATATACAAAAAACTCAAAAAAATTAAATAATAAGAAATCAAACAACCCAATTAAGAAAAGTGGGCCATGGAACTAAATAGAGAGTTCTGAAAAGAAGAAATATAGATGGCATATAAGCATCTCAAAAAAATGTTCAACATCCCTAGTCATCAGGGAAATGCATATTAAAACTATGTTGAGATTCCATCTCACTCCTGTCAGATTGGCTACCATAATGAAAATAAATGACCATAATTTCTGGTGAGGATGCAGGAAAAGAAGAACCCTTCTACGCTGTTGCTGGGAATGCAAATCAGTGAGGAGATTTCTGAGACAGCTAAAAATGGATCTACCATATGACCCAGCTATAGCACTCCTAGGCATATATCCTAATGACTCATCTCATTACCTTAGAGATACTTGCTCAACCATGTTTATTGCTGCTCTATTCACAATAGCTAGGAAATGGAACCAGCCTAAATGTCCCTCAACTAATAGTGGATAATGAAGACATGGCACATTTATACAATGGAGTTCTACTCAGTGGTAAAGAAAAATGAAGTTATGAAATTCTCAGGAAAATGGATGGATCTGAAAAGGATTATACTTAGTGAGGTAACCCAGTCCTAGAAATCCAAACATCACATGTTCTCTCTCATATGAGGATCCTAGCTAGAAATGATTGGACTTCTATGTGAGTAGGAAAAAAACTCAGCAGCAAAGGCCAGGAAGCTAGAAAAGAGATATAAAAGGAATAGAAAGAGAGGGAGAAGGGATTTAATAGGATGGCATTATATATATATATATATATATACATACATACAGATTAATGGGTTGAAAAGGCCTAAGTGAGGTAAGAGGAAGAGATTGAGTAAAGGAAAGGTGGAGGGAGGGCTAATCAAAATATAAAAGGATAAATAAGTCATATGGAAACATACTTTTTTGGACAATGGACTACTCAGAAACCATAGATTATTACTAGAAAATTTTCAGTGCCAGGGATGGAATACCTTTCAGTCAGTTGTTGGCCAGAGAGTTCCTTGATACCCCAAAAACATTATAGGTCATTGCCAAGGCCCTTGGTTTCCCACCAGGAATAGATAGTAGTAAGACCTTATTGCTGAAGACTTCACATACTTGGGGTGCAAGGTCACTGAGAAATCCTGATGGAGCTGAGATGAAAACTTCCCCCATGTAGACCAGCTGACAGAATGTTGGAAAAGGCTATGTTGCATGCAGTTCAATGGAAGAGAGAGAAATCACCACTGAAGACAACAGTGGACACTGCAAGCCTTAAATGTGCAATGTCTATTATGGGAGAAACCAACTGCTTTCTAATTGTCCTGGAGGCCCACTCCATGGGAGTGAATACATGTCTGGTACTGAAAACCAACAACAGAGGTAGTCATGAGCACTAGGGGTGTAATGTCTGCTGGTGTCTGGCTAAATGTATATACTATGCTCACTAAACTTCATGGTAAGCATTTCCCTTAATGTTCATAAGTATATATTAATGCTACTCTCACTTTTGGTTGGAGAATCTTCTCTTTTCAGATGGCAGTGACCTTAGGAAGATGGCTCAAAAAGCACCATGGTGATGAGAAGATATGACACAGGAGTGCTCAGCACTGAAATATCTCTATCAACCTTCTAAGGCTCAGGGTCCATTGCAGAATAGGTGGTGGAAAGAATGTAAGAGACAAAGGAAGGGTAGGACTCCTTACATTGTGCTCCTAAAGATGCAAAATGGCCTGGATATCCATGAACTCAGTGTCTGACACTACCTACACAAGACCATCATAGCAGGAAGAAAAGATCATGACATCAAAATAAAAGAGAGAGTGACTGAGGGGGAGAAGGGATATGATGGAGAGTGGAGTTTCAAGAGGAAAAACGGGGAGGGAGAGAATTACCATGGGGTATTTTTTACAATTATTGAAGTTGTCAAAAATAAATAAATAAAATAAAAATAAAAATGTTTCTCTAAATTAAATTTACTTAATAAGAAAGTTCCAGCCTCTTTTGTTGGCATACTCTTTCTGTATATTTATTGATATTTCCCACTTATCTATATATATTTATTCTGATAATCTTCTGGGGAATGGATCTCAAAGTGATAAAAATCCTGAAGGACAATGACATCAGAACATGTGTCTAGGGCCATATCCCCTGGATATGAGAATGTGATAAATGATACCTTTAATGAATTATAAAGAAAGAGAAAACTTGGAATGGGATGATGGACTGGAGGAAATTCGTGTGCCTACAAATTTTATCTGGTTTATCTCTTTTTTTTAATGAACTGGTAGAGCGGGTATACATGGTTGTAAATTTGTTTGTCATATAAATTGGCATATTTAAGGATAAGGATGAATTTATAAAAGGGGAAAGAGAATGGCATTTGGGTCCCCAGGAAGTGAAGAAACCAGTTGTGAAAGCTAACTTCTTATATAAAGTTCTTTGCTACTGTAAAAATTCCTTAATATTGTGACATCATGCTTAATTTTTTTATCTGAGTTATATAATCAAATCCCAGCCTGCAGAGTTTTTGATAAATCTATTATTTTCTGTAGTGGTAAAATTAAATGAGGCATAAAAAAGACAGCAAAACAAGAACCTCTGCACTGGTGGTTATTATGCATGATATCTGTGCTCTCTATACGAATCAGCTCTTAGAAGTGAGAGATGAAGGGTTGAATTAAGGAGATTGAATGTAAAATTCAGTTCCTGAGGAATTATATAATAGTTTGCAAACACACTGACCCACACTTCCTCAGCATAAAAAGATTCATAGACAAGAAAGATAAGACCAGTCATCAACAATTCTTTTTGAAACTTATTTTCATTTTGACTTCTCTATTAAATTCCTAAAATCATTCAACAGGATCTCTCTAATGTATGTGTTCTTGTTTTGAGTGGTATTTCCAGTGATTCTGGGTATTAAATCTGTGGGTTCTAAAACATCTGGCCTATTTTCCACAACAGCGACAGTAGCTCTCTAAGCCTTTTTAAAGAAAGGCTTATCTGAATGAAAACCAGAAGCAGATTCTCTTCTGCTATCTCCTCATAGCCTCTCCAGCCTTCCTCTCCTTGCATAGGGTTGAGGAACTTACAGTACCATTCTAGATTTACTTTCTTAAGTTAATAGTTGTGATAAGAGTGTGGTCTGCTGGCACTAACTTGTTGGCTGCACAGAGATGGGTGAAATAACACTCAACATTCTCCACAGAGTTCAGAGAAACAAAAGTGAGGGTTTCTAGGCCATGTCTTTCCATGCTACGTAATGGGTCAGGGATAAAATTTCTTATTTAATGGGTCCCTCAGGAGGTGATAAGCTGATTGCACTGTGGATCTGCAGAGACTTTCTCCATCAGAAAGAACAAGGCAAGAATCTTGGTTTACCTACTGAGTCTGGACAAGGAATAAGAGTTACTGGAAACCACAGAGTATATTCAAAACTGTTTTCATACCATTTCACTGGTCCTAATCACGTACCTTTTAAAAGCATGGGAATTGTAGGGAAATGTGTTCTTCCAGTATCTACTGGAAAGATTCTTTGTGATTACTTCACAGTTTTATTGCCCAATTGTTTGAGAACAATTACTTGCTATGGTTCCAGCCTGGTAATAAACAAGTTTTCTGCCCACTCACTGGTAAGTAGGAGGAAAAATTTAAGATGGTGGTGATTGAATTCAACATTGGAACCTTTAAGTGTCAAAATACTGATTGTTTAGTTTTAAGCTAGATACCCTGAAAGTAAAAAAAAAAAAAAGAAAGAAAGAAAAAAGAAAATTCATGCAATATTCATTCACACATTTAGTAAATAATTACCAAATACTTACTAGTCAGAATGAAAAGAAAAAAAGTGAAACTTTCCTTTGACTTTCACTAAAAGAACAGAGCTTACATAAAAAAAAAAATCTAGTCTCTGTTCTGAAGTTTTAAAAAAGTTATTTCAAGGATATTAATCATCAGATCTCATATTTCCTTCCATCTTTATAAATATTTGTGACAGGTAGGACAGGTCTTTGAAATGATGAACGTGAAAATAGAAGCCTGCTGATTTTCATAAGATGCCAAAACTACTTTCTGTTAATGCCTTGAAGGACTTAGGAAAACCTTAAATATTGTCAGAGAAAAAGTAACAAAAGTCACCACTATACATTGCACTAATGGGCCTATGATTTCCAAGTAAGATGACCTATTCAGATATTGCCTCTTTATTTTGAAACTACAGTGCTTGGGTGCTGGAATTATCTTTAGTAA